>NC_086017.1:6250000-6875000 GCF_029281585.2 Gorilla gorilla gorilla
ACTTGGAAATATCTACACTGCTATCTGTGTAAAATTGAAATTATCTACACCACTATCTCTATAAACATGGAAATATCTACACTTTTATCTGTATAAACATGGAAATATCTACACCGCTATCTGTATAAACATGGAAATATCTTCACCGCTATCTGTATAAACATGGAAATAACTACAACACTGTCTCTATAAACTTGGAAATAACTACACCACTATCTCTATAAACATGGAAATATCTAGACCGCCATCTCTATAAACATGGAAATATCTACACCACCATCTGTATAAACATGGAAACATCTATACCGCTATCTGCATAAACATGGAAATATCTACACCACCATCTCTCTGAACATGGAAATATCTACACCGCTAACTGTATGAACATGGAAATATCTACACCGCTATCTGTATGAACATGGAAATATCTAAACCGTTATCTGTATGAACATGGAAATATATACACCGCTATCTGTTTGAACATGGAAATATCTACACCGCTATCTGTATGAACATGGAAATAACTACACCGCTATCTGTATGAACATGCAAATATCTACACAGCTATCTGTATATCAATGGAAATATCTGCACTGCTATCCCTATAATCATGGAAATAACTACACTGCTATCTGTATAAGCATGGAAATAACTACACCGCCACCTGTATGAACATGGAAATATCTACACTGCCATCCCTACGAACATGGAAATATCTACACCGCCATCTGTATGAACATGGGAATATCTATACCGCTGTCTGCATAAACATGGAAATATCTACACCGCCATCTCTATGAACATGGAAATATCTACACGGCCATCTGTACGAACATGGAAATATCTACACCACCATCTGTATGAACATGTAAATATCTACACCACCATCTGTATGAACATGGAAATATCTACACTGCTAACTGTATGACCATGGAAATATCTACACCGCTATCTGTATGAACATGGAAATATATACAACGTTATCTGTATGAATATGGAAATGTCTACACCGCTATCTGTATGAACATGGAAATATCTACACGGCAATCTGTACGAAGATGGAAATATCTACACCGCTATCTGTATGAACATGCAAATATCTACACAGCTATGAGCATATCAATGGAAATATCTACACTGC
The DNA here is from genome assembly GCF_029281585.2 of Gorilla gorilla gorilla. Classification (NCBI taxonomy): domain Eukaryota; kingdom Metazoa; phylum Chordata; class Mammalia; order Primates; family Hominidae; genus Gorilla; species Gorilla gorilla. The sequence continues at coordinate 6,251,142 of NC_086017.1, forward strand.
TTTCACTATAAACATGGAAATAACTACACTGCTATCTGTATAAACATGGAAATATCTATACCGCCATCTCTATGAACATGGAAATATCTACACCGCCATGTGCATGAACATGGAAATATCTACACCGCCATCTCTATGAACGTGGAATTATCTACACTGCCATTTGTATGAACATGGAAATATCTACACAGCCATCAGTATAAACATGGAAATATCTACACCGCCATCTGTATAAACACGGAAATATCTACATGGCTATCTGTATGAACTAGGAAATATCTACACTGCTCTCGGAATAAAATTGAAATTATCTACACCACTATCTCTATAAACATGGAAATATCTACACTTCTATCTGTATAAACATGGAAATATCAACACCGCTATCTGAATAAACATGGAAATATCTTCACCGCTATCTGTATAAACATAGAAATATCTAGACCGCCATCTCTATAAACATGGAAATATCTACACCACCATCTGTAGCAGCATGGAAATATCTATACCGCTATCTGCATAAACATGGAAATATCTACACCGCCATCTCTATGAACATGGAAATATCTACACCGCCGTCTGTACGAACATGGAAATATCTACACCGCCATCTGAATGAACATGTAAATATCTACACCGCCATCTGTATGAACGTGGAAATATCTACACCGCTAACTGTATGAACATGGAAATATCTACAGCGCTATCTGTATGAGCAGGGAAATATCTACACCGTTATCTGTATGAACATGGAAATATCTACACCGCTATCTGTATGAACATGGAAATATCTACACCGCTATCTCTACGAACATGGAAATATCTACACCGCTATCTGTATGAACATGCAAATATCTACACAGCTATCTGTATATCAATGGAAATATCTACACTGCTATCTCTATAAACATGGAAATAACTACACTGCCATCTGTATAAACATGGAAATATCTACACCGCCACCTGTATGATCATGGAAATAACTACACTGCCATCCATATGAACATGGAAATATCTACACCGCCATCTGTATGAACATGTAAATATCTACACCGCCATCTGTATGAACATGGAAATACCTTCAACGCTAACTGTATGTGCATGGAAATATCTACACCGCTATTGGTATGAACATGGAAATATCTACACCGCTATCTGCATGAAAATGGAAATATCTACACCGCTATCTGTATGAACATGGAAATATCTACAACGCTATCTGTATGAACATGGAAATATCTACAACGCTATCTGTATGAACATGCAAATACCTACACAGCTATCTGTATAAAATTGAAATTATCTACACCACTATCTCTATAAACATAGGAATAACTGCACTGCTATCTGCATAAACATGGAAATATCTACACCGCCATCTCTATGAACATGTAAATATCTACACCGCCATCTGTATGAACATGGAAATATCTACACCGCTATCTGTATGAACATGGAAATATCTATACTGCTATCTGTATGAACATGCAAATATCTACACAGCTATCTGTTTATCAATGGAAATATCTGCACTGCTATCTCTATAAACACGGAAATAACTACACTGCTATCTCTATAAACATGGAAATATCTACACCGCCACCTGTATGAACATGGAAATATCTACACTGCTATCCTTACGAACATGGAAATATCTACACCGCCATCTGTATGAACATGTAAATATCTACAATGCCATCTGTATGAACATGGAAATAACTACACCGCTGACTGTATGAGCATGGAAATATCTACAACGCTATCTGTATGAACATGGAAATATCTACACCGCTATCTGTATGAACATGGAAATACCTACACCGCTATCTGTATGAACATGGAAATATCTACACCGCTCTCTGTATGAACATGGAAATATCTACACCGCTATCTGTACGAACATGCAAATATCTACACAGCTATCTGTATATCAATGGAAATATCTACACTGCTATCTCTATAAACATGGAAATAACTACACTGCTATCTGTATAAACATGGAAATATCTACACCGCCACCTGTATGAACATGGAAATATCTACACTGCCATCCATACGAACATGGAAATATCTACACCGCCATCTGTATGAACATGTAAATATCTACACCGCCCTCTGTATGAACATGGAAATACCTACACGGCTAACGGCATGAACATGGAAATATCTGCACCGCCATCTGTACGAACACGGAAATATCTACACCGCCATTTGTATGTACATGGAAATATCTACACCGCTAACTGTATGAACATGGAAATATCTACACCGGTATCTGTATGAACATGGAAATATCTACACAGTTATCTGTATGAACATGGAAATATCTACACCGCTATCTGTATGAACATGGAAATACCTACACCTCTATCTGTACGAACATGGAAATATCTATACAGCTATCTGTATGAACATGCAAATATCTACACAGCTATCTGTATATCAATGGAAATATCTACACTGCTATCTCTATAAACATGTAAATATCTACACTGCTATCTTTATAAACATGGAAATATCTACACCGCCGCCTGTATAAACATGGAAATATCTACACTGCCATCCGCACGAACATGGAAATATCTACACCACCATCTGTATGAACATGTAAATATCTACACCGCAATCTGTATGAACATGGAAATATCTACACAGATAATTGTACGAACATGGAAATATCTACACCGCTATGTGTATGAACATGGAAATATCTACACCGCTATCTGTATGAACATGGAAATATCTACACCGCTATCTGTATGAACATGGAAAAATCTACACCGCCCTCTGTATGAACATGGAAATATCTACACCGCTATCTGTATGAACATGCAAATATCTACACAGCTCTCTGTATATCAATGGAAATATCTACACTACTATCTCTATAAACATGGAAATAACTACACTGATATCTGTATAAACATGGAAATAACTACACCGCCATCTCTATGAACATGGAAATATCTACACCGCCATTTGTATGAACATGGAAATATCTCCACCGCCATCTCTATGAACATGGAAATATCTACACCGCCATTTGTATGAACATGGAAATATCTACACCGCCATCTGTATGAACATGGAAATATCTTCACCGCCATCTGTATGAGCATGGATATATCTACACCGGCATCTGGATGAACATGGAAATATCTACACCGCTATCTGCATGAACATGGAAATATCTACACAGCTATCTGCCTATACATGGAAATAACTACACAGATTTGTCTATAAATATGGAAATAACTACAGTGCTATCTCTATAAACTTCGAAATATCTACTCTGCCATCTGTATGAACATGGAAGTATCTACACCGCCATCTGTACGAACATGGACATATCTACACCGCCATCTGTATTAAGATGGAAACATCTACACCGCTATCTGTATAAACATGGAAATATCCGCACCGCTATCTGTATAAACATGGAAATATCTACACCGCTATCTGCATAAACATGGAAATATCCACACCGCCATCTGTGTAAACATGGAAATATCTACACCGCCATCTCTATACACATGGAAATATCTACACCGCCATCTGTATGAACATGGAAATATCTACAACGCCATCTCTATAAACGTGGAAATATCTACACCGCTATCTGAATGAACTTGGAAATATGTACACTGCTATGTGTATAAAATTGAAATTATCTACACCACTGTCTCTATAAACATGGAAATATCTACACCGTTATCTGTATAAACATGAAAATATCTACACCGCTATCTGTATAATCATGGAAATAACTTCACCTCTATCTGTATAAACATGGAAATATCTACAACGCTGTCTCTATAAACTTGGAAATAACTACACCACTATCTCTATAAACATGAAAATATCTAGACCGCCAACTCTATAAACATGGAAATATCTACACCACCATCTGTATTAACATGGAAATATCTATACCGATGTCTGCATAAACATGGAAATATCTACACCGCCATCCCTATGAACATGGAAATATCTACACGGCCATCTGTACGAACATGGAAATATCTACACCGCCATCTGTATGAACATGTAAATATCTACACCACCATCTGTATGAACATGGAAATATCTACACTGCTAACTGTATGACCATGGAAATATCTACACCGCTATCTGTAGGAACATGGAAATATATACAACGTTATCTGTATGAACATGGAAATGTCTACACCGCTATCTGTATGAACATGGAAATATCTACACCGCTATCTGTACTAAGATGGAAATATCTACACCGCTATCTGTATGAACATGCAAATATCTACACAGCTATGAGCATATCAATGGAAATATCTACACTGCTATCACTATAAACATGGAAATAACTACACTGCTATCTGTATAAACATGGAAATATCTACACCGCCATCTCTATGAACATGGAAATATCTACACCGCCATGTGCATGAACATGGAAATATCTACACCGCCATCTCTATGAACGTGGAATTATCTACACTGCCATTTGTATGAACATGGAAATATCTACACAGCCATCAGTATGAACATGGAAATATCTACACCGCCATCTGTATAAACACGGAAATATCTACATGGCTATCTGTATGAACTAGGAAATATCTACACTGCTCTCGGAAGAAAATTGAAATTATCTACACCACTATCTCTATAAACATGGAAATATCTACACTTCTATCTGTATAAACATGGAAATATCAACACCGCTATCTGCATAAACATGGAAATATCTTCACCGCTATCTGTATAAACATAGAAATATCTAGACCGCCATCTCTATAAACATGGAAATATCTACACCACCATCTGTAGCAACATGGAAATATCTATACCGCTATCTGCATAAACATGGAAATATCTACACCGCCATCTCTATGAACATGGAAATATCTACACCGCCATCTGTACGAACATGGAAATATCTACACCGCCATCTGAATGAACATGTAAATATCTACACCGCCATCTGTATGAACGTGGAAATATCTACACCGCTAACTGTATGAACATGGAAATATCTACAGCGCTATCTGTATGAGCAGGGAATTATCTACACCGTTATCTGTATGAACATGGAAATATCTACACCGCTATCTGTATGAATATGGAAATATCTACAACGCTATCTCTACGAACATGGAAATATCTACACCGCTATCTGTATGAACATGCAAATATCTACACAGCTATCTGTATATCAATGGAAATATCTACACGGCTATCTCTATAAACATGGAAATAACTACACTGCTATCTGTATAAACATGGAAATATCTACACCGCCACCTGTATGATCATGGAAATTACTACACTGCCATCCATATGAACATGGAAATATCTACACCGCCATCTGTATGAACATGTAAATATCTACACCGCCATCTGTATGAACATGGAAATACCTTCAACGCTAACTGTATGTGCATGGAAATATCTACACCGCTATTGGTATGAACATGGAAATATCTACACCGCTATCTGCATGAACATGGAAATATCTACACCGCTATCTGTATGAACATGGAAATATCTACAACGCTATCTGTATGAACACGGAAATATCTACACCGCTATCTGTATGAACATGCAAATACCTACACAGCTATCTGTATAAAATTGAAATTATCTACAACACTATCTCTATAAACATAGGAATAACTGCACTGCTATCTGTATAAACATGGAAATATCTACACCGCCATTTCTATGAACATGGAAATATCTACACCGCCATTTGTATGAACTTGGAAATATCTACACCGCCATCTCTATGAACATGGAAATATCTACACCGCCATTTGTATAAACATGGAAATATCTACACCGCCATCTGTATGAACATGGAAATATCTTCACCGCTATCTGTATAAACATGGAAATATCTACACCGCTATCTGCATAAACATGGAAATATCCACACTGCTCTCTGTGGAAACATGGAAATGTCTACACCGCTATGTGTGTAAACATGGAAATATCTACATCGCCATCTGTGTAAACATGGAAATGTCTACACCGCTATCTGTGTAAACATGGAAATATCTACATCGCCATCTGTGTAAACATGAAAATATCTACACCGCCATGTCTATAACCATGGAAATATCTACACCGCCATCTGTATGAACATGGAAATATCTTCACCGCCATCTCTATAAACGTGGAAATATCTACACCACTATCTGTATGAACTTGGAAATATCTACACTGCTATCTGTGTAAAATTGAAATTATCTACACCACTATCTCTATAAACATGGAAATATCTACACTTTTATCTGTATAAACATGGAAATATCTACACCGCTATCTGTATAAACATGGAAATATCTTCACCGCTATCTGTATAAACATGGAAATAACTACAACACTGTCTCTATAAACTTGGAAATAACTACACCACTATCTCTATAAACATGGAAATATCTAGACCGCCATCTCTATAAACATGGAAATATCTACACCACCATCTGTATAAACATGGAAACATCTATACCGCTATCTGCATAAACATGGAAATATCTACACCACCATCTCTCTGAACATGGAAATATCTACACCGCTAACTGTATGAACATGGAAATATCTACACCGCTATCTGTATGAACATGGAAATATCTAAACCGTTATCTGTATGAACATGGAAATATATACACCGCTATCTGTTTGAACATGGAAATATCTACACCGCTATCTGTATGAACATGGAAATAACTACACCGCTATCTGTATGAACATGCAAATATCTACACAGCTATCTGTATATCAATGGAAATATCTGCACTGCTATCCCTATAATCATGGAAATAACTACACTGCTATCTGTATAAGCATGGAAATAACTACACCGCCACCTGTATGAACATGGAAATATCTACACTGCCATCCCTACGAACATGGAAATATCTACACCGCCATCTGTATGAACATGGGAATATCTATACCGCTGTCTGCATAAACATGGAAATATCTACACCGCCATCTCTATGAACATGGAAATATCTACACGGCCATCTGTACGAACATGGAAATATCTACACCACCATCTGTATGAACATGTAAATATCTACACCACCATCTGTATGAACATGGAAATATCTACACTGCTAACTGTATGACCATGGAAATATCTACACCGCTATCTGTATGAACATGGAAATATATACAACGTTATCTGTATGAATATGGAAATGTCTACACCGCTATCTGTATGAACATGGAAATATCTACACGGCAATCTGTACGAAGATGGAAATATCTACACCGCTATCTGTATGAACATGCAAATATCTACACAGCTATGAGCATATCAATGGAAATATCTACACTGCTTTCACTATAAACATGGAAATAACTACACTGCTATCTGTATAAACATGGAAATATCTATACCGCCATCTCTATGAACATGGAAATATCTACACCGCCATGTGCATGAACATGGAAATATCTACACCGCCATCTCTATGAACGTGGAATTATCTACACTGCCATTTGTATGAACATGGAAATATCTACACAGCCATCAGTATAAACATGGAAATATCTACACCGCCATCTGTATAAACACGGAAATATCTACATGGCTATCTGTATGAACTAGGAAATATCTACACTGCTCTCGGAATAAAATTGAAATTATCTACACCACTATCTCTATAAACATGGAAATATCTACACTTCTATCTGTATAAACATGGAAATATCAACACCGCTATCTGAATAAACATGGAAATATCTTCACCGCTATCTGTATAAACATAGAAATATCTAGACCGCCATCTCTATAAACATGGAAATATCTACACCACCATCTGTAGCAGCATGGAAATATCTATACCGCTATCTGCATAAACATGGAAATATCTACACCGCCATCTCTATGAACATGGAAATATCTACACCGCCGTCTGTACGAACATGGAAATATCTACACCGCCATCTGAATGAACATGTAAATATCTACACCGCCATCTGTATGAACGTGGAAATATCTACACCGCTAACTGTATGAACATGGAAATATCTACAGCGCTATCTGTATGAGCAGGGAATTATCTACACCGTTATCTGTATGAACATGGAAATATCTACACCGCTATCTGTATGAACATGGAAATATCTACACCGCTATCTCTACGAACATGGAAATATCTACACCGCTATCTGTATGAACATGCAAATATCTACACAGCTATCTGTATATCAATGGAAATATCTACACTGCTATCTCTATAAACATGGAAATAACTACACTGCCATCTGTATAAACATGGAAATATCTACACCGCCACCTGTATGATCATGGAAATAACTACACTGCCATCCATATGAACATGGAAATATCTACACCGCCATCTGTATGAACATGTAAATATCTACACCGCCATCTGTATGAACATGGAAATACCTTCAACGCTAACTGTATGTGCATGGAAATATCTACACCGCTATTGGTATGAACATGGAAATATCTACACCGCTATCTGCATGAAAATGGAAATATCTACACCGCTATCTGTATGAACATGGAAATATCTACAACGCTATCTGTATGAACATGGAAATATCTACAACGCTATCTGTATGAACATGCAAATACCTACACAGCTATCTGTATAAAATTGAAATTATCTACACCACTATCTCTATAAACATAGGAATAACTGCACTGCTATCTGCATAAACATGGAAATATCTACACCGCCATCTCTATGAACATGTAAATATCTACACCGCCATCTGTATGAACATGGAAATATCTACACCGCTATCTGTATGAACATGGAAATATCTATACTGCTATCTGTATGAACATGCAAATATCTACACAGCTATCTGTTTATCAATGGAAATATCTGCACTGCTATCTCTATAAACACGGAAATAACTACACTGCTATCTCTATAAACATGGAAATATCTACACCGCCACCTGTATGAACATGGAAATATCTACACTGCTATCCTTACGAACATGGAAATATCTACACCGCCATCTGTATGAACATGTAAATATCTACAATGCCATCTGTATGAACATGGAAATAACTACACCGCTGACTGTATGAGCATGGAAATATCTACAACGCTATCTGTATGAACATGGAAATATCTACACCGCTATCTGTATGAACATGGAAATACCTACACCGCTATCTGTATGAACATGGAAATATCTACACCGCTCTCTGTATGAACATGGAAATATCTACACCGCTATCTGTACGAACATGCAAATATCTACACAGCTATCTGTATATCAATGGAAATATCTACACTGCTATCTCTATAAACATGGAAATAACTACACTGCTATCTGTATAAACATGGAAATATCTACACCGCCACCTGTATGAACATGGAAATATCTACACTGCCATCCATACGAACATGGAAATATCTACACCGCCATCTGTATGAACATGTAAATATCTACACCGCCCTCTGTATGAACATGGAAATACCTACACGGCTAACGGCATGAACATGGAAATATCTGCACCGCCATCTGTACGAACACGGAAATATCTACACCGCCATTTGTATGTACATGGAAATATCTACACCGCTAACTGTATGAACATGGAAATATCTACACCGGTATCTGTATGAACATGGAAATATCTACACAGTTATCTGTATGAACATGGAAATATCTACACCGCTATCTGTATGAACATGGAAATACCTACACCTCTATCTGTACGAACATGGAAATATCTATACAGCTATCTGTATGAACATGCAAATATCTACACAGCTATCTGTATATCAATGGAAATATCTACACTGCTATCTCTATAAACATGTAAATATCTACACTGCTATCTTTATAAACATGGAAATATCTTCACCGCCGCCTGTATAAACATGGAAATATCTACACTGCCATCCGCACGAACATGGAAATATCTACACCACCATCTCTATGAACATGTAAATATCTACACCGCAATCTGTATGAACATGGAAATATCTACACAGATAATTGTACGAACATGGAAATATCTACACCGCTATGTGTATGAACATGGAAATATCTACACCGCTATCTGTATGAACATGGAAATATCTACACCGCTATCTGTATGAACATGGAAAAATCTACACCGCCCTCTGTATGAACATGGAAATATCTACACCGCTATCTGTATGAACATGCAAACATCTACACAGCTCTCTGTATATCAATGGAAATATCTACACTACTATCTCTATAAACATGGAAATAACTACACTGATATCTGTATAAACATGGAAATAACTACACCGCCATCTCTATGAACATGGAAATATCTACACCGCCATTTGTATGAACATGGAAATATCTCCACCGCCATCTCTATGAACATGGAAATATCTACACCGCCATTTGTATGAACATGGAAATATCTACACCGCCATCTGTATGAACATGGAAATATCTTCACCGCCATCTGTATGAGCACGGATATATCTACACCGGCATCTGGATGAACATGGAAATATCTACACCGCTATCTGCATGAACATGGAAATATCTACACAGCTATCTGCCTATACATGGAAATAACTACACAGATTTGTCTATAAATATGGAAATAACTACAGCGCTATCTCTATAAACTTCGAAATATCTACTCTGCCATCTGTATGAACATGGAAGTATCTACACCGCCATCTGTACGAACATGGACATATCTACACCGCCATCTGTATTAAGATGGAAACATCTACACCGCTATCTGTATAAACATGGAAATATCCGCACCACTATCTGTATAAACATGGAAATATCTACACCGCTATCTGCATAAACATGGAAATATCCACACCGCCATCTGTGTAAACATGGAAATATCTACACCGCCATCTCTATACACATGGAAATATCTACACCGCCATCTGTATGAACATGGAAATATCTACAACGCCATCTCTATAAACGTGGAAATATCTACACCGCTATCTGAATGAACTTGGAAATATCTACACTGCTATGTGTATAAAATTGAAATTATCTACACCACTGTCTCTATAAACATGGAAATATCTACACCGTTATCTGTATAAACATGAAAATATCTACACCGCTATCTGTATAATCATGGAAATAACTTCACCTCTATCTGTATAAACATGGAAATATCTACAACGCTGTCTCTATAAACTTGGAAATAACTACACCACTATCTCTATAAACATGAAAATATCTAGACCGCCAACTCTATAAACATGGAAATATCTACACCACCATCTGTATTAACATGGAAATATCTATACCGCTGTCTGCATAAACATGGAAATATCTACACCGCCATCCCTATGAACATGGAAATATCTACACGGCCATCTGTACGAACATGGAAATATCTACACCGCCATCTGTATGAACATGTAAATATCTACACCACCATCTGTATGAACATGGAAATATCTACACTGCTAACTGTATGACCATGGAAATATCTACACCGCTATCTGTAGGAACATGGAAATATATACAACGTTATCTGTATGAACATGGAAATGTCTACACCGCTATCTGTATGAACATGGAAATATCTACACCGCTATCTGTACGAAGATGGAAATATCTACACCGCTATCTGTATGAACATGCAAATATCTACACAGCTATGAGCATATCAATGGAAATATCTACACTGCTATCACTATAAACATGGAAATAACTACACTGCTATCTGTATAAACATGGAAATATCTACACCGCCATCTCTATGAACATGGAAATATCTACACCGCCATGTGCATGAACATGGAAATATCTACACCGCCATCTCTATGAACGTGGAATTATCTACACTGCCATTTGTATGAACATGGAAATATCTACACAGCCATCAGTATGAACATGGAAATATCTACACCGCCATCTGTATAAACACGGAAATATCTACATGGCTATCTGTATGAACTAGGAAATATCTACACTGCTCTCGGAATAAAATTGAAATTATCTACACCACTATCTCTATAAACATGGAAATATCTACACTTCTATCTGTATAAACATGGAAATATCAACACCGCTATCTGCATAAACATGGAAATATCTTCACCGCTATCTGTATAAACATAGAAATATCTAGACCGCCATCTCTATAAACATGGAAATATCTACACCACCATCTGTAGCAACATGGAAATATCTATACCGCTATCTGCATAAACATGGAAATATCTACACCGCCATCTCTATGAACATGGAAATATCTACACCGCCGTCTGTACGAACATGGAAATATCTACACCGCCATCTGAATGAACATGTAAATATCTACACCGCCATCTGTATGAACGTGGAAATATCTACACCGCTAACTGTATGAACATGGAAATATCTACAGCGCTATCTGTATGAGCAGGGAATTATCTACACCGTTATCTGTATGAACATGGAAATATCTACACCGCTATCTGTATGAATATGGAAATATCTACAACGCTATCTCTACGAACATGGAAATATCTACACCGCTATCTGTATGAACATGCAAATATCTACACAGCTATCTGTATATCAATGGAAATATCTACACGGCTATCTCTATAAACATGGAAATAACTACACTGCTATCTGTATAAACATGGAAATATCTACACCGCCACCTGTATGATCATGGAAATTACTACACTGCCATCCATATGAACATGGAAATATCTACACCGCCATCTGTATGAACATGTAAATATCTACACCGCCATCTGTATGAACATGGAAATACCTTCAACGCTAACTGTATGTGCATGGAAATATCTACACCGCTATTGGTATGAACATGGAAATATCTACACCGCTATCTGCATGAACATGGAAATATCTACACCGCTATCTGTATGAACATGGAAATATCTACAACGCTATCTGTATGAACACGGAAATATCTACACCGCTATCTGTATGAACATGCAAATACCTACACAGCTATCTGTATAAAATTGAAATTATCTACAACACTATCTCTATAAACATAGGAATAACTGCACTGCTATCTGTATAAACATGGAAATATCTACACCGCCATTTCTATGAACATGGAAATATCTACACCGCCATTTGTATGAACTTGGAAATATCTACACCGCCATCTCTATGAACATGGAAATATCTACACCGCCATTTGTATAAACATGGAAATATCTACACCGCCATCTGTATGAACATGGAAATATCTTCACCGCTATCTGTATAAACATGGAAATATCTACACCGCTATCTGCATAAACATGGAAATATCCACACTGCTCTCTGTGGAAACATGGAAATGTCTACACCGCTATGTGTGTAAACATGGAAATATCTACATCGCCATCTGTGTAAACATGGAAATGTCTACACCGCTATCTGTGTAAACATGGAAATATCTACATCGCCATCTGTGTAAACATGAAAATATCTACACCGCCATGTCTATAACCATGGAAATATCTACACCGCCATCTGTATGAACATGGAAATATCTTCACCGCCATCTCTATAAACGTGGAAATATCTACACCACTATCTGTATGAACTTGGAAATATCTACACTGCTATCTGTGTAAAATAGAAATTATCTACACCACTATCTCTATAAACATGGAAATATCTACACTTTTATCTGTATAAACATGGAAATATCTACACCGCTATCTGTATAAACATGGAAATATCTTCACCGCTATCTGTATAAACATGGAAATAACTACAACACTGTCTCTATAAACTTGGAAATAACTACACCACTATCTCTATAAACATGGAAATATCTAGACCGCCATCTCTATAAACATGGAAATATCTACACCACCATCTGTATAAACATGGAAACATCTATACCGCTATCTGCATAAACATGGAAATATCTACACCACCATCTCTCTGAACATGGAAATATCTACACCGCTAACTGTATGAACATGGAAATATCTACACCGCTATCTGTATGAACATGGAAATATCTAAACCGTTATCTGTATGAACATGGAAATATATACACCGCTATCTGTTTGAACATGGAAATATCTACACCGCTATCTGTATGAACATGGAAATAACTACACCGCTATCTGTATGAACATGCAAATATCTACACAGCTATCTGTATATCAATGGAAATATCTGCACTGCTATCCCTATAATCATGGAAATAACTACACTGCTATCTGTATAAGCATGGAAATAACTACACCGCCACCTGTATGAACATGGAAATATCTACACTGCCATCCCTACGAACATGGAAATATCTACACCGCCATCTGTATGAACATGTAAATATCTACACCGCCATCTGTATGAACATGGAAATATCTACACCGCTAACTGTATGAACATGGAAATATCTCACCGCTATCTGTATGAACATGGAAATATCTACACCGATATCTGTACGAACATGGAAATATCTACACCGCTATCTGTATGAACATGGAAATATCTACACCGCTATCTGTATGAACATGGAAATATCTACAAAGCTATCTGCATGAACATGGAAATATCTACACAGCTATCTGCATATACATGGAAATATCTACTCAGATATCTCTATAAATATGGAAATAACTACAGCGCTATCTCTATAAACTTCGAAATACCTACACCGCCATCAGTATGAACATGGAAATATCTACACCGCCATCTGTACGAACATGGACATATCTACACCGCCATCTGTATTAAGATGGAAATATCTACACTGCTATCTGTATAAGCATGGAAATATCTGCACCACTATCTGTATAAACATGGAAATATCCGCACCGCTATCTGTATAAACATGGAAATATATACACCGCTATCTGCATCAACATGGAAATATACACACCGCTATCTGTGTAAACATGGAAATGTCTACACCGCCATCTGTGTAAACATGAAAATATCTACACCGCCATCTCTATAAGCATGGAAATATCTACACCGCCATCTGTATGAACATGGAAATATCTACACCGCCATCTCTATAAACGTGGAAATATCTACACGCTATCTGTATGAACTTAGAAATATCTACACTGCTATCTGTAAAATTGGAATTATCTGCACCGCTATCTGTATGAATATGGAAATATCTACACACCTATCTGTATGAACATGGAAATATCTACACCGCTCTGTGTATGAACATGGAAATACCTACACCGCCATCTGTATGAACATGGAAATATCTACACCGCTATCTGTATGAACATGCAAATATCTACACCGGCATCTGGATGAACATGGAAATATCTACACCGCTATCTGCATGAACATGGAAATATCTACACACCTATCTGCATATACATGGAAATATCTACACAGATTTCTCTATAAATATGGAAATAACTACAGCGCTATCTCTATAAACTTCGAAATATCTACACCGCCATCTGTATGAACATGGAAATATCTACAGCGCCATCTGCATGAACATGGACATATCTACACCGCCATCTGTATTAAGCTGGGAATATCTACACCGCTATCTTTATAAACATGGAAATATCTGCACCACTATCTGTATAAACATGGAAATATCCGCACCGCTATCTGTATAAACATGGAAATATCTACACCGCTATCTGCATAAACATGGAAATATCCACACCGCTATCTGTGTAAACATGGAAATGTCCACACCGCTATCTGTGTAAACATGGATATATCTACACCGTCATCTGTGTAAACATGAAAATATCTACACCGCCATCTCTATAAACATGGAAATATTTACACCGCCATCTGTATGAACATGGAAATATCTACAACGCCATCTCTATAAACGTGGAAATATCTACACCGCTATCTGTATGAACTTGGAAATATCTACACTGCTATCTGTATAAAATTGGAATTATCTACACCACTATCTCTATAAACATGGAAATATCTACACCGCTATCTGTATAAACATGGAAATATCTACACCGCTATCTGTATAAACATGGAAATATCTTCACCGCTATCTGTATAAACATGGAAATATCTACAACGCTGTCTCTATAAACTTGGAAATAACTACACCACTATCTCTATAAACATGGAAATATCTAGACTGCCATCTCTATAAACATGGAAATATCTACACCACCATCTGTATAAACATGGAAATATCTATCCCGCTATCTGCATAAACATGGAAATATCTACACCGCCATCTCTATGAACATGTAAATATCTACACCGCCATCTGTATGAACATGGAAATATCTACACCGCTATCTGTATGAACATGGAAATATCTATACTGCTATCTGTATGAACATGCAAATATCTACACAGCTATCTGTTTATCAATGGAAATATCTGCACTGCTATCTCTATAAACACGGAAATAACTACACTGCTATCTCTATAAACATGGAAATATCTACACCGCCACCTGTATGAACATGGAAATATCTACACTGCTATCCGTACGAACATGGAAATATCTACACCGCCACCTGTATGAACATGGAAATATCTACACTGCCATCCGTACGAACATGGAAATATCTACACCGCCATCTGTATGAACATGTAAATATCTACACCGCCATCTGTATGAACATGGAAATATCTACACCGCTAACTGTATGAACATGGAAATATCTCACCGCTATCTGTATGAACATGGAAATATCTACACCGATATCTGTACGAACATGGAAATATCTACACCGCTATCTGTATGAACATGGAAATATCTACACCGCTATCTGTATGAACATGGAAATATCTACAAAGCTATCTGCATGAACATGGAAATATCTACACAGCTATCTGCATATACATGGAAATATCTACTCAGATATCTCTATAAATATGGAAATAACTACAGCGCTATCTCTATAAACTTCGAAATACCTACACCGCCATCAGTATGAACATGGAAATATCTACACCGCCATCTGTACGAACATGGACATATCTACACCGCCATCTGTATTAAGATGGAAATATCTACACTGCTATCTGTATAAGCATGGAAATATCTGCACCACTATCTGTATAAACATGGAAATATCCGCACCGCTATCTGTATAAACATGGAAATATATACACCGCTATCTGCATCAACATGGAAATATCCACACCGCTATCTGTGTAAACATGGAAATGTCTACACCGCCATCTGTGTAAACATGAAAATATCTACACCGCCATCTCTATAAGCATGGAAATACCTACACCGCCATCTGTATGAACATGGAAATATCTACACCGCTATCTGTATGAACATGCAAATATCTACACCGGCATCTGGATGAACATGGAAATATCTACACCGCTATCTGCATGAACATGGAAATATCTACACACCTATCTGCATATACATGGAAATATCTACACAGATTTCTCTATAAATATGGAAATAACTACAGCGCTATCTCTATAAACTTCGAAATATCTACACCGCCATCTGTATGAACATGGAAATATCTACAGCGCCATCTGCACGAACATGGACATATCTACACCGCCATCTGTATTAAGCTGGGAATATCTACACCGCTATCTTTATAAACATGGAAATATCTGCACCACTATCTGTATAAACATGGAAATATCCGCACCGCTATCTGTATAAACATGGAAATATCTACACCGCTATCTGCATAAACATGGAAATATCCACACCGCTATCTGTGTAAACATGGAAATGTCCACACCGCTATCTGTGTAAACATGGATATATCTACACCATCATCTGTGTAAACATGAAAATATCTACACCGCCATCTCTATAAACATGGAAATATTTACACCGCCATCTGTATGAACATGGAAATATCTACAACGCCATCTCTATAAACGTGGAAATATCTACACCGCTATCTGTATGAACTTGGAAATATCTACACTGCTATCTGTATAAAATTGGAATTATCTACACCACTATCTCTATAAACATGGAAATATCTACACCGCTATCTGTATAAACATGGAAATATCTACACCGCTATCTGTATAAACATGGAAATATCTTCACCGCTATCTGTATAAACATGGAAATATCTACAACGCTGTCTCTATAAACTTGGAAATAACTACACCACTATCTCTATAAACATGGAAATATCTAGACTGCCATCTCTATAAACATGGAAATATCTACACCACCATCTGTATAAACATGGAAATATCTATCCCGCTATCTGCATAAACATGGAAATATCTACACCGCCATCTCTATGAACATGTAAATATCTACACCGCCATCTGTATGAACATGGAAATATCTACACCGCTATCTGTATGACCATGGAAATATCTATACTGCTATCTGTATGAACATGCAAATATCTACACAGCTATCTGTTTATCAATGGAAATATCTGCACTGCTATCTCTATAAACACGGAAATAACTACACTGCTATCTCTATAAACATGGAAATATCTACACCGCCACCTGTATGAACATGGAAATATCTACACTGCTATCCGTACGAACATGGAAATATCTACACCGCCACCTGTATGAACATGGAAATATCTACACTGCCATCCGTACGAACATGGAAATATCTACACCGCCATCTGTATGAACATGTAAATATCTACACCGCCATCTGTATGAACATGGAAATATCTACACCGCTAACTGTATGAACATGGAAATATCTCACCGCTATCTGTATGAACATGGAAATATCTACACCGATATCTGTACGAACATGGAAATATCTACACCGCTATCTGTATGAACATGGAAATATCTACACCGCTATCTGTATGAACATGGAAATATCTACAAAGCTATCTGCATGAACATGGAAATATCTACACAGCTATCTGCATATACATGGAAATATCTACTCAGATATCTCTATAAATATGGAAATAACTACAGCGCTATCTCTATAAACTTCGAAATACCTACACCGCCATCAGTATGAACATGGAAATATCTACACCGCCATCTGTACGAACATGGACATATCTACACCGCCATCTGTATTAAGATGGAAATATCTACACTGCTATCTGTATAAGCATGGAAATATCTGCACCACTATCTGTATAAACATGGAAATATCCGCACCGCTATCTGTATAAACATGGAAATATATACACCGCTATCTGCATCAACATGGAAATATCCACACCGCTATCTGTGTAAACATGGAAATGTCTACACCGCCATCTGTGTAAACATGAAAATATCTACACCGCCATCTCTATAAGCATGGAAATATCTACACCGCCATCTGTATGAACATGGAAATATCTACACCGCCATCTCTATAAACGTGGAAATATCTACACGCTATCTGTATGAACTTAGAAATATCTACACTGCTATCTGTAAAATTGGAATTATCTGCACCGCTATCTGTATGAATATGGAAATATCTACACCGCTATCTGTATGAACATGGAAATATCTACACCGCTCTGTGTATGAACATGGAAATACCTACACCGCCATCTGTATGAACATGGAAATATCTACACCGCTATCTGTATGAACATGCAAATATCTACACCGGCATCTGGATGAACATGGAAATATCTACACCGCTATCTGCATGAACATGGAAATATCTACACACCTATCTGCATATACATGGAAATATCTACACAGATTTCTCTATAAATATGGAAATAACTACAGCGCTATCTCTATAAACTTCGAAATATCTACACCGCCATCTGTATGAACATGGAAATATCTACAGCGCCATCTGCACGAACATGGACATATCTACACCGCCATCTGTATTAAGCTGGGAATATCTACACCGCTATCTTTATAAACATGGAAATATCTGCACCACTATCTGTATAAACATGGAAATATCCGCACCGCTATCTGTATAAACATGGAAATATCTACACCGCTATCTGCATAAACATGGAAATATCCACACCGCTATCTGTGTAAACATGGAAATGTCCACACCGCTATCTGTGTAAACATGGATATATCTACACCGTCATCTGTGTAAACATGAAAATATCTACATGGCCATCTCTATAAACATGGAAATATTTACACCGCCATCTGTATGAACATGGAAATATCTACAACGCCATCTCTATAAACGTGGAAATATCTACACCGCTATCTGTATGAACTTGGAAATATCTACACTGCTATCTGTATAAAATTGGAATTATCTACACCACTATCTCTATAAACATGGAAATATCTACACCGCTATCTGTATAAACATGGAAATATCTACACCGCTATCTGTATAAACATGGAAATATCTTCACCGCTATCTGTATAAACATGGAAATATCTACAACGCTGTCTCTATAAACTTGGAAATAACTACACCACTATCTCTATAAACATGGAAATATCTAGACTGCCATCTCTATAAACATGGAAATATCAACACCACCATCTGTATAAACATGGAAATATCTATCCCGCTATCTGCATAAACATGGAAATATCTACACCGCCATCTCTATGAACATGTAAATATCTACACCGCCATCTGTATGAACATGGAAATATCTACACCGCTATCTGTATGAACATGGAAATATCTATACTGCTATCTGTATGAACATGCAAATATCTACACAGCTATCTGTTTATCAATGGAAATATCTGCACTGCTATCTCTATAAACACGGAAATAACTACACTGCTATCTCTATAAACATGGAAATATCTACACCGCCACCTGTATGAACATGGAAATATCTACACTGCTATCCGTACGAACATGGAAATATCTACACCGCCACCTGTATGAACATGGAAATATCTACACTGCCATCCGTACGAACATGGAAATATCTACACCGCCATCTGTATGAACATGTAAATATCTACACCGCCATCTGTATGAACATGGAAATATCTACACCGCTAACTCTAAGAACATGGAAATATCTCACCGCTATCTGTATGAACATGGAAATATCTACACCGATATCTGTACGAACATGGAAATATCTACACCGCTATCTGTATGAACATGGAAATATCTACACCGCTATCTGTATGAACATGGAAATATCTACAAAGCTATCTGCATGAACATGGAAATATCTACACAGCTATCTGCATATACATGGAAATATCTACTCAGATATCTCTATAAATATGGAAATAACTACAGCGCTATCTCTATAAACTTCGAAATACCTACACCGCCATCAGTATGAACATGGAAATATCTACACCGCCATCTGTACGAACATGGACATATCTACACCGCCATCTGTATTAAGATGGAAATATCTACACTGCTATCTGTATAAGCATGGAAATATCTGCACCACTATCTGTATAAACATGGAAATATCCGCACCGCTATCTGTATAAACATGGAAATATATACACCGCTATCTGCATCAACATGGAAATATCCACACCGCTATCTGTGTAAACATGGAAATGTCTACACCGCCATCTGTGTAAACATGAAAATATCTACACCGCCATCTCTATAAGCATGGAAATATCTACACCGCCATCTGTATGAACATGGAAATATCTACACCGCCATCTCTATAAACGTGGAAATATCTACACGCTATCTGTATGAACTTAGAAATATCTACACTGCTATCTGTAAAATTGGAATTATCTGCACCGCTATCTGTATGAATATGGAAATATCTACACCCCTATCTGTATGAACATGGAAATATCTACACCGCTCTGTGTATGAACATGGAAATACCTACACCGCCATCTGTATGAACATGGAAATATCTACACCGCTCTCTGTATGAACATGCAAATATCTACACCGGCATCTGGATGAACATGGAAATATCTACACCGCTATCTGCATGAACATGGAAATATCTACACACCTATCTGCATATACATGGAAATATCTACACAGATTTCTCTATAAATATGGAAATAACTACAGCGCTATCTCTATAAACTTCGAAATATCTACACCGCCATCTGTATGAACATGGAAATATCTACAGCGCCATCTGCACGAACATGGACATATCTACACCGCCATCTGTATTAAGCTGGGAATATCTACACCGCTATCTTTATAAACATGGAAATATCTGCACCACTATCTGTATAAACATGGAAATATCCGCACCGCTATCTGTATAAACATGGAAATATCTACACCGCTATCTGCATAAACATGGAAATATCCACACCGCTATCTGTGTAAACATGGAAATGTCCACACCGCTATCTGTGTAAACATGGAAATGTCTACACCGTCATCTGTGTAAACATGAAAATATCCACACCGCCATCTCTATAAACATGGAAATATTTACACTGCCATCTGTATGAACATGGAAATATCTACAACGCCATCTCTATAAACGTGGAAATATCTACACCGCTATCTGTATGAACTTGGAAATATCTACACTGCTATCTGTATAAAATTGGAATTATCTACACCACTATCTCTATAAACATGGAAATATCTACACCGCTATCTGTATAAACATGGAAATATCTACACCGCTATCTGTATAAAAATGGAAATATCTTCACCGCTATCTGTATAAACATGGAAATATCTACAACGCTGTCTCTATAAACTTGGAAATAACTACACCACTATCTCTATAAACATGGAAATATCTAGACTGCCATCTCTATAAACATGGAAATATCTACACCACCATCTGTATAAACATGGAAATATCTATCCCGCTATCTGCATAAACATGGAAATATCTACAGCGCCACCTCTATGAACATGTAAATATCTACACCGCCATCTGTATGAACATGGAAATATCTACACCGCTATCTGTATGAACATGGAAATATCTATACTGCTATCTGTATGAACATGCAAATATCTACACAGCTATCTGTTTATCAATGGAAATATCTGCACTGCTATCTCTATAAACACGGAAATAACTACACTGCTATCTCTATAAACATGGAAGTATCTACACCGCCACCTGTATGAACATGGAAATATCTACACTGCTATCCGTACGAACATGGAAATATCTACACCGCCAACTGTATGAACATGGAAATATCTACACTGCCATCCGTACGAACATGGAAATATCTACACCGCCATCTGTATGAACATGGAAATATCTACACTGCCATCCGTACGAACATGGAAATATCTACACCGCCATCTGTATGAACATGTAAATATCTACACCGCCATCTGTATGAACATGGAAATATCTACACCGCTAACTCTATGAACATGGAAATATCTCACCGCTATCTGTATGAACATGGAAATATCTACACCGATATCTGTACGAACATGGAAATATCTACACCGCTATCAGTATGAACATGGAAATATCTACACCGCTATCTGTATGAACATGGAAATATCTACAAAGCTATCTGCATGAACATGGAAATATCTACACAGCTATCTGCATATACATGGAAATATCTACTCAGATATCTCTATAAATATGGAAATAACTACAGCGCTATCTCTATAAACTTCGAAATACCTACACCGCCATCAGTATGAACATGGAAATATCTACACCGCTATCTGTTTCAACATGGAAATATCTACACCTCTACATGTACGAACATGGAAATATCTATACCGCTATCTGAATGAACATGCAAATATCTACACAGCTATCTGTATAACAATGGAAATATCTACACTGCTATCTCTATAAACATGGAAATAACTACACTGCTATCTGGATAAGCATGGAAATATCTACACCGCCACCTGTATGAACATGGAAATATCTACACTGCCATCCGTACGAACATGGAAATATCTACACCGCCATCTGTATGAACATGTAAATATCTACACCGCCATCTGTATGAACATGGAAATATCTACACCGCTAACTGTATGAACATGGAAATATCTCACCGCTATCTGTATGAACATGGAAATATCTACACCGATATCTGTACGAACATGGAAATATCTACACCGCTATCTGTATGAACATGGAAATATCTACACCGCTATCTGTATGAACATGGAAATATCTACAAAGCTATCTGCATGAACATGGAAATATCTACACAGCTATCTGCATATACATGGAAATATCTACTCAGATATCTCTATAAATATGGAAATAACTACAGCGCTATCTCTATAAACTTCGAAATACCTACACCGCCATCAGTATGAACATGGAAATATCTACACCGCCATCTGTACGAACATGGACATATCTACACCGCCATCTGTATTAAGATGGAAATATCTACACTGCTATCTGTATAAGCATGGAAATATCTGCACCACTATCTGTATAAACATGGAAATATCCGCACCGCTATCTGTATAAACATGGAAATATATACACCGCTATCTGCATCAACATGGAAATATCCACACCGCTATCTGTGTAAACATGGAAATGTCTACACCGCCATCTGTGTAAACATGAAAATATCTACACCGCCATCTCTATAAGCATGGAAATATCTACACCGCCATCTGTATGAACATGGAAATATCTACACCGCCATCTCTATAAACGTGGAAATATCTACACGCTATCTGTATGAACTTAGAAATATCTACACTGCTATCTGTAAAATTGGAATTATCTGCACCGCTATCTGTATGAATATGGAAATATCTACACCCCTATCTGTATGAACATGGAAATATCTACACCGCTCTGTGTATGAACATGGAAATACCTACACCGCCATCTGTATGAACATGGAAATATCTACACCGCTCTCTGTATGAACATGCAAATATCTACACCGGCATCTGGATGAACATGGAAATATCTACACCGCTATCTGCATGAACATGGAAATATCTACACACCTATCTGCATATACATGGAAATATCTACACAGATTTCTCTATAAATATGGAAATAACTACAGCGCTATCTCTATAAACTTCGAAATATCTACACCGCCATCTGTATGAACATGGAAATATCTACAGCGCCATCTGCACGAACATGGACATATCTACACCGCCATCTGTATTAAGCTGGGAATATCTACACCGCTATCTTTATAAACATGGAAATATCTGCACCACTATCTGTATAAACATGGAAATATCCGCACCGCTATCTGTATAAACATGGAAATATCTACACCGCTATCTGCATAAACATGGAAATATCCACACCGCTATCTGTGTAAACATGGAAATGTCCACACCGCTATCTGTGTAAACATGGAAATGTCTACACCGTCATCTGTGTAAACATGAAAATATCCACACCGCCATCTCTATAAACATGGAAATATTTACACTGCCATCTGTATGAACATGGAAATATCTACAACGCCATCTCTATAAACGTGGAAATATCTACACCGCTATCTGTATGAACTTGGAAATATCTACACTGCTATCTGTATAAAATTGGAATTATCTACACCACTATCTCTATAAACATGGAAATATCTACACCGCTATCTGTATAAACATGGAAATATCTACACCGCTATCTGTATAAAAATGGAAATATCTTCACCGCTATCTGTATAAACATGGAAATATCTACAACGCTGTCTCTATAAACTTGGAAATAACTACACCACTATCTCTATAAACATGGAAATATCTAGACTGCCATCTCTATAAACATGGAAATATCTACACCACCATCTGTATAAACATGGAAATATCTATCCCGCTATCTGCATAAACATGGAAATATCTACACCGCCACCTCTATGAACATGTAAATATCTACACCGCCATCTGTATGAACATGGAAATATCTACACCGCTATCTGTATGAACATGGAAATATCTATACTGCTATCTGTATGAACATGCAAATATCTACACAGCTATCTGTTTATCAATGGAAATATCTGCACTGCTATCTCTATAAACACGGAAATAACTACACTGCTATCTCTATAAACATGGAAGTATCTACACCGCCACCTGTATGAACATGGAAATATCTACACTGCTATCCGTACGAACATGGAAATATCTACACCGCCAACTGTATGAACATGGAAATATCTACACTGCCATCCGTACGAACATGGAAATATCTACACCGCCATCTGTATGAACATGGAAATATCTACACTGCCATCCGTACGAACATGGAAATATCTACACCGCCATCTGTATGAACATGTAAATATCTACACCGCCATCTGTATGAACATGGAAATATCTACACCGCTAACTCTATGAACATGGAAATATCTCACCGCTATCTGTATGAACATGGAAATATCTACACCGATATCTGTACGAACATGGAAATATCTACACCGCTATCAGTATGAACATGGAAATATCTACACCGCTATCTGTATGAACATGGAAATATCTACAAAGCTATCTGCATGAACATGGAAATATCTACACAGCTATCTGCATATACATGGAAATATCTACTCAGATATCTCTATAAATATGGAAATAACTACAGCGCTATCTCTATAAACTTCGAAATACCTACACCGCCATCAGTATGAACATGGAAATATCTACACCGCTATCTGTTTCAACATGGAAATATCTACACCTCTACATGTACGAACATGGA
Source organism: Gorilla gorilla gorilla (assembly GCF_029281585.2). Classification (NCBI taxonomy): domain Eukaryota; kingdom Metazoa; phylum Chordata; class Mammalia; order Primates; family Hominidae; genus Gorilla; species Gorilla gorilla. The sequence goes on from NC_086017.1 coordinate 6,277,541, forward strand.
AATATCTATACCGCTATCTGAATGAACATGCAAATATCTACACAGCTATCTGTATAACAATGGAAATATCTACACTGCTATCTCTATAAACATGGAAATAACTACACTGCTATCTGGATAAGCATGGAAATATCTACACCGCCACCTGTATGAACATGGAAATATCTACACTGCCATCCGTACGAACATGGAAATATCTACACCGCCATCTGTATGAACATGTAAATATCTACACCGCCATCTGTATGAACATGGAAATATCTACACCGCTAACTGTATGAACATGGAAATATCTCACCGCTATCTGTATGAACATGGAAATATCTACACCGATATCTGTACGAATATGGAAATATCTACACCGCTATCTGTATGAACATGGAAATATCTACACCGCTATCTGTATGAACATGGAAATATCTACAAAGCTATCTGCATGAACATGGAAATATCTACACAGCTATCTGCATATACATGGAAATATCTACTCAGATATCTCTATAAATATGGAAATAACTACAGCGCTATCTCTATAAACTTCGAAATACCTACACCGCCATCAGTATGAACATGGAAATATCTACACCGCCATCTGTACGAACATGGACATATCTACACCGCCATCTGTATTAAGATGGAAATATCTACACTGCTATCTGTATAAGCATGGAAATATCTGCACCACTATCTGTATAAACATGGAAATATCCGCACCGCTATCTGTATAAACATGGAAATATATACACCGCTATCTGCATCAACATGGAAATATCCACACCGCTATCTGTGTAAACATGGAAATGTCTACACCGCCATCTGTGTAAACATGAAAATATCTACACCGCCATCTCTATAAGCATGGAAATATCTACACCGCCATCTGTATGAACATGGAAATATCTACACCGCCATCTCTATAAACGTGGAAATATCTACACGCTATCTGTATGAACTTAGAAATATCTACACTGCTATCTGTAAAATTGGAATTATCTGCACCGCTATCTGTATGAATATGAAAATATCTACACCCCTATCTGTATGAACATGGAAATATCTACACCGCTCTGTGTATGAACATGGAAATACCTACACCGCCATCTGTATGAACATGGAAATATCTACACCGCTCTCTGTATGAACATGCAAATATCTACACCGGCATCTGGATGAACATGGAAATATCTACACCGCTATCTGCATGAACATGGAAATATCTACACACCTATCTGCATATACATGGAAATATCTACACAGATTTCTCTATAAATATGGAAATAACTACAGCGCTATCTCTATAAACTTCGAAATACCTACACCGCCATCAGTATGAACATGGAAATATCTACACCGCTATCTGTTTCAACATGGAAATATCTACACCTCTACATGTACGAACATGGAAATATCTATACCGCTATCTGAATGAACATGCAAATATCTACACAGCTATCTGTATAACAATGGAAATATCTACACTGCTATCTCTATAAACATGGAAATAACTACACTGCTATCTGGATAAGCATGGAAATATCTACACCGCCACCTGTATGAACATGGAAATATCTACACTGCCATCCGTACGAACATGGAAATATCTACACCGCCATCTGTATGAACATGTAAATATCTACACCGCCATCTGTATGAACATGGAAATATCTACACCGCTAACTGTATGAACATGGAAATATCTCACCGCTATCTGTATGAACATGGAAATATCTACACCGATATCTGTACGAACATGGAAATATCTACACCGCTATCTGTATGAACATGGAAATATCTACACCGCTATCTGTATGAACATGGAAATATCTACAAAGCTATCTGCATGAACATGGAAATATCTACACAGCTATCTGCATATACATGGAAATATCTACTCAGATATCTCTATAAATATGGAAATAACTACAGCGCTATCTCTATAAACTTCGAAATACCTACACCGCCATCAGTATGAACATGGAAATATCTACACCGCCATCTGTACGAACATGGACATATCTACACCGCCATCTGTATTAAGATGGAAATATCTACACTGCTATCTGTATAAGCATGGAAATATCTGCACCACTATCTGTATAAACATGGAAATATCCGCACCGCTATCTGTATAAACATGGAAATATATACACCGCTATCTGCATCAACATGGAAATATCCACACCGCTATCTGTGTAAACATGGAAATGTCTACACCGCCATCTGTGTAAACATGAAAATATCTACACCGCCATCTCTATAAGCATGGAAATATCTACACCGCCATCTGTATGAACATGGAAATATCTACACCGCCATCTCTATAAACGTGGAAATATCTACACGCTATCTGTATGAACTTAGAAATATCTACACTGCTATCTGTAAAATTGGAATTATCTGCACCGCTATCTGTATGAATATGGAAATATCTACACCCCTATCTGTATGAACATGGAAATATCTACACCGCTCTGTGTATGAACATGGAAATACCTACACCGCCATCTGTATGAACATGGAAATATCTACACCGCTCTCTGTATGAACATGCAAATATCTACACCGGCATCTGGATGAACATGGAAATATCTACACCGCTATCTGCATGAACATGGAAATATCTACACACCTATCTGCATATACATGGAAATATCTACACAGATTTCTCTATAAATATGGAAATAACTACAGCGCTATCTCTATAAACTTCGAAATATCTACACCGCCATCTGTATGAACATGGAAATATCTACAGCGCCATCTGCACGAACATGGACATATCTACACCGCCATCTGTATTAAGCTGGGAATATCTACACCGCTATCTTTATAAACATGGAAATATCTGCACCACTATCTGTATAAACATGGAAATATCCGCACCGCTATCTGTATAAACATGGAAATATCTACACCGCTATCTGCATAAACATGGAAATATCCACACCGCTATCTGTGTAAACATGGAAATGTCCACACCGCTATCTGTGTAAACATGGAAATGTCTACACCGTCATCTGTGTAAACATGAAAATATCCACACCGCCATCTCTATAAACATGGAAATATTTACACTGCCATCTGTATGAACATGGAAATATCTACAACGCCATCTCTATAAACGTGGAAATATCTACACCGCTATCTGTATGAACTTGGAAATATCTACACTGCTATCTGTATAAAATTGGAATTATCTACACCACTATCTCTATAAACATGGAAATATCTACACCGCTATCTGTATAAACATGGAAATATCTACACCACTATCTGTATAAAAATGGAAATATCTTCACCGCTATCTGTATAAACATGGAAATATCTACAACGCTGTCTCTATAAACTTGGAAATAACTACACCACTATCTCTATAAACATGGAAATATCTAGACTGCCATCTCTATAAACATGGAAATATCTACACCACCATCTGTATAAACATGGAAATATCTATCCCGCTATCTGCATAAACATGGAAATATCTACACCGCCACCTCTATGAACATGTAAATATCTACACCGCCATCTGTATGAACATGGAAATATCTACACCGCTATCTGTATGAACATGGAAATATCTATACTGCTATCTGTATGAACATGCAAATATCTACACAGCTATCTGTTTATCAATGGAAATACCTGCACTGCTATCTCTATAAACACGGAAATAACTACACTTCTATCTCTATAAACATGGAAGTATCTACACCGCCACCTGTATGAACATGGAAATATCTACACTGCTATCCGTACGAACATGGAAATATCTACACCGCCACCTGTATGAACATGGAAATATCTACACTGCCATCCGTACGAACATGGAAATATCTACACCGCCATCTGTATGAACATGGAAATATCTACAAAGCTATCTGCATGAACATGGAAATATCTACACAGCTATCTGCATATACATGGAAATATCTACTCAGATATCTCTATAAATATGGAAATAACTACAGCGCTATCTCTATAAACTTCGAAATACCTACACCGCCATCAGTATGAACATGGAAATATCTACACCGCCATCTGTACGAACATGGACATATCTACACCGCCATCTGTATTAAGATGGAAATATCTACACTGCTATCTGTATAAGCATGGAAATATCTGCACCACTATCTGTATAAACATGGAAATATCCGCACCGCTATCTGTATAAACATGGAAATATATACACCGCTATCTGCATCAACATGGAAATATCCACACCGCTATCTGTGTAAACATGGAAATGTCTACACCGCCATCTGTGTAAACTTGAAAATATCTACACCGCCATCTCTATAAGCATGGAAATATCTACACCGCCATCTGTATGAACATGGAAATATCTACACCGCCATCTCTATAAACGTGGAAATATCTACACGCTATCTGTATGAACTTAGAAATATCTACACTGCTATCTGTAAAATTGGAATTATCTGCACCGCTATCTGTATGAATATGGAAATATCTACACCGCTATCTGTATGAACATGGAAATATCTACACCGCTCTGTGTATGAACATGGAAATACCTACACCGCCATCTGTATGAACATGGAAATATCTACACCGCTATCTGTATGAACATGCAAATATCTACACCGGCATCTGGATGAACATGGAAATATCTACACCGCTATCTGCATGAACATTGAAATATCTACACACCTATCTGCATATACATGGAATTATCTACACAGATTTCTCTATAAATATGGAAATAACTACAGCGCTATCTCTATAAACTTCGAAATATCTACACCGCCATCTGTATGAACATGGAAATATCTACAGCGCCATCTGCACGAACATGGACATATCTACACCGCCATCTGTATTAAGCTGGGAATATCTACACCGCTATCTTTATAAACATGGAAATATCTGCACCACTATCTGTATAAACATGGAAATATCCGCACCGCTATCTGTATAAACATGGAAATATCTACACCGCTATCTGCATAAACATGGAAATATCCACAACGCTATCTGTGTAAACATGGAAATGTCCACACCGCTATCTGTGTAAACATGGATATATCTACACCGTCATCTGTGTAAACATGAAAATATCTACACCGCCATCTCTATAAACATGGAAATATTTACACCGCCATCTGTATGAACATGGAAATATCTACAACGCCATCTCTATAAACGTGGAAATATCTACACCGCTATCTGTATGAACTTGGAAATATCTACACTGCTATCTGTATAAAATTGGAATTATCTACACCACTATCTCTATAAACATGGAAATATCTACACCGCTATCTGTATAAACATGGAAATATCTACACCGCTATCTGTATAAACATGGAAATATCTTCACCGCTATCTGTATAAACATGGAAATATCTACAACGCTGTCTCTATAAACTTGGAAATAACTACACCACTATCTCTATAAACATGGAAATATCTAGACTGCCATCTCTATAAACATGGAAATATCTACACCACCATCTGTATAAACATGGAAATATCTATCCCGCTATCTGCATAAACATGGAAATATCTACACCGCCATCTCTATGAACATGTAAATATCTACACCGCCATCTGTATGAACATGGAAATATCTACACGGCTATCTGTATGAACATGGAAATATCTATACTGCTATCTGTATGAACAAGCAAATATCTACACAGCTATCTGTTTATCAATGGAAATATCTGCACTGCTATCTCTATAAACACGGAAATAACTACACTGCTATCTCTATAAACATGGAAATATCTACACCGCCACCTGTATGAACATGGAAATATCTACACAGCTATCCATACGAACATGGAAATATCTACACCGCCACCTGTATGAACATGGAAATATCTACACTGCCATCCGTACGAACATGGAAATATCTACACCGCCATCTGTATGAACATGTAAATATCTACACCGCCATCTGTATGAACATGGAAATATCTACACCGCTAACTGTATGAACATGGAAATATCTCACCGCTATCTGTATGAACATGGAAATATCTACACCGATATCTGTACGAACATGGAAATATCTACACCGCTATCTGTATGAACATGGAAATATCTACACCGCTATCTGTATGAACATGGAAATATCTACAAAGCTATCTGCATGAACATGGAAATATCTACACAGCTATCTGCATATACATGGAAATATCTACTCAGATATCTCTATAAATATGGAAATAACTACAGCGCTATCTCTATAAACTTCGAAATACCTACACCGCCATCAGTATGAACATGGAAATATCTACACCGCCATCTGTACGAACATGGACATATCTACACCGCCATCTGTATTAAGATGGAAATATCTACACTGCTATCTGTATAAGCATGGAAATATCTGCACCACTATCTGTATAAACATGGAAATATCCGCACCGCTATCTGTATAAACATGGAAATATATACACCGCTATCTGCATCAACATGGAAATATCCACACCGCTATCTGTGTAAACATGGAAATGTCTACACCGCCATCTGTGTAAACATGAAAATATCTACACCGCCATCTCTATAAGCATGGAAATATCTACACCGCCATCTGTATGAACATGGAAATATCTACACCGCCATCTCTATAAACGTGGAAATATCTACACGCTATCTGTATGAACTTAGAAATATCTACACTGCTATCTGTAAAATTGGAATTATCTGCACCGCTATCTGTATGAATATGGAAATATCTACACCCCTATCTGTATGAACATGGAAATATCTACACCGCTCTGTGTATGAACATGGAAATACCTACACCGCCATCTGTATGAACATGGAAATATCTACACCGCTCTCTGTATGAACATGCAAATATCTACACCGGCATCTGGATGAACATGGAAATATCTACACCGCTATCTGCATGAACATGGAAATATCTACACACCTATCTGCATATACATGGAAATATCTACACAGATTTCTCTATAAATATGGAAATAACTACAGCGCTATCTCTATAAACTTCGAAATACCTACACCGCCATCAGTATGAACATGGAAATATCTACACCGCTATCTGTTTCAACATGGAAATATCTACACCTCTACATGTACGAACATGGAAATATCTATACCGCTATCTGAATGAACATGCAAATATCTACACAGCTATCTGTATAACAATGGAAATATCTACACTGCTATCTCTATAAACATGGAAATAACTACACTGCTATCTGGATAAGCATGGAAATATCTACACCGCCACCTGTATGAACATGGAAATATCTACACTGCCATCCGTACGAACATGGAAATATCTACACCGCCATCTGTATGAACATGTAAATATCTACACCGCCATCTGTATGAACATGGAAATATCTACACCGCTAACTGTATGAACATGGAAATATCTCACCGCTATCTGTATGAACATGGAAATATCTACACCGATATCTGTACGAACATGGAAATATCTACACCGCTATCTGTATGAACATGGAAATATCTACACCGCTATCTGTATGAACATGGAAATATCTACAAAGCTATCTGCATGAACATGGAAATATCTACACAGCTATCTGCATATACATGGAAATATCTACTCAGATATCTCTATAAATATGGAAATAACTACAGCGCTATCTCTATAAACTTCGAAATACCTACACCGCCATCAGTATGAACATGGAAATATCTACACCGCCATCTGTACGAACATGGACATATCTACACCGCCATCTGTATTAAGATGGAAATATCTACACTGCTATCTGTATAAGCATGGAAATATCTGCACCACTATCTGTATAAACATGGAAATATCCGCACCGCTATCTGTATAAACATGGAAATATATACACCGCTATCTGCATCAACATGGAAATATCCACACCGCTATCTGTGTAAACATGGAAATGTCTACACCGCCATCTGTGTAAACATGAAAATATCTACACCGCCATCTCTATAAGCATGGAAATATCTACACCGCCATCTGTATGAACATGGAAATATCTACACCGCCATCTCTATAAACGTGGAAATATCTACACGCTATCTGTATGAACTTAGAAATATCTACACTGCTATCTGTAAAATTGGAATTATCTGCACCGCTATCTGTATGAATATGGAAATATCTACACCCCTATCTGTATGAACATGGAAATATCTACACCGCTCTGTGTATGAACATGGAAATACCTACACCGCCATCTGTATGAACATGGAAATATCTACACCGCTCTCTGTATGAACATGCAAATATCTACACCGGCATCTGGATGAACATGGAAATATCTACACCGCTATCTGCATGAACATGGAAATATCTACACACCTATCTGCATATACATGGAAATATCTACACAGATTTCTCTATAAATATGGAAATAACTACAGCGCTATCTCTATAAACTTCGAAATATCTACACCGCCATCTGTATGAACATGGAAATATCTACAGCGCCATCTGCACGAACATGGACATATCTACACCGCCATCTGTATTAAGCTGGGAATATCTACACCGCTATCTTTATAAACATGGAAATATCTGCACCACTATCTGTATAAACATGGAAATATCCGCACCGCTATCTGTATAAACATGGAAATATCTACACCGCTATCTGCATAAACATGGAAATATCCACACCGCTATCTGTGTAAACATGGAAATGTCCACACCGCTATCTGTGTAAACATGGAAATGTCTACACCGTCATCTGTGTAAACATGAAAATATCTACACCGCCATCTCTATAAACATGGAAATATTTACACCGCCATCTGTATGAACATGGAAATATCTACAATGCCATCTCTATAAACGTGGAAATATCTACACCGCTATCTGTATGAACTTGGAAATATCTACACTGCTATCTGTATAAAATTGGAATTATCTACACCACTATCTCTATAAACATGGAAATATCTACACCGCTATCTGTATAAACATGGAAATATCTACACCGCTATCTGTATAAACATGGAAATATCTTCACCGCTATCTGTATAAACATGGAAATATCTACAACGCTGTCTCTATAAACTTGGAAATGACTACACCACTATCTCTATAAACATGGAAATATCTAGACTGCCATCTCTATAAACATGGAAATATCTACACCACCATCTGTATAAACATGGAAATATCTATCCCGCTATCTGCATAAACATGGAAATATCTACACCGCCATCTCTATGAACATGTAAATATCTACACCGCCATCTGTATGAACATGGAAATATCTACACCGCTATCTGTATGAACATGGAAATATCTATACTGCTATCTGTATGAACATGCAAATATCTACACAGCTATCTGTTTATCAATGGAAATATCTGCACTGCTATCTCTATAAACACGGAAATAACTACACTGCTATCTCTATAAACATGGAAATATCTACACCGCCACCTGTATGAACATGGAAATATCTACACTGCTATCCGTACGAACATGGAAATATCTACACCGCCACCTGTATGAACATGGAAATATCTACACTGCCATCCGTACGAACATGGAAATATCTACACCGCCATCTGTATGAACATGTAAATATCTACACCGCCATCTGTATGAACATGGAAATATCTACACCGCTAACTGTATGAACATGGAAATATCTCACCGCTATCTGTATGAACATGGAAATATCTACACCGATATCTGTACGAACATGGAAATATCTACACCGCTATCTGTATGAACATGGAAATATCTACACCGCTATCTGTATGAACATGGAAATATCTACAAAGCTATCTGCATGAACATGGAAATATCTACACAGCTATCTGCATATACATGGAAATATCTACTCAGATATCTCTATAAATATGGAAATAACTACAGCGCTATCTCTATAAACTTCGAAATACCTACACCGCCATCAGTATGAACATGGAAATATCTACACCGCCATCTGTACGAACATGGACATATCTACACCGCCATCTGTATTAAGATGGAAATATCTACACTGCTATCTGTATAAGCATGGAAATATCTGCACCACTATCTGTATAAACATGGAAATATCCGCACCGCTATCTGTATAAACATGGAAATATATACACCGCTATCTGCATCAACATGGAAATATACACACCGCTATCTGTGTAAACATGGAAATGTCTACACCGCCATCTGTGTAAACATGAAAATATCTACACCGCCATCTCTATAAGCATGGAAATATCTACACCGCCATCTGTATGAACATGGAAATATCTACACCGCCATCTCTATAAACGTGGAAATATCTACACGCTATCTGTATGAACTTAGAAATATCTACACTGCTATCTGTAAAATTGGAATTATCTGCACCGCTATCTGTATGAATATGGAAATATCTACACCCCTATCTGTATGAACATGGAAATACCTACACCGCCATCTGTATGAACATGGAAATATCTACACCGCCATCTGTATGAACATGTAAATATCTACACCGCCATCTGTATGAACATGGAAATATCTACACCGCTAACTGTATGAACATGGAAATATCTCACCGCTATCTGTATGAACATGGAAATATCTACACCGATATCTGTACGAACATGGAAATATCTACACCGCTATCTGTATGAACATGGAAATATCTACACCGCTATCTGTATGAACATGGAAATATCTACAAAGCTATCTGCATGAACATGGAAATATCTACACAGCTATCTGCATATACATGGAAATATCTACTCAGATATCTCTATAAATATGGAAATAACTACAGCGCTATCTCTATAAACTTCGAAATACCTACACCGCCATCAGTATGAACATGGAAATATCTACACCGCCATCTGTACGAACATGGACATATCTACACCGCCATCTGTATTAAGATGGAAATATCTACACTGCTATCTGTATAAGCATGGAAATATCTGCACCACTATCTGTATAAACATGGAAATATCCGCACCGCTATCTGTATAAACATGGAAATATATACACCGCTATCTGCATCAACATGGAAATATCCACACCGCTATCTGTGTAAACATGGAAATGTCTACACCGCCATCTGTGTAAACATGAAAATATCTACACCGCCATCTCTATAAGCATGGAAATATCTACACCGCCATCTGTATGAACATGGAAATATCTACACCGCCATCTCTATAAACGTGGAAATATCTACACGCTATCTGTATGAACTTAGAAATATCTACACTGCTATCTGTAAAATTGGAATTATCTGCACCGCTATCTGTATGAATATGGAAATATCTACACCCCTATCTGTATGAACATGGAAATATCTACACCGCTCTGTGTATGAACATGGAAATACCTACACCGCCATCTGTATGAACATGGAAATATCTACACCGCTCTCTGTATGAACATGCAAATATCTACACCGGCATCTGGATGAACATGGAAATATCTACACCGCTATCTGCATGAACATGGAAATATCTACACACCTATCTGCATATACATGGAAATATCTACACAGATTTCTCTATAAATATGGAAATAACTACAGCGCTATCTCTATAAACTTCGAAATATCTACACCACCATCTGTATGAACATGGAAATATCTACAGCGCCATCTGCACTAACATGGACATATCTACACCGCCATCTGTATTAAGCTGGGAATATCTACACCGCTATCTTTATAAACATGGAAATATCTGCACCACTATCTGTATAAACATGGAAATATCCGCACCGCTATCTGTATAAACATGGAAATATCTACACCGCTATCTGCATAAACATGGAAATATCCACACCGCTATCTGTGTAAACATGGAAATGTCCACACCGCTATCTGTGTAAACATGGAAATATCTACACCGTCATCTGTGTAAACATGAAAATATCTACACCGCCATCTCTATAAACATGGAAATATTTACACCGCCATCTGTATGAACATGGAAATATCTACAACGCCATCTCTATAAACGTGGAAATATCTACACCGCTATCTGTATGAACTTGGAAATATCTACACTGCTATCTGTATAAAATTGGAATTATCTACACCACTATCTCTATAAACATGGAAATATCTACACCGCTATCTGTATAAACATGGAAATATCTACACCGCTATCTGTATAAACATGGAAATATCTTCACCGCTATCTGTATAAACATGGAAATATCTACAACGCTGTCTCTATAAACTTGGAAATGACTACACCACTATCTCTATAAAGATGGAAATATCTAGACTGCCATCTCTATAAACATGGAAATATCTACACCACCATGTGTATAAACATGGAAATATCTATCCCGCTATCTGCATAAACATGGAAATATCTACACCGCCATCTCTATGAACATGTAAATATCTACACCGCCATCTGTATGAACATGGAAATATCTACACCGCTATCTGTATGAACATGGAAATATCTATACTGCTATCTGTATGAACATGCAAATATCTACACAACTATCTGTTTATCAATGGAAATATCTGCACTGCTATCTCTATAAACACGGAAATAACTACACTGCTATCTCTATAAACATGGAAATATCTACACCGCCACCTGTATGAACATGGAAATATCTACACTGCTATCCGTACGAACATGGAAATATCTACACCGCTCTGTGTATGAACATGGAAATACCTACACCGCCATCTGTATGAACATGCAAATATCTACACCGGCATCTGGATGAACATGGAAATATCTACACCGCTATCTCCATGAACATGGAAATATCTACACACCTATCTGCATATACATGGAAATATCTACACAGATTTCTCTATAAATATGGAAATAACTACAGCGCTATCTCTATAAACTTCGAAATATCTACACCGCCATCTGTATGAACATGGAAATATCTACAGCGCCATCTGCATGAACATGGACATATCTACACCGCCATCTGTATTAAGCTGGGAATATCTACACCGCTATCTTTATAAACATGGAAATATCTGCACCACTATCTGTATAAACATGGAAATATCCACACCGCTATCTGTGTAAACATGGAAATGTCTACACCGGTATCTGTGTAAACATGGAAATATCTACACTGCCATCTGTGTAAACCTGAAAATATCTACACCGCCATCTCTATACACATGGAAATATCTACACCGCCATCTGTATGAACATGGAAATATCTACACAGCCATCTCTATAAACGTGGAAATATCTACACTGCTATCTGTATGAACTTGGAAATATCTACACTGCTATCTGTATAAAATTGGAATTATCTACACCGCTATCTCTATAAACATGGAAATATCAACACCGCTATGTGTATAAACATGGAAATATCTATACCGCTATCTGTATAAACGTGGAAATATCTTCACCGCTATCTGCATAAACATGGAAATATCTACACAGCCATCTCAATGAACATGGAAATATCTACACCGCCATCAGTAAGAACTTGGAAATACTTACACCGCCATCTGTATGAACATGTAAATATCTAAACCGCCATCTGTATGAACATGGAAATACCTACACCGCTAACTGTATGAACATGGAAATACCTACACCGCTATCTGTAAGAAAATGGAAATATCTACACCGCTATCTGTATGAACATGGAAATATCTACACCGCTCTCTGTATGAACATGGAAATATCTACACCGCTATCTGTATGAACATGGAAATATCTACACCGCTATCTGTATGAACATGCAAATATCTGCACAGCTATCTGTATAACAATGGAAATATCTACACTGCTATCTCTGTAAACATGGAAATAACTATACTGCTATCTGTATAAACATGCAAATATCTACACCGCCATCTGTATGAACATGGAAATATCTACACCGCCATCTCTATAAACGTGGAAATATCTACACTACTATCTATATGAACTTGGAAATATCTACACTGCTATCTGTATAAAATTGAAATTATCTACACCACTATCTCTATACACATGGAAATATCTACACTGCTATCTGTATAAACATTGAAATATCTACACCGCTATCTGTATAAACCTGGAAATATCTTCACCGCTATCTGTATAAACCTGGAAATATCTACACTGCTGTCTGTATAAACATGGAAATATCTGCACCACTATCTGTATGAACATGGAAATATCTACACCGCCATCTGAACGAACATGGACATATCTACACCGCCATCTGTATTAAGATGGAAATATCTACACAGCTATCTTTATAAACATGGAAATATCTGCACCACTATCTGTATAAACATGGAAATACCCGCACTGCTATCTGTATAAACATGGAAATATCTACAACGCTATCTGCATAAACATGGAAATATCCGCACCGCTATCTGTATAAACATGGAAATATCTACACCGCTATCTGCATAAACATGGAAATATCCACACCGCTATCTGTGTAAACATGGAAATGTCTACACCGTTATCTGCGTAAACATGGAAATATCTACACCGCCATCTGTGTAAAGATGAAAATATCTACACCGCCATCCCTATCAACATGGAAATATCTACACCGCCATCTGTATGAACATGGAAATATCTACACCGCCATCTCTATAAACGTGGAAATATCTACACTGCTATGTATATGAACTTGGAAATATCTACACTGCTATCTGTATAAAATTGAAATTATCTACACCACTATCTCTACACACATGGAAATATCTACACTGTTATCTGTATAAACATTGAAATATCTACACCGCTATCTGTATAAACCTGGAAATATCTTCACCGCTATCTGTATAAACATGGAAACATCTACAACGCTGTCTCTATAAACTTGGAAATAACTACACCACTATCTCTATAAACATGGAAATATCTAGACCACCATCTCTATAAACATGGAAATATCTACACCACCATCTGTATAAACATGGAAATATCTATACCGCTATCTGCATAAACATGGAAATATCTACACCGCCATCTCTATGAACATGGAAATATCTACACCGCCATCAGTACGAACATGGAAATATCTACATCGCCATCTGTATGAACATGTAAATATCTACACCGCCATCTGTATGAACATGGAAATATGTACACCGCTAACTGTATGAACATGGAAATATCTACACCGCTATCTGTATGAACATGGAAATATCTACACCGTTATCTGTATGAACATGGAAATATCTACACCGTTATCTGTATGAACATGGAAATATCCACACCGCTATCTGTATGAACATGGAAATACCTACACCGCTATCTGTATGAACATGCAAATATCTACACAGCTATCTGTATATCAATGGAAATATCTACACTGCTATCTCTATAAACATGGAAATAACTACACCGCTATCTGTATAAGCATGGAAATATCTACACCGCCTCCTGTATGAACATGGAAATATCTACACTGCCATTCGAACGAACATGGAGATATCTACACGGCCATCTGTATGAACATGTAAATATCTACACCGCCACCTGTATGAACATGGAAATATCTACACCGCTACCTGTATGAACATGGAAATATCTACACCGCTATCTGTATGAACATGGAAATATCTGCACAGCTATCTGTATGAACATGGAAATATCTACACCGCTATCTGTATGAACATGGAAATATCTACACCGCCATCTCTATAAACGTGAAAATATCTACACCGCTATCGGTATGAACTTGGAAATATCTACACTGCTATCTGTATAAAATTCAAATTATCTACACCACTATCTCTATAAACATGGAAATATCTACACTGTTATCTGTATAAACATGGAAATATGTACACCGCTATCTGTATAAACATGGAAATATCTTCACCGCTATCTGTATAAACATGGAAATATCTACAACGCTGTCTCTATAAACTTGGAAATAACTACACCAGTATCTCTATAAACATGGAAATATCTACACCGCTAAGTGTATGAACATGGAAATATCTTCACTGCCATCTGTATGAACATGGAAATATAAACACCGCTATCTGTACGAACATGGAAATATCTACACCGCTATCTGTATGAACATGGAAATGTCTACACCGCTATCTGTATGAACATAGAAATATCTACACCGCTATCTGTATAAACATGCAAATATCAACACAGCTATCTGTATATCAATGGAAATATCTACACTGCTATCTCTATAAACATGGAAATAACTACACTGCTATCTGTATAAACATGGAAATATCTACACCGCCATCTCTATGAACATGGAAATATCGACACCGCAATTTGTGTGAACATGAAAATATCTACACCGCCATCTCTATGAACATGGAAATATCTACACCGCCACCTGTATGAACATGGAAATATCTACACTGCCATCTGTACAATCATGGACATATCTACACTGCCATCTGTATTAAGATGGAAATATCTACACCGCTATCTGTATAAACATGGAAATATCTGCCCAACTATCTGTATAAAAATGGAAATATCCGCACCGCTATCTTTATAAATATGGAACTATCTACACTGCTTTCTGCATAAACATGGAAATATCCACACCGCTATCTGTGTAAACATGGAAATGTCTACAGCGCTATCTGTGTAAACATGGAAATATCTACACCGCCATCTGTGTAAACATGAAAATATCTACACCGCCATCCCCATAAACATGGAAATATCTACACCACCGTCTGTATAAACATGGAAATATCTATACCGCTATCTGCATAAACATGGAAATATCTACACCGCCACCTCTATGAGCATGGAAATATCTACATCGCCATCTGTACGAACATGGAAATATCTACACCGCCATCTGTATGAACACGTAAATATCTACACCGCCATCTGTATGAACATGGAAATACCTACACCGCTAACTGTATGAACATGGAAATATCTACACCGCTATCTGTATGAACATGGAAATATCTACACCGCTATCTGTACGAACATGGAAATATCTACACTGCTATCTGTATGAACATGCAAATATCTACACAGCTATCTGTATATCAATGGAAATATCTACATTGCTATCTCTGTAAACATGGAAATAACTACACTGCTATCTGTATAAACATGGAAATATCTACACCGCCACCTGTATGTACATGGAAATATCTACACTGTCATCTGTATGAACATGGAAATATCTACACCGCCATCTGTATGAACATGGAAATATCTACACCGCTAACTGTAAGAACGTGGAAATACCTACACCTCTATCTGTATGAACATGGAAATATCTACACCGCTATCTGTATGAACATGGAAATATCTACACCGCCACCAGTATGAACATGGAAATATCTACACTGCCATCCATACGAACATGGAAATATCTACACCGCCATCTGTATGACCATGTAAATATCTACACCGCTATCTGTATGAACATGCAAATATCTACACGGCTAACTGTATGAACATGGAAATATCTGCACCGCCATCTGTATGAACATGTAAATACACCGCCATCTGTATGAACATGGAAATATCTACACCGCTAACTGTATGAACATGGAAATGTCTACACCGCTATTGGTATGAAAATGAAAATATCTAGACCGCTATCTGTATGAACATGGAAATATCTACACCACTATCTGTATGAACATGGAAATCTCTACACCGCTATCTGTATGAACATGGAAATATCTACACCGCCATCTGTATGAACATGCAAATATCTACACCGCCACCTGTATGAACATGGAAATATCTACACTGCTAACTGTATGAACATGGAAATATCTACACCGCTATCTGTATGAACATGGAAATATCTACACCACTATCTGTATGAACATGGAAATATCTACTCCGCTATCTGTATGAACATGGAAATATCTACACCGCTATCTGCATGAACATGGAAATATCTACACCGCTATCTGTATGAACATGTAAATATCTACACAGCTGTCTGTATATCAATGGAAATATCCACACTGGTATCTCTATAAACATGGAAATAACTACACTGCTATCTGTATAAACATGGAAATATCTACACCGCCATCTCTATGAACAGGGAAATATCTACACCGCCATTTGTATGAGCCTGGAAATATCTACACCGCCATCTCTATGAACATGGAAATATCTACACCGCCATTTGTATGAACATGGAAATACCTACACCACCATCTGTATGAACATGGAAATATCTTCACCGCCATCTGTATGAACGTGGATATATGTACACCGGCATCTGGATGAACATGGAATTATCTACACCGCTATCTGCATGAACATGGAAATATCCACACAGCTATCTGAATATACATGGAAATATCTACAGAGATTTCTCTATAAATATGGAAATAACTACAGTGCTATCTCTATAAACTTCGAAATATCAACACCGCCATATGTATGAACATGGACATATCTACACCGCCATCTGTACGAACATGGACATATCTACACCGCCATCTGTATTAAGATGGAAATATCTACACCGCTATCTGTATAAACATGGAAATATCTGCCCAACTATCTGTATAAACATGGAAATATCCGCACCGCTATCTGAATAAACATGGAAATATCCGCACCTCTATCTGTATAAACATGGAAATATCTACACTGCTATCTGCATAAACATGGAAATATCCACATCGCCATCTGTGTAAACATGAAAATATCTACACCGCCATCCCTATAAACATGGAAATATCTACACCGTCCTCTGTATGAACATGGAAATATGTACACCGCCATCTCTATAAACGTGGAAATATCTACACCGCTATCTGTATGAACATGGAAATATCTACACAGCAATATATATGAACATGGAAATATCTTCACCGCCATCTCTATGAACATGGATGTATCTACACCGGCATCTGTATGAACATGTAAATAACTAAACTGCTATCTGCATGAACATGGAAATATCTACACAGCTATCTGCATATACATGGAAATATCTACACAGATTTCTATATAAATATAGAAATAGCTACAGCGCTATCTCTATAAACTTCGAAATATCTACTCCGCCATCTGTATGAACATGGAAATATCTACACCACCATCTGTATAAACATGGAAATATCTATACCGCCATCTGCATAAACATGGAAATATCTACACCGCCATCTGTATAAACATGGAAATATCTATACCGCTAACTGTATGAATATGGAAATATCTACACCGCTATTGGTATGAACATGGAAATATCTACACCGCTATCTGTATGAACATGGAAATATCTACACCGTTATCTGCATAAACATGGAAATATCCACACCGCTATCTGTGTAAACATGGAAATGTCTACACCGGTATCTGTGTAAACTTGGAAATATCTACACTGCCATCTGTGTAAACCTGAAAATATCTACACCGCCATCTCTATACACATGAAAATATCTACACCGCCATCTGTATGAACATGGAAATATCTACACAGCCATCTCTATAAACGTGGAAATATCTACACTGCTATCTGTATGAACTTGGAAATATCTACACTGCTATCTGTATAAAATTGGAATTATCTACACCGCTATCTCTATAAACATGGAAATATCAACACCGCTATGTGTATAAACATGGAAATATCTATACCGCTATCTGTATAAACGTGGAAATATCTTCACCGCTATCTGCATAAACGTGGAAATATCTACACAGCCATCTCAATGAACATGGAAATATCTACACCGCCATCTGTAAGAACTTGGAAATACTTACACCGCCATCTGTATGAACATGTAAATATCTAAACCGCCATCTGTATGAACATGGAAATATCTACACCGCTAACTGTATGAACATGGAAATACCTACACCGCTATCTGTAAGAAAATGGAAATATCTACACCGCTATCTGTATGAACATGGAAATATCTACACCGCTCTCTGTATGAACATGGAAATATCTACACCGCTATCTGTATGAACATGGAAATATCTACACCGCTATCTGTATGAACATGCAAATATCTGCACAGCTATCTGTATATCAATGGAAATATCTACACTGCTATCTCTGTAAACATGGAAATAACTATACTGCTATCTGTATAAACATGGAAATATCTACACCGCCATCTGTATGAACATGGAAATATCTACACCGCCATCTCTATAAACGTGGAAATATCTACACTACTATCTATATGAACTTGGAAATATCTACACTGCTATCTGTATAAAATTGAAATTATCTACACCACTATCTCTATACACATGGAAATATCTACACTGCTATCTGTATAAACATTGAAATATCTACACCGCTATCTGTATAAACCTGGAAATATCTTCACCGCCATCTGTATAAACATGGAAATATCTATACCGCTAACTGTTTGAACATGGAAATATCTACACCGCTATCTGTATGAACATGCAAATATCTACACTGCTATCTGTATAAAATTGAAATTATCTACACCACTATCTCTATACACATGGAAATATCTACACTGCTATCTGTATAAACATTGAAATATCTACACCGCTATCTGTATAAACCTGGAAATATCTTCACCGCTATCTGTATAAACATGGAAACATCTACAACGCTGTCTCTATAAACTTGGAAATAACTACACCACTATCTCTATAAACATGGAAATATCTAGACCGCCATCTCTATAAACATGGAAATATCTACACCACCATCTGTATAAACATGGAAATATCTATACCGCTATCTGCATAAACATGGAAATAACTACACCGCCATCTCTATGAAGATGGAAATATCTACACCGCCATCAGTACGAACATGGTAATATCTACACCGCCACCTGTATGAACATGTAAATATCTACACCGCCATCTGTATGAACATGGAAATATCTACACCGCTAACTGTATGAACATGGAAATATCTACACCGCTATCTGTATGAACATGGAAATATCTACACCGTTATCTGTATGAACATGGAAATATCTACACCGCTATCTGTATGAACATGGAAATATCTACACCGCTATCTGTATGAACATGGAAATACCTACAACGCTATCTGTATGAACATGCAAATATCTACGCAGCTATCTGTATATCAATGGAAATATCTACACTGCTATCTCTATAAACATGGAAATAACTACACCGCTATCTGTATAAGCATGGAAATATCTACACCGCCTCCTGTATGAACATGGAAATATCTACACTGCCATTCGAACGAACATGGAAATATCTACACGGCCATCTGTATGAACATGTAAATATCTACACCGCCACCTGTATGAACATGGAAATATCTCCACCGCTACCTGTATGAACATGGAAATATCTACACCGCTATCTGTATGAACATGGAAATATCTGCACAGCTATCTGTATGAACATGGAAATATCTACACCGCTATCTGTATGAACATGGAAATATCTACACCGCCATCTCTATAAACGTGAAAATATCTACACCGCTATCGGTATGAACTTGGAAATATCTACACTGCTATCTGTATAAAATTCAAATTATCTACACCACTATCTCTATAAACATGGAAATATCTACACTGTTATCTGTATAAACATGGAAATATGTACACCGCTATCTGTATAAACATGGAAATATCTTCACCGCTATCTGTATAAACATGGAAATATCTACAACGCTGTCTGTATGAAAATGGAAATATCTACACCGCTATCTGTATGAACATGGAAATATCTACACCGCTATCTGTATAAACATGCAAATATCTACACCGCTATCTGTATGAACCTGGAAATATCTACACCGCTATCTGTATGGACATGCAAATATCTACACAGCTATAAGTATATCAATGGAAATATCTACACTGCTATCTCTATAAACATGGAAAGACCTACTCCGCTATCTGTATGAATATGGAAATATCTACACCGCTATCTGTATGAACATGGAAATATCTACACCGCTCTCGGTATGAACATGGAAATAGCTACACCGCTATCTGTATGAACATGGAAATATCTACACCGCTATCTCTATGAACATGCAAATATCTACACCGGCATCTGGATGAATATGGAAATATCTACACCGCTATCTGCATGAACATGGAAATATCTACACCGCTCTCTGTATGAACATGGAAATAGCTACACCGCTATCTGTATGAACATGGAAATATCTACACCGCTATCTCTATGAACATGCAAATATCTACACCGGCATCTGGATGAAAATGGAAATATCTACACCGCTATCTACATGAACATGGAAATATCTACACAGCTATCTGCATATACATGGAAATATCTACACAGATGTCTCTATAAATATGGAAATAACTAGAGCGCGATCTCTATAAACTTCGAAATATCTACACCGCCATATGTATGAACATGGAAATATCTACACCGCCATCTGAACGAACATGGACATATCTACACCGCCATCTGTATTAAGATGGAAATATCTACACAGCTATCTTTATAAACATGGAAATATCTGCACCACTATCTGTATAAACATGGAAATACCCGCACTGCTATCTGTATAAACATGGAAATATCTACAACGCTATCTGCATAAACATGGAAATATCCGCACCGCTATCTGTATAAACATGGAAATATCTACACCGCTATCTGCATAAACATGGAAATATCCACACCGCTATCTGTGTAAACATGGAAATGTCTACACCGTTATCTGCGTAAACATGGAAATATCTACACCGCCATCTGTGTAAAGATGAAAATATCTACACCGCCATCCCTATCAACATGGAAATATCTACACCGCCATCTGTATGAACATGGAAATATCTACACCGCCATCTCTATAAACGTGGAAATATCTACACTGCTATGTATATGAACTTGGAAATATCTACACTGCTATCTGTATAAAATTGAAATTATCTACACCACTATCTCTACACACATGGAAATATCTACACTGTTATCTGTATAAACATTGAAATATCTACACCGCTATCTGTATAAACCTGGAAATATCTTCACCGCTATCTGTATAAACATGGAAACATCTACAACGCTGTCTCTATAAACTTGGAAATAACTACACCACTATCTCTATAAACATGGAAATATCTAGACCACCATCTCTATAAACATGGAAATATCTACACCACCATCTGTATAAACATGGAAATATCTATACCGCTATCTGCATAAACATGGAAATATCTACACCGCCATCTCTATGAACATGGAAATATCTACACCGCCATCAGTACGAACATGGAAATATCTACATCGCCATCTGTATGAACATGTAAATATCTACACCGCCATCTGTATGAACATGGAAATATCTACACCGCTAACTGTATGAACATGGAAATATCTACACCGCTATCTGTATGAACATGGAAATATCTACACCGTTATCCGTATGAACATGGAAATATCTACACCGTTATCTGTATGAACATGGAAATATCCACACCGCTATCTGTATGAACATGGAAATACCTACACCGCTATCTGTATGAACATGCAAATATCTACACAGCTATCTGTATATCAATGGAAATATCTACACTGCTATCTCTATAAACATGGAAATAACTACACCGCTATCTGTATAAGCATGGAAATATCTACACCGCCTCCTGTATGAACATGGAAATATCTACACTGCCATTCGAACGAACATGGAGATATCTACACGGCCATCTGTATGAACATGTAAATATCTACACCGCCACCTGTTTGAACATGGAAATATCTACACCGCTACCTGTATGAACATGGAAATATCTACACCGCTATCTGTATGAACATGGAAATATCTGCACAGCTATCTGTATGAACATGGAAATATCTACACCGCTATCTGTATGAACATGGAAATATCTACACCGCCATCTCTATAAACGTGAAAATATCTACACCGCTATCGGTATGAACTTGGAAATATCTACACTGCTATCTGTATAAAATTCAAATTATCTACACCACTATCTCTATAAACATGGAAATATCTACACTGTTATCTGTATAAACATGGAAATATGTACACCGCTATCTGTATAAACATGGAAATATCTTCACCGCTATCTGTATAAACATGGAAATATCTACAACGCTGTCTCTATAAACTTGGAAATAACTACACCAGTATCTCTATAAACATGGAAATATCTACACCGCTAAGTGTATGAACATGGAAATATCTTCACTGCCATCTGTATGAACATGGAAATATAAACACCGCTATCTGTACGAACATGGAAATATCTACACCGCTATCTGTATGAACATGGAAATGTCTACACCGCTATCTGTATGAACATGGAAATATCTACACCGCTATCTGTATAAACATGCAAATATCTACACAGCTATCTGTATATCAATGGAAATATCTACACTGCTATCTCTATAAACATGGAAATAACTACACTGCTATCTGTATAAACATGGAAATATCTACACCGCCATCTCTATGAACATGGAAATATCGACACCGCCATTTGTGTGAACATGAAAATATCTACACCGCCATCTCTATGAACATGGAAATATCTACACCGCCACCTGTATGAACATGGAAATATCTACACTGCCATCTGTACAATCATGGACATATCTACACTGCCATCTGTATTAAGATGGAAATATCTACACCGCTATCTGTATAAACATGGAAATATCTGCCCAACTATCTGTATAAAAATGGAAATATCCGCACCGCTATCTTTATAAACATGGAACTATCTACACTGCTTTCTGCATAAACATGGAAATATCCACACCGCTATCTGTGTAAACATGGAAATGTCTACAGCGCTATCTGTGTAAACATGGAAATATCTACACCGCCATCTGTGTAAACATGAAAATATCTACACCGCCATCCCCATAAACATGGAAATATCTACACCACCGTCTGTATAAACATGGAAATATCTATACCGCTATCTGCATAAACATGGAAATATCTACACCGCCACCTCTATGAGCATGGAAATATCTACATCGCCATCTGTACGAACATGGAAATATCTACACCGCCATCTGTATGAACACGTAAATATCTACACCGCCATCTGTATGAACATGGAAATACCTACACCGCTAACTGTATGAACATGGAAATATCTACACCGCTATCTGTATGAACATGGAAATATCTACACCGCTATCTGTACGAACATGGAAATATCTACACCGCTATCTGTATGAACATGCAAATATCTACACAGCTATCTGTATATCAATGGAAATATCTACATTGCTATCTCTGTAAACATGGAAATAACTAAACTGCTATCTGTATAAACATGGAAATATCTACACCGCCACCTGTATGTACATGGAAATATCTACACTGTCATCTGTATGAACATGGAAATATCTACACCGCCATCTGTATGAACATGGAAATATCTACACCGCTAACTGTAAGAACGTGGAAATACCTACACCTCTATCTGTATGAACATGGAAATATCTACACCGCTATCTGTATGAACATGGAAATATCTACACCGCCACCAGTATGAACATGGAAATATCTACACTGCCATCCATACGAACATGGAAATATCTACACCGCCATCTGTATGACCATGTAAATATCTACACCGCTATCTGTATGAACATGCAAATATCTACACGGCTAACTGTATGAACATGGAAATATCTGCACCGCCATCTGTACGAACATGGAAATATCTACACCGCCATTTGCATGAACATGGAAATATCTACACCGCCATCTGTATGAACATGGAAATATCTTCACCCCCATCTGTATGAACATGGATATATCTACACCGGCATCTGGATGAACATGGAAATATCTACACAGCTATCTGAATATACATGGAAATATCTACAGAGATTTCTCTATAAATATGGAAATAACTACAGCGCTATCTCTATAAACTTCGAAATATCTACACCGCCATCTGTATGAACATGGAAATGTCTACACCGCCATCTGTACAAACATGGACATATCTACACCGCCATCTGTATTAAAATGGAAATATCCACACCGCTATCTGTGTAAACATGGAAATGTCTACACCGCTATCTGTGTAAACATGGAAATATCTACACTGCCATCTGTATAAACATGAAAATATCTACACCGCCATCCCTATAAACATGGAAATATCTACACCGCCGTCTGTATGAACATGGAAATATCTACACCGCCATCTCTATAAACGTGGAAATATCTACACCGCTATCTGTATGAACTTGGAAATATCTACACTGCTATCTGTATAAAATTGGATTTATCTACACCACTATCTCTATAAACATGGAAATATCTACACCGCTATCTGTATAAACATGGAAATATGTACACCGCTATCTGTATAAACATGGAAATATCTTCACCGCTATCTGTATAAACATGGAAATATCTACAACGCTGTCTCTATAAACTTGGAAATAACTACACCACCATCTGTATAAACATGGAAATATATTCACCGCTATCTGTATAAACATGGAAATATCTATACCGCTATCTTCATAAACATGGAAATTTCTACACCACCATCTGTATAAACATGGAAATATCTATACCGCTATCTTCATAAACATGGAAATATCTACACCGCCATCTCTATGAACATGTAAATATCTACACCGCCATCTGTATGAACATGGAAATATCTACACCGCTATCTGTGTAAACATGGAAATATCTATACCGCTATCTGTATGAACATGCAAATATCTACACAGCTATCTGTTTATCAATGGAAATATCTGCCCTGCTTTCTCTATAAACAAGGAAATAACTACACTGCTATCTGTATAAACATGGAAATATCTACACCGCCACCTGTATGAACATGGAAATATCTACACTGCCATCCATACGAACATGGAAATATCTACACCTCCATCTGTATGAACATGGAAATATCTACACCGCCCTCTGAATGAACATGGAAATATCTACACGGCTAACTGTATTAACATGGGAATATCTGCACCGCCATCTGTACGAACATGGAAATATCTACACCGCCATTTGTATGTACATGGAAATATCTACACCGCCATCTCTATGAACATGGAAATATCTACACCGCCATTTGCATGAACATGGAAATATCTACACCGCCATCTGTATGAACATGGAAATATCTTCACCCCCATCTGTATGAACATGGATATATCTACACCGGCATATGGATGAAAATGGAAGTATCTACACCGCTATCTGCATGAAAATGGGAATATCTACACAGCTATCTGCATATACATGGAAATATCTACACAGATTTCTCAATAAATATGGAAATAACTACAGTGCTATCTCTATAAACTTCAAAATATCTACACCCCCATCTGTATGAACATGGAAATATGTACAATGCCATCTGTACGAACATGGACATATCTACACCGCCATCTGTATTAAGATGGAAATATCTACACCGCTATCTGTATAAACATGGAAATATCGGCCCAACTATCTGTATAAACATGGAAATATCCGGAACACTATCTGTATAAACATGGAAATATCTACACCGCTGTCTGTATGAACATGGAAATATCTACACCGCTATCTGTATGGACATGCAAATATCTACACAGCTATCAGTATATCAATGGAAATATCTACACTGCTATCTCTATAAACATGGAAATAACTACACTGCTATCTGTATAAACATGGAAATATCTATACCGCTATCTGTATAAACATGGAAATATCTTCACCGCTATCTTTATAAACATGGAAATATCTACAACGCTGTCTCTATAAACTTGGAAATAACTACACCACTATCTCTGTTACCATGGAAATATCTAGACCGCCATCTCTATAAACATGGAAATATCTACACCACCATCTGTATAAACATGGAAATATCTATACCGCTATCTGCATAAACATGGAAATATCTACACCGCCCTCTCTATGAACATGGAAATATCTACACCGCCATCTGTACGAACATGGAAATATCTACATCGCCATCTGTATGAACATGGAAATATCTACACCGCTATCTGTATGGACATGCAAATATCTACACAGCTATCAGTATATCAATGGAAATATCTACACAGCTATCTCTATTAACTTGGAAATAACTACACTGCTATCTGTATAAACATGGAAATATCTACACCGCCACCTGTATGAACATGGAAATATCTACATTGCCATCCGAACAAACATGGAAATATCTACACCGCCATCTGTATGAACATGGAAATATCTTCACCGCCATCTGTATGAACATGGAAATATCTACACCGCTAAATATATGAACATGGAAATGTCTACACCGCTATTGGTATGAACATGGAAATATCTACACCGCTATCTGTATGAACATGGAAATATCTACACCGCCATCTGTATGAACATGTAAATATCTACACCGCCATCTGTATGAACATGGAAATATCTACACCGCCATCTGTATGAACATGGAAATATCTACACCGCTAACTGTATGAACATGGAAATATCTACACTGCTATCTGTATGAACATGGAAATATCTACACCGCTATCTATATGAACATGGAAATATCTACACCGCTATCTGTATGAACATGGAAATATCTACACCGCTATCTCTATGAACATGCAAATATCTACACAGCTATCTGTATATCAATGGAAATATCTACACTGCTATCTCTATAAACATGGAAATAACTACACTGCTATCTCTATAAATACGGAAATATCAACTCCGCCATCTCTATGAACATGGAAATATCTACACCGCCATTTGTATGAACATGGAAATATCTACACCGCCATCTCTATGAACATGGAAATAACTACACCGCCTTTTGTATGAACATGGAAATATCTACACCGCCATCTGTATGAACATGGAAATATCTACACCGCTATCTGTATGACCATGCAAATATCTACACAGCTATCTCTATATCAATGGAAATATCTACACTGCTATGTCTATAAACATGGAAATCAATACTCTGCTATCTGTATAAAAATGGAAATATCTACACTGCCATCCGTACGAACATGGAAATATCTACACCACCATCTGTATGAACATGTAAATATCTACACCAACATCTGTATGAACATGGAAATATCTACACCGCTAACTGTATGAACATGGAAATGTCTACACCGCTATTGGTATGAAAATGAAAATATCTAGACCGCTATCTGTATGAACATGTAAATATCTACACCACTATCTGTATGAACATGGAAATCTCTACACCGCTATCTGTATGAACATGGAAATATCTACACCGCCATCTGTATGAACATGGAAATATCTACACCGCCATCTGTATGAACATGGAAATATCTACACTGCTAACTGTATGAACATGGAAATATCTACACCACTATCTGTATGAACATGGAAATCTCTACACCACTATCTGTATGAACATGGAAATATCTACTCCGCTATCTGTATGAACATGGAAATATCTACACCGCTATCGGCATGAACATGGAAATATCCACACCGCTATCTGTATGAACACGTAAATATCTACACAGCTGTCTGTATATCAATGGAAATATCCACACTGGTATCTCTATAAACATGGAAATAACTACACTGCTATCTGTATAAACATGGAAATATCTACACCGCCATCTCTATGAACAGGGAAATATCTACACCGCCATTTGTATGAACCTGGAAATATCTACACCGCCATCTCTATGAACATGGAAATATCTACACCGCCATTTGTATGAACATGGAAATACCTACACCACCATCTGTATGAACATGGAAATATCTTCACCGCCATCTGTATGAACGTGGATATATGTACACCGCCATCTGTATGAACATGGAAATATCTACACCGCTATCTGTGTAAACATGGAAATATCTATACCGCTATCTGTATGAACATGCAAATATCTACACAGCTATCTGTTTATCAATGGAAATATCTGCCCTGCTTTCTCTATAAACAAGGAAATAACTACACTGCTATCTGTATAAACATGGAAATATCTACACCGCCACCTGTATGAACATGGAAATATCTACACTGCCATCCATACGAACATGGAAATATCTACACCTCCATCTGTATGAACATGGAAATATCTACACCGCCCTCTGAATGAACATGGAAATATCTACACGGCTAACTGTATTAACATGGGAATATCTGCACCGCCATCTGTACGAACATGGAAATATCTACACCGCCATTTGTATGTACATGGAAATATCTACACCGCCATCTCTATGAACATGGAAATATCTACACCGCCATTTGCATGAACATGGAAATATCTACACCGCCATCTGTATGAACATGGAAATATCTTCACCCCCATCTGTATGAACATGGATATATCTACACCGGCATATGGATGAAAATGGAAGTATCTACACCGCTATCTGCATGAAAATGGGAATATCTACACAGCTATCTGCATATACATGGAAATATCTACACAGATTTCTCAATAAATATGGAAATAACTACAGTGCTATCTCTATAAACTTCAAAATATCTACACCCCCATCTGTATGAACATGGAAATATGTACAATGCCATCTGTACGAACATGGACATATCTACACCGCCATCTGTATTAAGATGGAAATATCTACACCGCTATCTGTATAAACATGGAAATATCGGCCCAACTATCTGTATAAACATGGAAATATCCGGAACACTATCTGTATAAACATGGAAATATCTACACCGCTGTCTGTATGAACATGGAAATATCTACACCGCTATCTGTATGGACATGCAAATATCTACACAGCTATCAGTATATCAATGGAAATATCTACACTGCTATCTCTATAAACATGGAAATAACTACACTGCTATCTGTATAAACATGGAAATATCTATACCGCTATCTGTATAAACATGGAAATATCTTCACCGCTATCTTTATAAACATGGAAATATCTACAACGCTGTCTCTATAAACTTGGAAATAACTACACCACTATCTCTGTTACCATGGAAATATCTAGACCGCCATCTCTATAAACATGGAAATATCTACACCACCATCTGTATAAACATGGAAATATCTATACCGCTATCTGCATAAACATGGAAATATCTACACCGCCCTCTCTATGAACATGGAAATATCTACACCGCCATCTGTACGAACATGGAAATATCTACATCGCCATCTGTATGAACATGGAAATATCTACACCGCTATCTGTATGGACATGCAAATATCTACACAGCTATCAGTATATCAATGGAAATATCTACACAGCTATCTCTATTAACTTGGAAATAACTACACTGCTATCTGTATAAACATGGAAATATCTACACCGCCACCTGTATGAACATGGAAATATCTACATTGCCATCCGAACAAACATGGAAATATCTACACCGCCATCTGTATGAACATGGAAATATCTTCACCGCCATCTGTATGAACATGGAAATATCTACACCGCTAAATATATGAACATGGAAATGTCTACACCGCTATTGGTATGAACATGGAAATATCTACACCGCTATCTGTATGAACATGGAAATATCTACACCGCCATCTGTATGAACATGTAAATATCTACACCGCCATCTGTATGAACATGGAAATATCTACACCGCCATCTGTATGAACATGGAAATATCTACACCGCTAACTGTATGAACATGGAAATATCTACACTGCTATCTGTATGAACATGGAAATATCTACACCGCTATCTATATGAACATGGAAATATCTACACCGCTATCTGTATGAACATGGAAATATCTACACCGCTATCTCTATGAACATGCAAATATCTACACAGCTATCTGTATATCAATGGAAATATCTACACTGCTATCTCTATAAACATGGAAATAACTACACTGCTATCTCTATAAATACGGAAATATCAACTCCGCCATCTCTATGAACATGGAAATATCTACACCGCCATTTGTATGAACATGGAAATATCTACACCGCCATCTCTATGAACATGGAAATAACTACACCGCCTTTTGTATGAACATGGAAATATCTACACCGCCATCTGTATGAACATGGAAATATCTACACCGCTATCTGTATGACCATGCAAATATCTACACAGCTATCTCTATATCAATGGAAATATCTACACTGCTATGTCTATAAACATGGAAATCAATACACTGCTATCTGTATAAAAATGGAAATATCTACACTGCCATCCGTACGAACATGGAAATATCTACACCACCATCTGTATGAACATGTAAATATCTACACCAACATCTGTATGAACATGGAAATATCTACACCGCTAACTGTATGAACATGGAAATGTCTACACCGCTATTGGTATGAAAATGAAAATATCTAGACCGCTATCTGTATGAACATGTAAATATCTACACCACTATCTGTATGAACATGGAAATCTCTACACCGCTATCTGTATGAACATGGAAATATCTACACCGCCATCTGTATGAACATGGAAATATCTACACCGCCATCTGTATGAACATGGAAATATCTACACTGCTAACTGTATGAACATGGAAATATCTACACCACTATCTGTATGAACATGGAAATCTCTACACCACTATCTGTATGAACATGGAAATATCTACTCCGCTATCTGTATGAACATGGAAATATCTACACCGCTATCGGCATGAACATGGAAATATCCACACCGCTATCTGTATGAACACGTAAATATCTACACAGCTGTCTGTATATCAATGGAAATATCCACACTGGTATCTCTATAAACATGGAAATAACTACACTGCTATCTGTATAAACATGGAAATATCTACACCGCCATCTCTATGAACAGGGAAATATCTACACCGCCATTTGTATGAACCTGGAAATATCTACACCGCCATCTCTATGAACATGGAAATATCTACACCGCCATTTGTATGAACATGGAAATACCTACACCACCATCTGTATGAACATGGAAATATCTTCACCGCCATCTGTATGAACGTGGATATATGTACACCGGCATCTGGATGAACATGGAATTATCTACACCGCTATCTGCATGAACATGGAAATATCCACACAGCTATCTGAATATACATGGAAATATCTACAGAGATTTCTCTATAAATATGGAAATAACTACAGTGCTATCTCTATAAACTTCGAAATATCAACACCGCCATCTGTATGAACATGGAAATATCTACACCGCCATCTGTACGAACATGGACATATCTACACCGCCATCTGTATTAAGATGGAAATATCTACACCGCTATCTGTATAAACAGGGAAATATCTGCCCAACTATTTGTATAAACATGGAAATATCCGCACCGCTATCTGAATAAACATGGAAATATCCGCACCTCTATCTGTATAAACATGGAAATATCTACACTGCTATCTGCATAAACATGGAAATATCCACATCGCCATCTGTGTAAACATGAAAATATCTACACCGCCATCCCTATAAACATGGAAATATCTACACCGTCCTCTGTATGAACATGGAAATATGTACACCGCCATCTCTATAAACGTGGAAATATCTACACCGCTATCTGTATGAACATGGAAATATCTACACAGCAATATATATGAACATGGAAATATCTTCACCGCCATCTCTATGAACATGGATGTATCTACACCGGCATCTGGATGAACATGTAAATAACTAAACCGCTATCTGCATGAACATGGAAATATCTACACAGCTATCTGCATATACATGGAAATATCTACACAGATTTCTATATAAATATAGAAATAACTACAGCGCTATCTCTATAAACTTCGAAATATCTACTCCGCCATCTGTATGAACATGGAAATATCTACACCACCATCTGTATAAAGATGGAAATATCTATAGCGCCATCTGCATAAACATGGAAATACCTACACCGCCATCTGTATAAACATGGAAATATCTATACCGCTAACTGTATGAACATGGAAATATCTACACCGCTATTGGTATGAACATGGAAATATCTACACCGCTATCTGTATGAACGTGGAAATATCTACACCGCTATCTGCATAAACATGGAAATATCCACACCGCTATCTGTGTAAACATGGAAATGTCTACACCGGTATCTGTGTAAACATGGAAATATCTACACTGCCATCTGTGTAAACCTGAAAATATCTACACCGCCATCTCTATACACATGGAAATATCTACACCGCCATCTGTATGAACATGGAAATATCTACACAGCCATCTCTATAAACGTGGAAATATCTACACTGCTATCTGTATGAACTTGGAAATATCTACACTGCTATCTGTATAAAATTGGAATTAAATACACCGCAATCTCTATAAACATGGAAATATCAACACCGCTATGTGTATAAACATGGAAATATCTATACCGCTATCTGTATAAACATGGAAATATCTTCACCGCTATCTGCAAAAACATGGAAATATCTACACCGCCATGTCAATGAACATGGAAATATCTACACCGCCATCTGTAAGAACTTGGAAATACTTACACCGCCATCTGTATGAACATGTAAATATCTAAACCGCCATCTGTATGAACATGGAAATATCTACACCGCTAACTGTATGAACATGGAAATACCTACGCCGCTATCTGTAAGAAAATGGAAATATCTACACCGCTATCTGTATGAACATGGAAATATCTACACCGCTCTCTGTATGAACATGGAAATATTTACACCGCTATCTGTATGAACATGGAAATATCTACACCGCTATCTGTATGAACATGCAAATATCTACACAGCTATCTGTATATCAATGGAAATATCTACACTGCTATCTCTGTAAACATGGAAATAACTATCCTGCTATCTGTATAAACACGGAAATATCTACACCGCCACCTGTATGAAGATGGAAATATCTACACTGCCATCCGTACGAACATGGAAATATCTACACCGCCATCTGTATGAACATGCAAATATCTACACCGCCATCTGTATGAACATGGAAATATCTACACCGCTAACTGTAGGAACATGGAAATATCTACACCGATATCTGTATGAAAATGGAAATATCTACACTGCTATCTGTATGAACATGGAAATATCTATACCGCTATCTGTATGAACATGCAAATATCTACACCGCTATCTGTATATCAATGGAAATATCAACACTGCTATCTCTATAAACATGGAAATAACTACACTGCTATCTGTATCAACATGGAAATATCTACACTGCCATCTCTATGAACATGGAAATATCTACACAGCCATCTGTATGAACATGGAAATACCTTCACCGCCATCTGTATGAACATGGATGTATCTACACCGGCATCTGGATGAACATGGAAATAACTACACCGCTATCTGCATGAACATGGAAATATCTACACAGCTATCTGCATATACATGGAAATATCTACACAGATTTCTATGTAAATATAGAAATAACTACAGCGCTATCCCTATAAACTTCGAAATATCTACACCGCCATCTGTATGAACATGGAAATATCTATACCACCATCTGTATAAACATGGAAATATCTATACCGCCATCTGCATAAACATGGAAATATCTACACCACCATCTGTATAAACATGGAAATATCTATACCGCTATCTGCATAAACATAGAAATATCTACACCGCCATTTGTATTAAGATGGAAATATCTACACCGCTATCTGTATAAACATGGAAATATCTGCACCACTATCTGTATAAACATGGAAATATCCGCAGCGCTTTCTGTATAAACATGGAAATATCTACTCCGCTATCTGCACAAACATGGAAATATCCACACCGCTATCTGTGTAAACATGGAAATGTCTACACCGCTATCTGTGTAAACATGGAAATATCTACACCGCCATCTGTATAAACATGAAAATATCTACACTGCCATCTCTATAAACATGGAAATATCTACACCGCCATTTGTATGAACATGGAAATATCTACACCGCCATCTCTATAAACGTGGAAATATCTACACCGCTATCTGTATGAACTTGGAAATATCTACACTGCTATCTGTATAAAATTGGAATTATCTACACCGCTATCTCTATCAACAAGGAAATATCTACACCGCTATCTGTATAAACATGGAAATATCTACAGCACTATCTGTATAAACATGGAAATATCTTCACCGCTATCTCTATAAACATGGAAATACCTACAACGCTGTCTCTATAAACATGGAAATATCTGCAACGCTGTCTCTATAAACTTCGAAATATCTACACTACTATCTCTATAAACATGGAAATATCTACACCGACATCTGTATGAACATGTAAATATCTAAACTGCCATCTGTATGAACATGGAAATATCTACACCGCTTACTGTATGAACATAGAAATATCTGTACCGCTATCCACATGAAGATGTAAATATCTGCACCGTTATCTCTATGAACATGGAAATATCTACACCGCTACCTGTATGAACATGGAAATATCTACACAGCTATCTGCATATACATGGAAATATCTACACAGGTTTCTCTATAAATATGGAAATAACTACAGCGCTATCTCTATAAACTTCGAAATATCTACACCGCCATCTCTATGAACATGGAAATATCTGCACCGCCATTTGTTTGAACATCGAAATATCTACACCGCCTTCTCTATGAACATGGAAATATCTACACTGCCATTTGTATGAACAAGGAAATATCTACACCGCCATCAGTATGAACATGGAAATATCAACACTGCCATCTCTATAAACGTGGAAATATCAACACCGCTATCTGTATGAACTTGGAAATATCTACACTGCTCTCGGTATAAAATTGAAATTATCTACACCACTATTTCTATAAACATGGAAATATCTACACTGCTATCTGTATAAACATGGAAATATCTACACCGCTATCTGTATAAACATGGAAATATCTTCACCGCTATCTGTATAAACATGGAAATATCTACAACGCTGTCTCTATAAACTTGGAAATAACTACACCAGTGTCTCTATAAAGATGGAAATATCTAGACTGCCAACTCTATAAACATGGAAATATCTACAACACCATCTGTATAAACATGGAAATATCTATACAGCTATCTGCATAAATATGGAAATATCTACACTGCCATCTCTATGAACATGGAAATATCTACACTGCCATCTGTATGAACATGGAAATATTTACACCACCATCTGAACGAACATGTAAATATCTACACCGCCATCTGTATGAACATGGAAATATCTACACCGCTATCTGTATGAACATGCAAATATCTACACAGCTATCTGTATATCAATGGAAATATCTACACTGCTATCTCTATAAACATGGAAATAACTACACTGCTATCTGTATTAACACGGAAATATCTACACCGCCATCTCTATGAACATGGAAATATCGACACCGCCATTTGTGTGAACATGAAAATATCTACACCGCCATCTCTATGAACATGGAAATATCTACACCGCCACCTGTATGAACATGGAAATATCTACACTGCCATCTGTACAATCATGGACATATCTACACTGCCATCTATATTAAGATGGAAATACCTACACCGCTATCTGTATAAACATGGAAATATCTGCCCAACTATCTGTATAAAAATGGAAATATCCGCACCGCTATCTTTATAAACATGGAACTATCTACACTGCTTTCTGCATAAACATGGAAATATCCACACCGCTATCTGTGTAAACATGGAAATGTCTACAGCGCTATCTGTGTAAACATGAAAATATCTACAACGCCATCCCCATAAACATGGAAATATCTACACCACCGTCTGTATAAACATGGAAATATCTATACCGCTATCTGCATAAACATGGAAATATCTACACCGCCACCTCTATGAGCATGGAAATATCTACATCGCCATCTGTACGAACATGGAAATATCTACACCGCCATCTGTATGAACATGTAAATATCTACACCGCCATCTGTATGAACATGGAAATACCTACACCGCTAACTGTATGAACATGGAAATATCTACACCGCTATCTGTATGAACATGGAAATATCTACACCGCTATCTGTACGAACATGGAAATATCTACACCGCTATCTGTATGAACATGCAAATATCTACACAGCTATCTGTATATCAATGGAAATATCTACATTGCTATCTCTATAAACATGGAAATAACTACACTGCTATCTGTATAAACATGGAAATATCTACACCGCCACCTGTATGTACATGGAAATATCTACACTGCCATCTGTATGAACATGGAAATATCTACACCGCCATCTGTATGAACATGGAAATATCTACACCGCTAACTGTAAGAACGTGGAAATACCTACACCTCTATCTGTATGAACATGGAAATATCTACACCGCTATCTGTATGAACATGGAAATATCTACACCGCCACCAGTATGAACATGGAAATATCTACACTGCCATCCATACGAACATGGAAATATCTACACCGCCATCTGTATGAACATGTAAATATCTACACGGCTAACTGTAAGAACATGGAAATATCTGCACCGCCATCTGCACGAACATGGAAATATCTACACCGCCATTTGTATGTACATGGAAATATCTACACCGCCATCTCTATGAACATGGAAATAACTACACCGCCATTTGCATGAATATGGAAATATCTACACCGCCATCTGTATGAACATGGAAATATCTTCACACCCATCTGTATGAACATGGATATATCTACACCGGCATCTGGATGAACATGGAAATATCTACACCGCTATCTGCATGAAAATGGGAATATCTACACAGCTATCTGCATATACATGGAAATATCTACACAGATTTCTCAATAAATATGGAAATAACTACAGCGCTATCTCTATAAACTTCAAAATATCTACACCGCCATCTGTATGAACATGGAAATATGTACAATGCCATCTGTACGAACATGGACACATCTACACCGCCATCTGTATTAAGATGGAAATATCTACACCGCTATCTGTATAAACATGGAAATATCTGCCCAACTATCTGTATAAACATGGAAATATCCGCACCACTATCTGTATAAACATGGAAATATCTACACCGCTATCTGTATGAACACGGAAATATCTACACTGCTATCTGTATGAACATAGAAATATCTACACCGCTATCTGTATGAACATGGAAAAAGCTACACTGCTATCTGTATGAACATTGAAATGTCCACACTGCTATCTGTATGAACATTGAAATATCTACACCGCCATCTGTATGAACATGGAAATATCTTCACCGCCATCTGTATGAACATGGATATATCTACACAGCCATCTGGATGAACATGGAAATATCTACACCGCTATATGTATGAACATGGAAATAGCTACACCGCTATCTGTATGAACATGGAAATATCTACACCGCAATCTGTATGAACATGGAAATATCTACACTGGTATCTGTATGAACATGGAAATATATTCACCGCCATCTGTATCAACATGGATATATCTACACAGCCGTCTGGATGAACATGGAAATATCTACACCGCTATCTGGATGAACATGGAAATATCAACACCGCTATCTGTGTAAACATGCATACATCTTCAACGCTATCTGTATAAACATGGAAATATCTACACCGCTATCTGTATGAACATGGAAATATCTACACCGCTATCTGTTTGAACATGGAAATATCTACACCACTATCTGCATGAAAATGGAGATATCTACACCGCTATCTGTAGAAACATGGAAATATCTACACCGCTATCTGTATAAACATGGAAATATCTACACCGCTATCTGTATAAACATGGAAATATCTACACCGCTATCTGTATAAACATGGAAATATCAGCACCGCTATCTGTATGAACATGGAAATATCTACAGCGCTATCTGTATGAACATGGAAATATCTACACCGATATCTGTATGAACATGGAAACATCTTCACCGCCATCTGTATGAACATAGATATATCTACACAGCCATCTGGATGAACATGGAAATATCAGCACCGCTGTCTGTATGAACATGGAAATATCTACACCGCTATCTGTATGAACATGGAAATATCTACACCGCTATCTGTATGAACATGGAAATATCTTCACCGCCATCTGTGAGAACATGGATATATCTACACAGCCATCTGGATGAACATGGAAATATCTACACCGCTATCTGTATGAACATGGAAATATCTACACCGCTATCTGTATGAACATGGAAATATCTTCAACGCCATCTGTATGAACATGAATATATCTACACAGCCATCTGGATTAACATGGAAATATCTACACCGCTATATGTATGAACATGGAATTAGCTACACCGCTATCTGTACGAACATGGAAATATCTACACCACTATCTGTATGAACATGGAAATATCTACACCGCTGTCTGTATGAACATGGAAATATCATCACCGCCATCTGTATGAACATGGATATATCTACACAGCCATCTGAATGAACTTGGAAATATCTACACCACTATCTGTATGAACATGGAAATAGCTACACCGCTATCTGTATGAACATGGAAATATCTACAACATTATCTGTATGAACATGGAAATATCTACACCGCTATCTGCATGAACATGGAAATATCTTCACCGCAATCTGTATGAACATGGATATATCTGCACAGCAATCTGGATGAACATGGAAATATCTACACCGCTATCTGTATGAACATGGAAAGATCTACAGCGCTATCTGTATGAACATGGAAATATCTTCACCGCCATCAGTATGAACATGAATATATCTACACTGCCATCTGGATGAACATGGAAATATCTACACCGCTATCTGTATGAACATGGAAATATCTACACCGCTATCTGTGTAAACATGCATACATCTTCACCGCTATCTGTATAAACATGGAAGTATCTACACCGCTATCTGTATAAACATGGAAATATCTACACCGCTACCTGTATAAACATGGAAATATCAGCACCGCTATCTGTATGAACATGGAAATATCTACACAGCCATATGGATGCATATGGAAATATCTACACCGCTATCTGTATGAACATGGAAATAGCTACACCGCTATCTGTATGAAAATGGAAATATCTACACCACTATCTGTAAGAACATGGAAATATCTTCACCGCCATCTGTATGAACATGGATATATCTAAACAGCCATCTGGATGAACATGGAAATATCTACACCGCTATATGTATGAACATGGAAATAGCTATACCACTATCTGTATGAACATGGAAATAGCAACACCGCTATCTGTATGAACATGGAAATATCTACACCGCTATCTGTATGAACATGGAAATATATTCACCGCCATCTGTACGAACATGTGTATGTCTACACAGCCATCCGTATGAACATGGAAATATCTACACCGCTATCTGTATGAACATGGAAATCTCTACACCGCTATCTGTGTAAACATGCATACATCTTCACCGCTATCTGTATAAACATGGAAATATCTACACCGCTATCTGTATGAACATGGAAATATCTACACCGCTATCTGTTTCAGCATGGAAATATCTACACCGCTATCTGCATGAAAATGGAAATATCTACACAGCTATCTGCATATACATGGAAATATCTACAAAGCTATCTCTTTACACATGGAAATAACTACACCGCTATCTCTATAAACATGGAAATATCTACACCGCCATCTGTATGAACTTGGAAATATCTGCACCACCATTTGTATGAACATATAAATATCTGCACCGCCATCTGTATTAAAATGGAGATATCTACACCGCTATCTGTATAAACATGGAAATATCTACACCGCTATCTGTATAAACATGGAAATATCTACACCGCTATCTGTATAAACATGGAAATATCTACACCGCTATCTGTATAAACATGGAAATATCAGCACCGCTATCTGTATGAACATGGAAATATCTACAGCGCTATCTGTATGAACATGGAAATATCTACACCGATATCTGTATGAACATGGAAACATCTTCACCGCCATCTGTATGAACATAGATATATCTACACAGCCATCTGGATGAACATGGAAATATCAGCACCGCTGTCTGTATGAACATGGAAATATCTACACCGCTATCTGTATAAACATGGAAATATCTACACCGCTATCTGTATGAACATGGAAATATCTTCACCGCCATCTCTGAGAACATGGATATATCTACACAGCCATCTGGATGAACATGGAAATATCTACACCGCTATCTGTATGAACATGGAAATATCTACACCGCTATCTGTGTAAACATGCATACATCTTCACCACTATCTGTATAAACATGGAAATAACTACACTGCTATCTGTATGAACATGGAAATATCTACACCGCTATCTGTTTGAACATGGAAATATCTACACCGGTATCAGCATGAAAATGGAAATATCTACAAAGCTATCTGCATATACATGGAAATATCTATACAGCTATCTCTTTACACATGGAAATAACTACACCGCTATCTCTATAAACATGGAAATATCTACACCGCCATCTGTACGAACATGGAAATATCTACACTGCCGTCTGTATGAACATATAAATATCTACACCGCCATCTGTATTAAGATGGAGGTATCCACACCGCTATCTGTATAAACATGGAAATATCTACAACGCTATCTGTATAAACATGGAAATATCTACACCGCTATCTGTATAAACATGGAAATATCTACACCGCTACCTGTATAAACATGGAAATATCAGCACCGCTATCTGTATGAACACGGAAATATCTACACTGCTATCTGTATGAACATAGAAATATCTACACCGCTATCTGTATGAACATGGAAAAAGCTACACTGCTATCTGTATGAACATTGAAATGTCCACACTGCTATCTGTATGAACATCGAAATATCTACACCGCCATCTGTATGAACATGAAAATATCTTCACCGCCATCTGTATGAACATGGATATATCTACACAGCCATCTGGATGAACATGGAAATATCTACACCGCTATATGTATGAACATGGAAATAGCTACACCGCTATCTGTATGAACATGGAAATATCTACACCGCAATCTGTATGAACATGGAAATATCTACACTGGTAT
The DNA here is from genome assembly GCF_029281585.2 of Gorilla gorilla gorilla. Classification (NCBI taxonomy): domain Eukaryota; kingdom Metazoa; phylum Chordata; class Mammalia; order Primates; family Hominidae; genus Gorilla; species Gorilla gorilla. The sequence goes on from NC_086017.1 coordinate 6,320,407, forward strand.
CTGTATGAACATGGAAATATATTCACCGCCATCTGTATCAACATGGATATATCTACACAGCCGTCTGGATGAACATGGAAATATCTACACCGCTATGTGTATGAACATGCAAATATCTACACAGCTATCTGTATATCAATGGAATTATCTACACTGCTATCTCTATAAACATGGTAATATCTACACTGCTATCTGAATAAACATGGAAATATCTGCTCCGTCATCTCTACGAACATGGAAATATCTACATCGACATTTGTATGAACATGGAAGTATCCACACCGCTATCTGTGTAAACATGGAAATGTCTACACCGCTATCTGTGTAAACATGGAAATATATACAGCGCCATCTGTGTAAACATAAAAATATCCACACCGCCATCCCTATAAACATGGAAATATCTACACCGTTATCTCTATGAACATGGAAATATCTACACCGCTATCTGTATGAACGTGGAAATATCCACACCGCTATCTGTATGAAGATGGATATCTCTACACCGTTATCTGTATGAACATGGAAATATCTACACTGCTATCTGTATGAACATGGAAATATCTACACAGCTATCTGTACGAACATGGAATATCTACACCGCTATCTGTATGAACATGCCAATACCTACAAAGCTATCTGTATATCAATGGAAATATCCACACTGCTATCTCTATAAACATGGAAATAACTACACTGCTATCTGTATAAACATGGAAATATCTACACCGCCACCTATATGAACATGGAAATATCTACACTGCCATCCATACGAACATGGAAATATCTACACCGCCATGTGTATGAACATGGAAATATCTACACCGCCGTCTGTATGAACATGGAAATATCTACACCGCTAACTGTATGAACATGGAAATATCTACACCGCTATTGATATGAACATGGAAATAACTACACCGCTATCTGTATGAACATGGAATTATCTACACCGCCATCTGTATGAACATGTAAATATCTACACCGCCATCTGTATGAATATGTAAATATCTACACCACCATATGTATGAACATGGAAATATCTACACCGCTAACTGTATGAACATGGAAATATCTACACCGCTATCTGTATGAACATGGAAATATCTAAACCGCTATCTGCATATCAATGGAAATATCTACCCTGCTATCTCTATAAACATGGAAATAACTACACTGCTATCTGTATAAACATGGAAAGATCTACACCGCCATCTCTATGAACATGGAAATATCTACACCACCATTTGTATGTACTTGGAAATATCTACACCGCCATCTCTATGAACATGGAAATATCTACACCGCCATTTGCATGAACGTGGAAATATCTACACCACTAACTGTATGAACATGGAAATATCTATACCGCCATCTGTATGAACATGGAAATATCTTCACCGCTATCTGTATAAACATGGAAATATCTACAACGCTGTCTCTATAAACATGGAAATATCTAGACCGCCATCTCTATAAACATGGAAATTTCTACACCACCATCTGTATAAACATGGAAATATCTATACCGCTATCTGCATAAACATGGAAATATCTACACCATCTCTATGAACATGTAAATATCTACACCGCCATCTGTATGAACATGGAAATATCTACACCGCTATCTCTATGAACATGGAAAAATCTATACCGCTATCTGTATGAACATGCAAATATCTACACAGCTATCTGTTTATCAATGGAAATATCTGCACTGCTTTCTCTATAAACAAGGAAATAACTACACTGCTATCTGTATAAACATGGAAATATCTACACCGCCACCTGTATGAACATGGAAATATCTACACTGCCATCCATACGAACATGGAAATATCTACACCGCCATCTGTATGAACATGGAAATATCTACACCGCCCTCTGTATGAACATGGAAATATCTACAAGGCTAACTGTAAGAACATGGAAATATCTGCACCGCCATCTGTACGAACATGGAAATATCTACACCGCCATTTGTATGTACATGGAAATATCTACACCGCCATCTCTATGAACATGGAAATATCTACACCGCCATTTGCATGAACATGGAAATATCTACAAAGCCATCTGTATGAACATGGAAATATCTTCACCCCCATCTGTATGAACATGGATATATCTACACCGGCATCTGGATGAACATGGAAATATCTACACCGCTATCTGCATGAAAATGGAAATGTCTACACATCTATCAGCATATACATGGAAATATCTACACAGACTTCTCAATAAATATGGAAATAACTACAGCGCTATCTCTATAAACTTCAAAATATCTACACTGCCATCTGTATGAACATGGAAATATGTACAACGCCATGTGTACGAACATGGACATATCTACACCGCCATCTGTATTAAGATGGAAATATCTACACCGCTATCTGTATAAACATGGAAATATCTGCCCAACTATCTGTATAAACATGGAAATATCCGCACCGCTATCTGTATAAACATGGAAATATCTACACCGCTATCTGCATAAACATGGAAATATCCACACCGCTATCCATGTAAACATGGAAATGTCTACACCGCTATCTGTGTAAACACGGAAATATCTACACCGCCATCTGTGTAAACATTAAACTATCTACACCGCCATCTCTATAAACATGGAAATATCTACATCGGCATCTGTATGAACATGGAAATATCTACACCGCCATCTGTATAAACGTCGAAATATCTACACCGCTATCTGTAAGAATTTGGAAATATCTAGACTGCTATCTGTATAAAATTGGAATTATCTACACCACTATCTCTATAAACATGGAAATATCTACACTGCTATCTGTATAAACATGGAAATATCTACACCGCTATCTGTATAGACATGGAAATATCTTCACCGCTATCTGTATAAACATGGAAATATCTACACCGCTATCTGCATAAACATGGAAATATCCGCACCGCTATCTGTATAAACATGGAAATATCTACACCGCTATCTGCATAAACATGGAAATATCCACACCGCTATCTGTGTAAACATGGAAATATCTACACCGCTATCTGTGTAAACATGGAAATATCTACACCGCCATCTGTGTAAACATGAAAATATCTACACCGCCATCTCTATAAATATGGAAATATGTACACTGCTATCTGTATAAACATGGAAATATCCACGCTATCTGTATAAACATGGAAATATCTTCACCGCTATCTGTATAAACATGGAAATATCTACAACGCTGTCGCTATAAACTTGGAAATAACTACACCACTATCTCTGTAAACATGGAAATATCTAGACTGCCATCTCTATAAACATGGAAATATCTACGCCACCATCTGTATAAACAAGGAAATATCTATACCGCTATCTGCATAAACATGGAAATATCTACACCGACATTTCTATGAACATGGAAATATTTACACCGCCATCTGTACGAACATGGAAATATCTATGCCGCCATCTGTATGAACATGTAAATATCTACACCGCCATCTCTATGAACATGGAAATATCTTCACCGCTAACTGTATGAACATAGGAATATCTACACCGCTATCTGTATGAACATGGAAATATCTACACCGTTATCTCTATGAACATGGAAATACCTACACCGCTATCTGTATGAACATGGAAATATCTACACCGCTACCTGTACGAACATGGAAGTATCTACACCGCTATCTGTATGAACATGCAAATATCTACACAGCTATCTGTATATCAATGGAAATATCTACAATGCTATCTCTATAAACATGGAAATAAGTACACTGCTATCTGTATAAACATGGAAATATCTACACCGCCCACTGTATGAACATGGAAATATCTACACTGCCATCCGTACGAACATGGAAATATCTACACCGCCATCTGTATGAACATGTAAATATCTGCACCGCCACCTGTATGAACATGGAAATATCTACAACGCTATCTGTATGAACATGGAAACATCTACACCTCCATCTGCATGAACATGGAAATATCTACACCGCCATCTCTATAAACGTGGAAATATCTACACCGCTATCTGTATGAACTTGGAAATATCTACACTGTTGTCGGTATAAACTGAAATTATCTACACCACTATCTCTATAAACATGGAAATATCCGCACCGCTATCTGTATAAACTTGGAAATATCTACACCGCTATCTGCATAAACATGGAAATATCCACACCGCTATCTGTGTAAACATGGAAATGACTACACCGCTATCTGTGTAAACAGGAAAATATCTACACCGCCATCTGTGTAAACATGAAAATATCTACACCGCCATCTCTATAAACATGGAAATATCTACACTGCCATCTGTATGAACATGGAAATATCTTCAACGCCATCTCTATAAACATGGAAATATCTACACCGCTATCTGTATGAACTTGGAAATATCTACACTGCTCTCTGTATAAAATTGGAATTATGTACACCACTATCTCTATAAACATGGAAATATCTACCCCGCTATCTGTATAAACATGGAAATATCTACACCGCTATCTGTATAAACATGGAAATATCTTCACCGCTATCTGTATAAACATGGAAATATCTACAACGCTGTCTCTATAAACTTGGAAATAACTACACTACTATCTCTATAAACATGGAAATATCTATACCGCCATCTCTATAAACATGGAAATTTCTACACCACCATCTGTATAAACATGGAAATATCTATACCGCTATCTGCATAAGCATGGAAATATCTACACCATCTCTATGAACATGTAAATATCTACACCGCCATCTGTATGAACATGGAAATATCTACACCGCTATCTCTATGAACATGGAAATATCTATACCGCTATCTGTATGAACATGCAAATATCTACACAGCTATCTGTTTATCAATGGAAATATCTGCACTGCTTTCTCTATAAACAAGGAAATAACTACACTGCTATCTGTATAAACATGGAAATATCTACACCGCCACCTGTATGAACATGGAAATATCTACACTGCCATCCATACGAACATGGAAATATCTACACCGCCATCTGTATGAACATGGAAATATCTACACCGCCCTCTGTATGAACATGGAAATATCTACACGGCTAACTGTATGAACATGGAAATATCTGCACCGCCATCTGTACGAACATGGAAATATCTACACCACCATTTGTATGTACATGGAAATATCTACACCGCCATCTCTATGAACATGGAAATATCTACACCGCCATTTGCATGAACATGGAAATATCTACAAAGCCATCTGTATGAACATGGAAATATCTTCACCCCCATCTGTATGAACATGGATATATCTACACCGGCATCTGGATGAACATGGAAATATCTACACCGCTATCTGCATGAAAATGGAAATGTCTACACATCTATCAGCATATACATGGAAATATCTACACAGATTTCTCAATAAATATGGAAATAACTACAGCGCTATCTCTATAAACTTCAAAATATCTACACTGCCATCTGTATGAACATGGAAATATGTACAACGCCATGTGTACGAACATGGACATATCTACACCGCCATCTGTATTAAGATGGAAATATCTACACCGCTATCTGTATAAACATGGAAATATCTGCCCAACTATCTGTATAAACATGGAAATATCCGCACCGCTATCTGTATAAACATGGAAATATCTACACCGCTATCTGCATAAACATGGAAATATCCACACCGCTATCCATGTAAACATGGAAATGTCTACACCGCTATCTGTGTAAACACGGAAATATCTACACCGCCATCTGTGTAAACATTAAACTATCTACACCGCCATCTCTATAAACATGGAAATATCTACATCGGCATCTGTATGAACATGGAAATATCTACACCGCCATCTGTATAAACGTCGAAGTATCTACACCGCTATCTGTAAGAATTTGGAAATATCTAGACTGCTATCTGTATAAAATTGGAATTATCTACACCACTATCTCTATAAACATGGAAATATCTACACTGCTATCTGTATAAACATGGAAATATCTACACCGCTATCTGTATAGACATGGAAATATCTTCACCGCTATCTGTATAAACATGGAAATATCTACACCGCTATCTGCATAAACATGGAAATATCCGCACCGCTATCTGTATAAACATGGAAATATCTACACCGCTATCTGCATAAACATGGAAATATCCACACCGCTATCTGTGTAAACATGGAAATATCTACACCGCTATCTGTGTAAACATGGAAATATCTACACCGCCATCTGTGTAAACATGAAAATATCTACACCGCCATCTCTATAAATATGGAAATATGTACACTGCTATCTGTATAAACATGGAAATATCCACGCTATCTGTATAAACATGGAAATATCTTCACCGCTATCTGTATAAACATGGAAATATCTACAACGCTGTCGCTATAAACTTGGAAATAACTACACCACTATCTCTGTAAACATGGAAATATCTAGACTGCCATCTCTATAAACATGGAAATATCTACACCACCATCTGTATAAACAAGGAAATATCTATACCGCTATCTGCATAAACATGGAAATATCTACACCGACATTTCTATGAACATGGAAATATTTACACCGCCATCTGTACGAACATGGAAATATCTATGCCGCCATCTGTATGAACATGTAAATATCTACACCGCCATCTCTATGAACATGGAAATATCTTCACCGCTAACTGTATGAACATAGGAATATCTACACCGCTATCTGTATGAACATGGAAATATCTACACCGTTATCTCTATGAACATGGAAATACCTACACCGCTATCTGTATGAACATGGAAATATCTACACCGCTACCTGTACGAACATGGAAGTATCTACACCGCTATCTGTATGAACATGCAAATATCTACACAGCTATCTGTATATCAATGGAAATATCTACAATGCTATCTCTATAAACATGGAAATAAGTACACTGCTATCTGTATAAACATGGAAATATCTACACCGCCCACTGTATGAACATGGAAATATCTACACTGCCATCCGTACGAACATGGAAATATCTACACCGCCATCTGTATGAACATGTAAATATCTGCACCGCCACCTGTATGAACATGGAAATATCTACAACGCTATCTGTATGAACATGGAAACATCTACACCGCCATCTGCATGAACATGGAAATATCTACACCGCCATCTCTATAAACGTGGAAATATCTACACCGCTATCTGTATGAACTTGGAAATATCTACACTGTTGTCGGTATAAACTGAAATTATCTACACCACTATCTCTATAAACATGGAAATATCCGCACCGCTATCTGTATAAACTTGGAAATATCTACACCGCTATCTGCATAAACATGGAAATATCCACACCGCTATCTGTGTAAACATGGAAATGACTACACCGCTATCTGTGTAAACAGGAAAATATCTACACCGCCATCTGTGTAAACATGAAAATATCTACACCGCCATCTCTATAAACATGGAAATATCTACACTGCCATCTGTATGAACATGGAAATATCTTCAACGCCATCTCTATAAACATGGAAATATCTACACCGCTATCTGTATGAACTTGGAAATATCTACACTGCTCTCTGTATAAAATTGGAATTATGTACACCACTATCTCTATAAACATGGAAATATCTACCCCGCTATCTGTATAAACATGGAAATATCTACACCGCTATCTGTATAAACATGGAAATATCTTCACCGCTATCTGTATAAACATGGAAATATCTACAACGCTGTCTCTATAAACTTGGAAATAACTACACTACTATCTCTATAAACATGGAAATATCTATACCGCCATCTCTATAAACATGGAAATTTCTACACCACCATCTGTATAAACATGGAAATATCTATACCGCTATCTGCATAAGCATGGAAATATCTACACCATCTCTATGAACATGTAAATATCTACACCGCCATCTGTATGAACATGGAAATATCTACACCGCTATCTCTATGAACATGGAAATATCTATACCGCTATCTGTATGAACATGCAAATATCTACACAGCTATCTGTTTATCAATGGAAATATCTGCACTGCTTTCTCTCTAAACAAGGAAATAACTACACTGCTATCTGTATAAACATGGAAATATCTACACCGCCACCTGTATGAACATGGAAATATCTACACTGCCATCCATACGAACATGGAAATATCTACACCGCCATCTGTATGAACATGGAAATATCTACACCGCCCTCTGTATGAACATGGAAATATCTACACGGCTAACTGTATGAACATGGAAATATCTGCACCGCCATCTGTACGAACATGGAAATATCTACACCACCATTTGTATGTACATGGAAATATCTACACCGCCATCTCTATGAACATGGAAATATCTACACCGCCATTTGCATGAACATGGAAATATCTACAACTCCATCTGTATGAACATGGAAATATCTTCACCCCCATCTGTATGAACATGGATATATCTACACCGGCATCTGGATGAACATGGAAATATCTACACCGCTATCTGCATGAAAATGGAAATGTCTACACATCTATCAGCATATACATGGAAATATCTACACAGACTTCTCAATAAATATGGAAATAACTAAAGCGCTATCTCTATAAACTTCAAAATATCTACACTGCCATCTGTATGAACATGGAAATACGTACAACGCCATCTGTACGAACATGGACATATCTACACCGCCATCTGTATTAAGATGGAAATATCTACACCGCTATCTGTATAAACATGGAAATATCTGCCCAACTATCTGTATAAACATGGAAATATCCGCACCGCTATCTGTATAAACATGGAAATATCTACACCGCTATCTGCATAAACATGGAAATATCCACACCGCTATCCATGTAAACATGGAAATGTCTACAACGCTATCTGTGTAAACACGGAAATATCTACACCGCCATCTGTGTAAACATTAAAATATCTACACCGCCATCTCTATAAACATGGAAATATCTACATCGGCATCTGTATGAACATGGAAATATCTACACCGCCATCTGTATAAACGTCGAAGTATCTACACCGCTATCTGTAAGAATTTGGAAATATCTAGACTGCTATCTGTATAAAATTGGAATTATCTACACCACTATCTCTATAAACATGGAAATATCTACACTGCTATCTGTATAAACATGGAAATATCTACACCGCTATCTGTATAGACATGGAAATATCTTCACCGCTATCTGTATAAACATGGAAATATCTACAACGCTGTCTCTATAAACTTGGAAATAACTACACAACTATCTCTATAAACATGGAAATATCTGGACCTCCATCTCTATAAACATGGAAATATCTACACCACCATCTGTATAAACACGGAAATATCTATACCGCTATCTGCATAAACATGGAAATAACTACACCGCCGTCTCTATGAACCTGCAAATATCTACACCGCCATCTGTACGAACATGGAAATATCTACACCGCCATGTGTATGAACATGTAAATATCTACACGGCCATCTGTATGAACATGGAAATATCTACACCGCTTACTGTAGGAAAATGGAAATATCAACACCGCTATCTGTATGAACATGGAAATATCTACACCGTTATCTGTATGAACATGGAAATATCTACAGCGCTATCTGTATCAACATGGAAATATCTACACCGCTATCTGTATGAACATGGAAATATCTACACCGCTATCTGTATGAACATGCAAATATCTACACAGCTATCTGTATATCAATGGAAATATCTACAATGCTATCTCTATAAACATGGAAATAACTACACTGCTATCTGTATAAACATGGAAATATCTACACCGCCACCTGTATGAACATGGAAATATCTACACTGCCATCCGTACGAGCATGGAAATATCTACACCGCCATCTGTATGAACATGTAAATATCTGCACCGCCACCTGTATGAACATGGAAATATCTACAACGCTAACTGTATGAACATGGAAATATCTACACCGCTATCTGTATGAACATGGAAATATCTACACCGCCATCTGTATGAACATGGAAATATCTACACCGCTATCTGTATGAACATGTAAATATCTACACTGCCATCTGTAAGAACATGGAAATATCTACAGCGCTAACTGTATGAACATGGAAATATCTACACCGCTATCTGTATGAACATGGAAATATCTACACCGCTATCTGTATAAACATGGAAATACCTACACCGCTATCTGTATGAACATGCAAATATCTTCACAGCTATCTGTATAACAATGGAAATATCTACACTGCTATCTCTATAAAGATGGAAATAACTACACTGCTATCTGTATAAACATGTAAATATCTACACCGCCATCTCTATGAACATGGAAATATCTACACCGCCATTTGTATGAACATGGAAATATCTACACCGCCATCTCTATGAACATGCAAATACCTACACCGCCATTTGTATGAACATGGAAATATCTACACCGCCATCTGCATGAACATGGAAATATCTACAACGCCATCTCTATAAACGTGGAAATAGCTACACCGCTATCTGTATGAACTTGGAAATATCTACACTGCTCTCGGTATAAACTGAAATTATCTACACCACTATCTCTATAAACATGGAAATATCCGCACCGCTATCTGTATAAACATGGAAATACCTACACCGCTATCTGCATAAACATGGAAATATCCACACCGCTATCTGTGTAAACATGGAAATGACTACACCGCTATCTGTGTAAACAGGAAAATATCTACACCGCCATCTGTGTAAACATGAAAATATCTACACTGCCATCTCTATAAACATGGAAATATCTACACTGCCATCTGTATGAACACGGAAGTATCTACAACGCCATCTCTATAAACGTGGAAATATCTACACCGCTATCTGTATGAACTTGGAAAATCTACACCGCTATCTGTATAAAATTGGAATTATCTACACCACTATCTCTATAAACATGGAAATATCTACACCGCTATCTGTATAAACATGGAAATACCTACACCGCTATCTGTATGAACATGTAAATATCTTCACAGCTATCTGTATAACAATGGAAATATCTACACTGCTATCTCTATAAAGATGGAAATAACTACACTGCTATCTGTATAAACATGTAAATATCTACACCGCCATCTCTATGAACATGGAAATATCTACACCGCCATTTGTATGAACATGGAAATATCTACACCGCCATCTCTATGAACATGCAAATACCTACACCGCCATTTGTATGAACATGGAAATATCTACACCGCCATCTGCATGAACATGGAAATATCTACAACGCCATCTCTATAAACGTGGAAATAGCTACACCGCTATCTGTATGAACTTGGAAATATCTACACTGCTCTCGGTATAAACTGAAATTATCTACACCACTATCTCTATAAACATGGAAATATCCGCACCGCTATCTGTATAAACATGGAAATACCTACACCGCTATCTGCATAAACATGGAAATATCCACACCGCTATCTGTGTAAACATGGAAATGACTACACCGCTATCTGTGTAAACAGGAAAATATCTACACCGCCATCTGTGTAAACATGAAAATATCTACACTGCCATCTCTATAAACATGGAAATATCTACACTGCCATCTGTATGAACACGGAAGTATCTACAACGCCATCTCTATAAACGTGGAAATATCTACACCGCTATCTGTATGAACTTGGAAATATCTACACCGCTATCTGTATAAAATTGGAATTATCTACACCACTATCTCTATAAACATGGAAATATCTACACCGCTATCTGTATAAACATGGAAATATCTACACCGCTATCTGTATAAACATGGAAATATCTTCACCGCTATCTGTATAAACATGGAAATATCTACAACGCTGTCTCTATAAATTTGGAAATAACTACACTGCTATCTTTATAAACATGGAAATATCTAAACCGCCATGTCTATGAACATGGAAATACCTACACCGCCATTTGTATGAACATGGAAATATCTACACCGCCATCTCTACGAACATGCAAATACCTACACTGCCATTTGTATGAACATGGAAATATCTACACCGCCATCTGTAAGAACATGGAAATATCTTCACCGACATCTGTATGAACATGGATATATCTACACCGGCATCTGGATGAACATGGAAATATCTACACAGCTATCTGCATGAACATGGAAATATCTACACAGCTATCTGCATATACACGGAAATACCTATACAGATATCTCTATAAATATGGAAATAACTACAGCATTATCTCTATAAACTTCGAAATACCTACACCACCATCAGTATGAACATGGAAATATCTACACCGCCATCTGTACGGACATGGACATATCTACACCGCCATCTCTATTAAGTTGGAAATATCTAAACCGCTATCTGTATAAGCATGGAAATATCTGCACCACTATCTGTATAAACATGGAAATATCCGCACCGCTATCTGTATAAACATGGAAATATCTACACCGCTATCTGCATAAACATGGAAAAATCCACACCGCTATCTGTGTAAACATGGAAATGACTACACCGCTATCTGTGTAAACAGGAAAATATCTACACCGCCATCTCTATAAGCATGGAAATATCTAAACCGCCATCTCTATGAACATGGAAATATCTACACCGCCATCTCTATAAACGTGGAAATGTCTACACCGCTATCTGTATGAACTTAGAAATACCTACACTGCTATCTGTATAAAACTGGAATTATCTACACCACTATCTGTATGAACATGGAAATATCTACACCGCTATCTGTATGAACATGGAAATATCTACACTGCTCTCTGTATGAACATGGAAATATCTACACAGCTATCTGTATGAACATGGAAATATCTACACCGCTATCTGTATGAACATGCAAATATCTACACCGGCATCTGGATGAACATGGAAATATCTACACCGCTATCTGTATAAACATGGAAATACCTACACCGCCACCTGTATGTACATGGAAATATCTACACTGCCATCTGTATGAACATGGAAATATCTACACCGCCATCTGTATGAACATGGAAATATCTACACCGCTAACTGTAAGAACATGGAAATACCTACACCGCTATCTGTATGAACATGGAAATATCTACACCGCTATCTGTATCAACATGGAAATATCTACACCGCTATCTGTATGAACATGGAAATATCTACACCGCTATCTGTATGAACATGTAAATATCTACACTGCCATCTGTAAGAACATGGAAATATGTACAGCGCTAACTGTATGAGCATGGAAATATCTACACCGCTATCTGTATGAACATGGAAATATCTACACCGCTATCTGTATAAACATGGAAATACCTACACAGCTATCTGTATGAACATGCAAATATCTTCACAGCTATCTGTATAACAATGGAAATATCTACACTGCTATCTCTATAAACATGGAAATAACTACACTGCTATCTGTATAAACATGTAAATATCTACACCGCCATCTCTATGAACATGGAAATATCTACACCGCCATTTGTATGAACATGGAAATATCTACACCGCCATCTCTATGAACATGGAAATACCTACACCGCCATTTGTATGAACATGGAAATATCTACACCGCCATCTGCATGAACATGGAAATTTCTACAACGCCATCTCTATAAACGTGGAAATATCGACACCGCTATCTGTATGAACTTGGAAATATCTACACTGCTCTCGGTATAAACTGAAATTATCTACACCACTATCTCTATAAACATGGAAATAACCGCACCGCTATCTGTATAAACATGGAAATATCTACACCGCTATCTGCATAAACATGGAAATATCCACACCGCTATCTGTGTAAACATGGAAATGACTACACCGCTATCTGTGTAAACAGGAAAATATCTACACCGCCATCTGTTTAAACATGAAAATATCTACACTGCCATCTCTATAAACATGGAAATATCTACACTGCCATCTGTATGAACATGGAAATATCTACAACGCCATCTCTATAAACGTGGAAATATCTACACCGCTATCTGTATGAACTTGGAAATATCTACACCGCTATCTGTATAAAATTGGAATTATCTACACCACTATCTCTATAAACATGGAAATATCTACACCGCTATCTGTATAAACATGGAAATATCTACACCGCTATCTGTATAAACATGGAAATATCTTCACCGCTATCTGTATAAACATGGAAATATCTACAACGCTGTCTCTATAAACTTGGAAATAACTACACTGCTATCTGTATAAACATGGAAATATCTAAACCGCCATGTCTATGAACATGGAAATACCTACACCGCAATTTGTATGAACATGGAAATATCTACACCGCCATCTCTACGAACATGCAAATACCTACACTGCCATTTGTATGAAAATGGAAATATCTACACCGCCATCTGTAAGAACATGGAAATATCTTCACCGACATCTGTATGAACATGGATATATTTACACCGGCATCTGGATGAACATGGAAATATCTACACAGCTATCTGCATGAACATGGAAATATCTACACAGCTATCTGCATATACACGGAAATACCTATACAGATATCTCTATAAATATGGAAATAACTACAGCATTATCTCTATAAACTTCGAAATACCTACACCACCATCAGTATGAACATGGAAATATCTACACCGCCATCTGTACGGACATGGACATATCTACACCGCCATCTCTATTAAGATGGAAAAATCTACACCGCTATCTGTATAAGCATGGAAATATCTGCACGACTATCTGTATAAACATGGAAATATCCGCACCGCTATCTGTATAAACATGGAAATATCTACACCGCTATCTGCATAAACATGGAAATATCCACACCGCTATCTGTGTAAACATGGAAATGACTACACCGCTATCTGTGTAAACAGGAAAATATCTACACCGCCATCTCTATAAGCATGGAAATATCTAAACCGCCATCTGTATGAACATGGAAATATCTACACCGCCTACTCTATAAACGTGGAAATGTCTACACCGCTATCTGTATGAACTTAGAAATACCTACACTGCTATCTGTATAAAACTGGAATTATCTACACCACTATCTGTATGAACATGGAAATATCTACACCGCTATCTGTATGAACATGGAAATATCTACACCGCTGTCTGTATGAACATGGAAATATCTACACCGCTATCTGTATGAACATGCAAATATCTACACCGGCATCTGGATGAACATGGAAATATCTACACCGCTATCTGTATAAACATGGAAATATCTTCACCGCTATCTGTATAAACATGGAAATATCTACAATGCTGTCTCTATAAATTTGGAAATAACTACACCACTATCTCTATAAACATGGAAATATCTAGACCGCAATCTCTATAAACATGGAAATTTCTACACCACCATCTGTATAAACATGGAAATATCTATACCGCTATCTGCATAAACATGGAAATATCTACACCGCCATCTCCATGAACATGTAAATATCTACACCGCAATCTGTATGAACATGGAAATATCTACACCGCTATCTCTATGAACATGGAAATATCTATACCGCTATCTGTATGAACATGCAAATATCTACACAGCTATCTGTTTATCAATGGAAATATCTGCACTGTTTTCTCTATAAACAAGGAAATAACTACACTGCTATCTGTATAAACATGGAAATATCTACAACGCCACCTGTATGAACATGGAAATATCTACACTGCCATCCATACGAACATGGAAATATCTACACCGCCATCTGTATGAACATGGAAATATGTACAACGCCATTTGTATGAACATGGACATATCTACACCGCCATCTGTATTAAGATGGAAATATCCACACCGCTATCTTTATAAACATGGAAATATCTGCCCAACTATCTGTATAAACATGGAAATATCCGCACCACTATCTGTATAAACATGGAAATATCTACACCGCTATCTGTATGAACATGGAAATATCTACACCGCTATCTGTATGGACATGCAAATATCTACACAGCTATCAGTATATCGATGGAAATATCTACACTGCTATCTCTATAAACATGGAAATAACTACACTGCTATCTGTATAAACATGGAAATATCTACACCGCCACCTGTATGTACATGGAAATATCTACACTGCCATCTATATGAACATGGAAATATCTACACCGCCATCTGTATGAACATGGAAATATGTACACCGCTAACTGTAAGAACATGGAAATACCTACACCGCTCTCTGTATGAACATGGAAATATCTACACCGCTATCTGTATGAACATGGAAATATCTACACCGCTATCTGTATGAACATGCAAAAATCTACACCGGCATCTGGATGAACATGGAAATATCTACACCGCTATCTGTATAAACATGGAAATATCTTCACCGCTATCTGTATTAACATGGAAATATCTACAACGCTGTCTCTATAAACTTGGAAATAACTACACCACTATCTCTATAAACATGGAAATATCTAGACCGCCATCTCTAAAAACATGGAAATTTCTACACCACCATCTGTATAAACATGGAAATATCTATACCGCTATCTGCATAAACATGGAAATATCTACACCGCCATCTCCATGAACATGTAAATATCTACACCGCCATCTGTATGAACATGGAAATATCTACACCGCTATCTCTATGAACATGGAAATATCTATACCGCTATCTGTATGAACATGCAAATATCTACACAGCTATCTGTTTATCAATGGAAATATCTGCATTGTTTTGTCTATAAACAAGGAAATAACTACACTGCTATCTGTATAAACATGGAAACGTCTACAACGCCACCTGTATGAACATGGAAATATCTACACTGCCATCCATACGAACATGGAAATATCTACACCGCCATCTGTATGAACATGGAAATATGTACAACGCCATTTGTATGAACATGGACATATCTACACCGCCATCTGTATTAAGATGGAAATATCCACACCGCTATCTTTATAAACATGGAAATATCTGCCCAACTATCTGTATAAACATGGAAATATCCGCACCACTATCTGTATAAACATGGAAATATCTACACCGCTATCTGTATGAACATGGAAATATCTACACCGCTATCTGTATGGACATGCAAATATCTACACAGCTATCAGTATATCGATGGAAATATCTACACTGCTATCTCTATAAACATGGAAATAACTACACTGCTATCTGTATAAACATGGAAATATCTACACCGCCACCTGTATGTACATGGAAATATCTACACTGCCATCTATATGAACATGGAAATATCTACACCGCCATCTGTATGAACATGGAAATATCTACACCGCTAACTGTAAGAATATGGAAATACCTACACCGCTATCTGTATGAACATGGAAATATCTACACCGCTATCTGTATCAACATGGAAATATCTACACCGCTATCTGTATGAACATGGAAATATCTACACCGCTATCTGTATGAACATGTAAATATCTACACTGCCATCTGTAAGAACATGGAAATATGTACAGCGCTAACTGTATGAACATGGAAATATCTACACCGCTATCTGTATGAACATGGAAATATCTACACCGCTATCTGTATAAACATGGAAATACCTACACCGCTATCTATATGAACAGGCTAATATCTTCACAGCTATCTGTATAACAATGGAAATATCTACACTGCTATCTCTATAAACATGGAAATAACTACACTGCTATCTGTATAAACATGTAAATATCTACACCGCCATCTCTATGAACATGGAAATATCAACACCGCCATTTGTATGAACATGGAAATATCTACACCGCCATCTCTATGAACATGGAAATACCTACACCGCCATTTGTATGAACATGGAAATATCTACACCGCCATCTGCATGAACATGGAAATATCTACAACGCCATCTCTATAAACGTGGAAATATCTACACCGCTATCTGTATGAACTTGGAAATATCTACACTGCTCTCGGTATAAACTGAAATTATCTACACCACTATCTCTATAAACATGGAAATATCCGCACCGCTATCTGTATAAACATGGAAATATCTACACCGCTATCTGCATAAACATGGAAACATCCAAACCGCTGTCTGTGTAAACATGGAAATGACTACACCGCTATCTGTGTAAACAGGAAAATATCTACACCGCCATCTGTGTAAACATGAAAATATCTACACTGCTATCTCTATAAACATGGAAATATCTACACTGCCATCTGTATGAACATGGAAATATCTACACCGCCATCTCTATAAACGTGGAAATGTCTACACCGCTATGTGTATGAACTTAGAAATACCTACACTGCTATCTGTATAAAACTGGAATTATCTACACCACTATCTGTATGAACATGGAAATATCTACACCGCTATCTGTATGAACATGGAAATATCTACTCCGCTCTCTGTATGAACATGGAAATATCTACACCGCTCTCTGTATGAAGATGGAAATATCTACACCGCTATCTGTATGAACATGGAAATATCTACACCGCTATCTGTATGAACATGCAAATATCTACACCGGCATCAGGATGAACATGGAAATATCTACACCGCTATCTGTATAAACATGGAAATATCTTCACCGCTATCTGTATAAACATGGAAATATCTACAACGCTGTCTCTATAAACTTGGAAATAACTACACCACTATCTCTATAAACATGGAAATATCTAGACCGCCATCTCTATAAACATGGAAATTTCTACACCACCATCTGTATAAACATGGAAATATCTATACCGCTATCTGCATAAACATGGAAATATCTACACCGCCATCTCCATGAACATGTAAATATCTACACCGCCATCTGTATGAACATGGAAATATCTACACCGCTATCTCTATGAACATGGAAATATCTATACCGCTATCTGTATGAACATGCAAATATCTACACAGCTATCTGTTTATCAATGGAAATATCTGCACTGTTTTCTCTATAAACAAGGAAATAACTACACTGCTATCTGTATAAACATGGAAATATCTACAACGCCACCTGTATGAACATGGAAATATCTACACTGCCATCCATACGAACATGGAAATATCTACACCGCAATCTGTATGAACATGGAAATATGTACAACGCCATTTGTATGAACATGGACATATCTACACCGCCATCTGTATTAAGATGGAAATATCCACACCGCTATCTTTATAAACATGGAAATATCTGCCCAACTATCTGTATAAACATGGAAATATCCGCACCACTATCTGTATAAACATGGAAATATCTACACCGCTATATGTATGAACATGGAAATATCTACACCGCTATCTGTATGGACATGCAAATATCTACACAGCTTTCAGTATATCGATGGAAATATCTACACTGCTATCTCTATAAACATGGAAATAACTACACTGCTATCTGTATAAACATGGAAATATCTACACCGCCACCTGTATGTACATGGAAATATCTACACTGCCATCTATATGAACATGGAAATATCTACACCGCCATCTGTATGAACATGGAAATATCTACACCGCTAACTGTAAGAACATGGAAATACCTACACCGCTATCTGTATGAACATGGAAATATCTACACCGCTATCTGTATGAACTTGGAAATATCTACACCGCTCTCTGTATGAACATGGAAATATCTACACCGCTATCTGTATGAACATGGAAATATCTACACCGCTATCTGTATGAAGATGCAAATATCGACACCGGCATCTGGATGAACATGGAAATATCTACACCGCTATCTGCATGAACATGGAAATATCTACACAGCTATCTGCATACACATGGAAATATCTACACAGATTTCTCTATAAATATGGAAATAACTACAGCGCTATCTCTATAAACTTTGAAATATCTACACCGCCATCTGTATGAACATGGAAATATCTACACCGCCATCTGTACGAACATGGACATATCTACACCGTCATCTGTATTAAGATGGAAATATCTACACCGCTATCTTTATAAACATGGAAATATCTGCACCACTATCGGTATAAACATGGAAATACCCGCACCGCTATCTGTATAAACATGGAAATATCTACACCGCTATCTGCATAAACATGGAAATATCCGCACCGCTATCTGTATAAACATTGAAATATCTAGACCGCTATCTGCATAAACATGGAAATATCCACACCGCTATCTGTGTAAACATGGAAATATCTACACCGCTATCTGTGTAAACATGGAAATATCTACACCGCCATCTGTGTAAACATGAAAATATCTACACCGCCATCTCTATAAACATGGAAATATGTACACTGCTATCTGTATAAACATGGAAATATCAACGCTATCTGTATAAACATGGAAATATCTTCACCGCTATCTGTATAAACATGGAAATATCTACAACGCTGTCGTTATAAACTTGGAAATAACTACACCACTATCTCTGTAAACATGGAAATATCTAGACTGCCATCTCTATAAACATGGAAATATCTACACCACCATCTGTATAAACAAGGAAATATCTATACCGCTATCTGCATAAACATGGAAATATCTACACCGCCATCTCTATGAACATGGAAATATTTACACCGCCATCTGTACGAACATGGAAATATCTATACCGCCATCTGTATGAACATGTAAATATCTACACCGCCATCTCTATGAACATGGAAATATCTTCACCGCTAACAGTATGAACGTAGAAATATCTACACCGCTACCTGTACGAACATGGAAATATCTACACCGCTATCTGTATGAACATGCAAATATCTACACAGCTATCTGTATATCAATGGAAATATCTACAATGCTATCTCTATAAACATGGAAATAACTACACTGCTATGTGTATAAACATGGAAATATCTACACCGCCACCTGTATGAACATGGAAATATCTACACTGATATCCGTACGAACATGGAAATATCTACACCGCCATCTGTATGAACATGTAAATATCTGCACCGCCACCTGTATGAACATGGAAATATCTACACCGCTATCTGTATGAACATGGAAACATCTACACCGATATCTGGATGAACATGGAAATATCTACACCGCCATATGTATGAACATGGAAATATCTACACCGCTATCTGTATGAACATGTAAATATCTACACTGCCATCTGTAAGAACATGGAAATATCTACACCGCTAACTGTATGAACATGGAAATATCTACACCGCTATCTGTATGAACATGGAAATATCTACACCGCTATCTGTATAAACATGGAAATACCTACACCGCTATCTGTATGAACATGCAAATATCTTCACAGCTATCTGTATATCAATGGAAATATCTACACTGCTATCTCTATAAACGTGGAAATAACTACACTGCTATCTGTATAAACATGGAAATATCTACACCGCCATCTCTATGAATATGGAAATATCTACACCGCCATTTGTATGAACATGGAAATATCTACACCGCCATCTCTATGAACATGGAAATACCTACACCGCCATTTGTATGAACATGGAAATATCTACACCGCCATCTGCATGAACATGGAAATATCTACACCGCCATCTCTATAAACGTGGAAATATCTACACCGCTATCTGTATGAACTTGGAAATATCTACACTGCTCTCGGTATAAATTGAAATTATCTACACCACTATCTCTATAAACATGGAAATATCCGCACCGCTATCTGTATAAACATGGAAATATCTACACCGCTATCTGCATAAACATGGAAATATCCACACCGCTATCTGTGTAAACATGGAAATGACTACACCGCTATCTGTGTAAACAGGAAAATATCTACACCGCCATCTGTGTAAACATGAAAATATCCACACCGCCATCTCTATAAACATGGAAATATCTACACTGCCATCTGTATGAACATGGAAATATCTACAACGCCATCTCTATAAACGTGGAAATATCTACACCGCTATCTGTATGAACTTGGAAATATCTACACTGCTATCTGTATAAAATTGGAATTATCTACACCACTATCTCTATAAACATGGAAATATCTACACCACTATCTGTATAAACATGGAAATATCTACACCGCTATCTGTATAAACATGGAAATATCTTCACGGCTATCTGTATAAACATGGAAATATCTACAACGCTGTCTCTATAAACTTGGAAATAACTACACTACTATCTCTATAAACATGGAAATATCTAGACCGCCATCTCCATAAACATGGAAATTTCTACACCACCATCTGTATAAACATGGAAATATCTATACCGCTATCTGCATAAACATGGAAATATCTACACCATCTCTATGAACATGGAAATATCTACACCGCCATCTGTATGAACATGGAAATATCTACAACGCTATCTCTATGAACATGGAAATATCTATACCGCTATCGGTATGAACATGCAAATATGTACACAGCTATCTGTTTATCAATGGAAATATCTGCACTGCTTTCTCTATAAACAAGGAAATAACTACACTGCTATCTGTATAAACATGGAAATATCTACACCGCCACCTGTATGAACATGGAAATATCTACACTGCCATCCATATGAACATGGAAATAGCTACACCGCCATCTGTATGAACATGGAAATATCTACACCGCCCTCTGTATGAACATGGAAATATCTACACGGCTAACTGTATGAACATGGAAATATCTGCACCGCCATCTGTACGAACATGGAAATATCTACACCGCCATTTGTATGTACATGGAAATATCTACACCGCCATCTCTATGAACATGGAAATATCTACACAGCCATTTGCATGAACATGGAAATATCTACAACGCCATCTGTATGAACATGGAAATATCTTCACCCCCATCTGTATGAACATGGATATATCTACACCGGTATCTGGATGAACATGGAAATATCTACACCGCTATCTGCATGAAAATGGAAATGTCTACACATCTATCAGCATATTCATGGAAATATCTACACAGATTTCTCAATAAATATGGAAATAACTACAGCGCTATCTCTATAAACTTCAAAATATCTACACTGCCATCTGTATGAACATGGAAATATGTACAACGCCATCTGTACGAACATGGACATATCTACACCGCCATCTGTATTAAGATGGAAATATCTACACCGCTATCTGTATAAACATGGAAATATCTGCCCAACTATCTGTATAAACAAGGAAATATCCGCAACGCTATCTGTATAAACATGGAAATATCTACACCGCTATCTGCATAAACATGGAAATATCCACACCGCTATCCATGTAAACATGGAAATGTCTACACCGCTATCTGTGTAAACACGGAAATATCTACACCGCCATCTGTGTAAACATTAAAATATCTACACCGCCATCTCTATAAACATGGAAATATCTACACCGCCATCTGTATGAACATGGAAATATCTACACCGCCATCTGTATAAACGTCGAAATATCTACACCGCTATCTGTAAGAATTTGGAAATATCTACACTGCTATCTGTATAAAATTGGAATTATCTACACCACTATCTCTATAAACATGGAAATATCTACACTGCTATCTGTATAAACATGGAAATATCTACACCGCTATCTGTATAAACATGGAAATATCTTCACCGCTATCTGTATAAACATGGAAATATCTACAACGCTGTCTCTATAAACTTGGAAATAACTACACAACTATCTCTATAAACATGGAAATATCTGGATCTCCATCTCTATAAACATGGAAATATCTACACCACCATCTGTATAAACATGGAAATATCTATACAGCTATCTGCATAAACATGGAAATATCTACACCGCCATCTCTATGAACCTGGAAATATCTACACCGCCATCTGTACGAACATGGAAATATCTACACCGCCATGTGTATGAACATGTAAATATCTACACGGCCATCTGTATGAACATGGAAATATCTACACCGCTTACTGTAGGAAAATGGAAATATCTACACCGCTATCGGTATGAACATGGAAATATCTACACCGTTATCTGTATGAACATGCAAATATCTACACCGCTATCTGTATCAACATGGAAATATCTACACCGCTATCTGTATGAACATGGAAATATCTACACCGCTATCTGTATGAACATGCAAATATCTACACAGCTATCTGTATATCAATGGAAATATCTACAATGCTATCTCTATAAACATGGAAATAACTACACTGCTATCTGTATAAACATGGAAATATCTACACCGCAACCTGTATGAACATGGAAATATCTACACTGCCATCCGTACGAACATGGAAATATCTACTCCGCCATCTGTATGAACATGTAAATATCTGCACCACCACCTGTATGAACATGGAAATATCTACAACGCTAACTGTATGAACATGGAAATATCTACACCGCTATCTGTATGAACATGGAAATATCTACACCGCTATCTGTATGAACATGGAAATATCTACACCGCCATCTGTATGAACATGGAAATATCTACACCGCTATCTGTATGAACATGTAAATATCTACACTGCCATCTGTAAGAACATGGAAATATCTACACCGCTAACTGTATGAACATGGAAATATCTACACCGCTATCTGTATGAACATGGAAATATCTACACCGCTATCTGTATAAACATGGAAATACCTACACCGCTATCTGTATGAACATGCAAATATCTTCACAGCTATCTGTATAACAATGGAAATATCTACACTGCTATCTCTATAAACATGGAAATAACTACACTGCTATCTGTATAAACATGGAAATATCTACACCGCCATCTCTAAGAACATGGAAATACCTACACCGCCATTTGTATGAACATGGAGATATCTACACCGCCATCTGCATGAACATGGAGGTATCTACACCGCCATCTGCATGAACATGGAAATATCTACAACGCCATCTCTATAAACGTGGAAATATCTACACCGCTATCTGTATGAACTTGGAAATATCTACAATGCTCTCGGTATAAACTGAAATTATCTACACCACTATCTCTATAAACATGGAAATATAAGCACCGCTATCTGCATAAACATGGAAATATCTACACCGCTATCTGCATAAACATGGAAATATCCACACCGCTATCTGTGTAAACATGGAAATGACTACACCGCTATCTGTGTAAACAGTAAAATATCTACACCGCCATCTGTGTAAACATGAAAATATCTACACCGCCATCTCTATAAACATGGAAATATCTACACTGCCATCTGTATGAACATGGAAATATCTACAACGCCTTCTCTATAAACGTGGAAATATCTACACCGCTATCTGTATGAACTTGGAAATATCTACACCGCTATCTGTATAAAATTGGAATTATCTACACCACTATCTCTATAAACATGGAAATATCTACACCGCTATCTGTATAAACATGGAAATATCTACACCGCTATCTGTATAAACATGGAAATATCTTCACCGCTATCTGTATAAACATGGAAATATCTACAACGCTGTCTCTATAAACTTGGAAATAACTACACTGCTATCTGTATAAACATGGAAATATCTAAACCGCCATGTCTATGAACATGGAAATACCTACACCGCCACTTGTATGAACATGGAAATATCTACACCGCCATCTCTACGAACATGCAAATACCTACACTGCCATTTGTATGAACATGGAAATATCTACACCGCCATCTGTAAGAACATGGAAATATCTTCACCGACATCTGTATGAACATGGATATATCTACACCGGCATCTGGATGAACATGGAAATATCTACACAGCTATCTGCATGAACATGGAAATATCTACACAGCTATCTGCATATACACGGAAATACCTATACAGATATCTCTATAAATATGGAAATAACTACAGCGTTATCTCTATAAACTTCGATTAACCTACACCACCATCAGTATGAACATGGAAATATCTACACCGCCATCTGTACGAACACGGATATATCTACACCGCCACCTCTATTAAGATGGAAATATCTACACCGCTATCTGTATAAGCATGGAAATATCTGCACCACTATCTGTATAAACATGGAAATATCCGCACCGCTATCTGTATAAACATGGAAATATCTACACCGCTATCTGCATAAACATGGAAATATCCACACCGCTATCTGTGTAAACATGCAAATGACTACACCGCTATCTGTGTAAACAGGAAAATATCTACACTGTCATCTCTATAAGCATGGAAATATCTAAACCGCCGTCTTTATGAACATGGAAATATCTACAACGCCATCTGTACGAACATGGAAATATCTACACCGACATCTGTATGAACATGTAAATATCTACACTGACATCTGTATGAACATGGAAATATCTACACCGCTTACTGTATGAACATGGAAATATCTCTACCGCTATCTGTATGAAAATATAAATATCTACACCGTTATCTCTATGAACATGGAAATATCTACACTGCTATCTGTATGAACATGGAAATATCTACACAGCTATCTGCATATACATGGAAATATCTACACAGATTTCTCTATAAATATGGAAATAACTACAGCGCTATGTCTATAAACTTCGAAAAATCTACACCGCCATCTGTATGAACATGGAAATATCTACACCGCCATCTGTACGAACATGGACATATCTACACCGCCATCTGTAATAAGATGGAAATATCTACACCGCTATCTGCATAAACATGGAAATATCTCCAGCACTATCTGTATAAACATGGAAATAACTGCACCGCTATCTGTATAAACATGGAAATATCTACACCGCTATCTGCATAAACATGGAAATATCCACACCGCTATCTGTGTAAACATGGAAATGTCTACACCGCTATCTGTGTAAACATGGAAATATCTACACCGCCATCTGTGAAAACATGAAAATATCCACACCGCCATCTCTATAAACATGGAAATATCTACACCGCCATCTGTACGAACATGGAAATATCTACAACCCTAACTGTATGAACATGGAAATATCTACACCGCTATCTGTATGAACATGGAAATATCTACACCGTTATCTGTATGAACATGGAAATATCTACACCGCTATCTGTATGAAGATGGAAATATCTACACAGCAATCTGTATATCATTGGAAATATCTACACTGCTATCTCTATAAACATGGAAATATCTACACCGCCATCTGTATGAACATGTAAATACCTACACCGCCATCTGTATGAACATGGAAATATCTACACCGCTAACTGTATGAACATGGAAATATCTACACCGCTATCTGTATGAAGAAAGAAATATCTTCAGCGCTATCTGTATGAACATGGAAATATCTACACCGCTATCTGTATGAACATGGAAATATCTACACCGCTATGTTTATGAACATGGAAATATCTACACCGCTATCTGTATGAACATGCAAATATCTACACAGCTATCTGTATATCAATGAAAATATCTACACTGCTATCTCTATAAACATGGAAATAACTACACTGCTATCTGTATAAACATGGAAATATCTACACCGCCATCTCTATGAACATGGAAATATCTACACCGCCATTTGTTTGAACATGGAAATATCTACACCGCCTTCTCTATGAACATGGAAATATCTACACCGCCATCTGTATGAACATGGAAATATCTACACCGCCATCAGTATGAACATGGAAATATCCGCACCGCCATCTCTATAAACGTGGAAATATCTACACCACTATCTGTTTGAACTTGGAAATATCTACACTACCCTCGTTATAAAACTGAAATTATCTACACCACTATCTCTATAAACATGGAAACATCTACACTGCTATCTGTATAAACATGGAAATATCTACACCGCTATCTGTATAAACATGAAAATATCTTCACCGCTATCTGTATAAACATGGAAATATCTACAACGCTGTCTCTATAAACTTGGAAATAACTCCACCACTGTCTCAATAAAGATGGAAATATCTAGAATGCCATCTCTATAAACATGGAAATATCTTCAACACCATCTGTATAAACATGGAAATATATATACCGCTATCTGCATAAACATGGAAATATCTACACCGCGATCACTATGAACACGGAAATATCTACACTGCCATCTGCATGAACATGGAAATATTTACACCACCATCTGTACGAACATGTAAATATCTACACCGCCGTCTGTATGAACATGCAAATATCTACACAGCTATCTGTATATCAATGAAAACATCTACACTGCTATCTCTATAAACATGGAAATAACTACACTGCTATCTGTATAAACATGGAAATATCTACACCGCCACATGTATGAACATGGAAATATCTACACTGCCATCCGTACGAACATGGAAATATCTACACCGCCATCTGTATGAACATGTAAATATCTACACTGCCATCTGTATGAACATGGAAATATCTACACCGCTAACTGTATGAACAGGGAAATACCTACACCGTTATCTGTATGAACATGGAAATATCTACACCGCTATCTGTATGAACATGGAAATATCTACACCGCTATCTGTATGAACATGCAAATATCTACACAGCTATCTGTATATCAATGGAAATATCTACACTGCTATCTCTATAAACATGGAAATATCTACACTGCCATTTGTATAAACATGGAAATAACTACACCGCCATTTGTATTAACATGGAAATATCCACACCGCTAACTCTATGAATATGGAAATATCTACACCGCTTTCTGAATAAACATGGAAATATCTACACCGCTATCTGTATGAACATGCAAATATCTACACAGCTATCTGTATATCAATGGAAATATCTACACTGCTATCTCTATAAACATGGTTATAACAACACTGCTAACTGTATAAACATGGAAATATCTACACCGTCATCTCTATGAACATGGAAATATCTACACCGACATTTGTATGAACATGGAAACATCCACACCGCTATCTGTGTAAACATGGAAATGTCTACACCGCTATCTGTGTAAACATGGAAATATCTACACCGCCATCTGTGTAAACATGAAAATATCTACACCGCCATCCCTATAAACGTGGAAATATCTACACTGCCATCTGTATGAACATGGAAATATCTACACCGCCATCTCTATAAACGTGGAAATATCTAGACCGCTATCTGTATGAACTTGGAAATATCTACACTGCTCTCTGTATAAAATTGAAATTATCTACAGCACTATCTCTATAAACATGGAAATATCTACACTGCTATCTGTATAAACATGGAAATATCTACTCCGCTATCTGTATAAACATGGAAATATCTTCACCGCTATCTGTATAAACATGGAAATATCTACAACGCTGTCTCTATAAACTTGGAAATAACTACACCACTATCCCTGTGAACATGGAAATATCTAGACCGCCATCTCTATAAACATGGAAATAACTACACCACCATCTGTATAAACATGGAAATATCCATACCGCTATCTGCATAAACATGGAAATATCTACACCGCCATCTCTATGAACATGGAAATATCTACACCGCGATCTCTACGAACATGGAAATATCTATACCGCCATCTGTATGAACATGTAAATATCTACACCGCCATCTGTATGAACATGGATATATCTTCACCGCTAACTGTATGAAGATGGAAATATCTACACCGCTATCTGTATGAACATAGAAATATCTACACCGCTATCTGAACGAACATGGAAATATCTACACCGCTATCTGTATGAACATGGAAATATCTACACCGCTATGTGTATGAACATGCAAATATCTACACAGCTATCTGTATATCAATGGAAATATCTACAATGCTATCTCTATAAACATGGAAATATCTACACTGCAATCTGTATAAACATGGAAATAACTACACCGCCATTTGTATGAACATGGAAATATCTACACCGCTAACTGTATGAATATGGAAATATCTACACCGCTATCTGAAAAAACATGGAAATATCTACACCGCTATCTGTATGAACATGCAAATATCTACACAGCTATCTCTTTATCAATGGAAATATCTACACTGCTATCTCTATGAACTTGGTAATAACTACACTGCTATCTGTATAAACATGGAAATATCTACACCGTCATCTCTATGAACATGGAAATATCTACACCGACATTTGTATGAACATGGAAATATCCACACCGCTATCTGTGTAAACATGGAAATGTCTACACCGCTATCTGTGTAAACATGGAAATATCTACACCGCCATCTGTGTAAACATGAAAATATCTACACCGCCATCCCTATAAACGTGGAAATATCTACACTGCCATCTGTATGAACATGGAAATATCTACACCGCCATCTCTATAAACGTGGAAATATCTACACCGCTATCTGTATGAACTTGGAAATATCTTCACTGCTCTCTGTATAAAATTGAAATTTTCTACCCCACTATCTCTATAAACATGGAAATATCTACACCGCTATCTGTATAAACATGGAAATATCTACAACACTATCTGTATAAACATGGAAATATCTTCACCGCTATCTGTATAAACATGGAAATATCTACAACGCTGTCTCTATAAACTTGGAAATAACTACGCCACTATCTCTATAAACATGGAAATATCTAGACCGCCATCTCTATAAACATGGAAATATCTACACCACCATCTGTATAAACATGGAAACATCTATACCACTATCTGCATAAACATGGAAATATCTACACCGCCATCTGTATGAACATGGAAATATCTTCACCGCTAACTGTATGAACATGGAAATATCTACACCGCTCTCTGTATGAACATGGAAATATCTACACCGTTATCTGTATGAACATGGAAATATCTACACCCCTATCTGTATGAACATGGAAATATCTACACTGCTATCTGTACGAACATGGAAATATCTACACCGCTATCTGTATGAACATGCAAATATCTACACAGCTATCTGTATATCAATTGAAATATCTACAATGCTATCTCTATAAACATGGAAATAACTACACTGCTATCTGTATAAACATGGAAATATCTACACCACCATCTGTATAAAAATGGAAATATCTATACCGCTATCTGCATAAACATGGAAATATCTACACCGCCATCTCTATGAACATGGATATATCTACACCGCCATCTGTACGAACATGGAAATATCTTCACCGCCATCTGTATGAACATATAAATAACTACACCGCCATCTGTATGAACATGGAAATATCTTCACCGCTATCTGTATGAACATGGAAATATCTACACCGCTAACTGTATGAACATGGAAATATCTACACCGCTATCTGTATGAACATGGAAATATCTACACCGCTATCTGTATATCAATGGAAATATCTACACTGCTATGTCTATAAACATGGAAATAACTACACTGCTATCTGTATAAACATGTAAAGATCTACACCGCCATCTCTATGAACATGGAAATATCTACACCGCCATTTGTATGAGCATGGAAATAACTACACCGCCATCTCTAAGAACATGGAAATATCTACACCGCCATTTGTATGAACATGGAAATATCTACACCGCTAACTGTATGAACATGGAAATATCTACACCGCCATCTGTATGAACATGGAAATATCTACACCGCTATCTGTATGAACATGGAAATATCTACACCGCTCTCTGTACGAACATGGAAATATTTACACCGCTATCTGTATGAACATGGAAATATCTACACCGCTATCTGTATGAACATGGAAATATCTACACCGCTCTCTGTACGAACATGGAAATATCTACACCGCTATCTGTATGAACATGGAAATATCTACACCGCTCTCTGTATGAACATGGAAATATTTACACCGCTATCTGTATGAACATGGAAATATCTACACCGCTGTGTGTATGAACATGCAAGTATCTACACAGCTATCTGTATATCAATGCAAATATCTACACTGCTATCTCTATAAACAAGGAAACATCTACACTGCTATCTGTATAAACATGGAAATATCTACACCGCCATTTGAATGAACATGGAAATACCTACACCACTAACTGTATGAATATGGAAATATCTACACCGCTATCTGAATAAACATGGAAATATGTACACCGCTATCTGTATGAACATGCAAATATCTACACAGCTATCTGTATATCAATGGAAATATCTACACTGCTATCTCTATGAACATGGTAATAACTACACTGCTATCTGTATAAACATGGAAATATCTACACCGTCATCTCTATGAACATGGAAATATCTACACCGACATTTGTATGAATATGGAAATATCCACACCGCTATCTGTGTAAACATGGAAATGTCTACACCGCTATCTGTGTAAACATGGAAATATCTACACCGCCATCTGTGTAAACATGAAAATATCTACACTGCAATACCTATAAACGTGGAAATATCTACACTGCCATCTGTATGAACATGGAAATATCTACACCGCTATCTGTATGAACATGCAAATATCTACACAGCTATCTGTATATCAATGGAAATATCTACACTGCTATCTCTATAAACATGGTAATAACTACATTGCTATCTGAATAAACATGGAAATATCTACACCGTCATCTCTTTGAACATGGAAATATCTACACCGACATTTGTATGAACATGGAAATATCCACCCCGCTATCTGTGTAAACATGGAAATGTCTACACCGCTATCTGTGTAAACATGGAAATATCTACACCGCCATCTGTGTAAACATGAAAATATCTACACTGCAATACCTATAAACGTGGAAATATCTACACTGCCATCTGTATGAACATGGAAATATCTACACCGCCATCTCTGTAAACGTGGAAATATCTACACCGCTATCTGTATGAACTTGGAAATATCTACACTTCTCTCTGTATAAAATTGAAATTATCTACACCACTATCTCTATAAACATGGAAATATCTACAATGCTACCTGTATAAACATGGAAATATCTACAACGCTATCTGTATAAACATTTAAATATCTTCACCGCTATCTCTATAAACATGGAAATATCTACACTGCTATCTGTATAAACATGGAAATATCTACACAGCTATCTGTATAAACATGGAAATATCTTCACCGCTATCTGTATAAACATGGAAATATCTACAACGCTGTCTCTATAAACTTGGAAATAACTACACCACTATCTCTGTAAACATGGAAATAACTAGACCGCCATCTCTATAAACATGGAAATATCTACACCACCATCTGTATAAACATGGAAATATCTATACCGCTATCTGCATAAACATGGAAATATCTACACCGCCATCTCTACGAACATGGAAATATCTACACCGCCATCTGTACGAACATGGAAATATCTACACCGCCACCTATATGAATATTTAAATATCTACACTGCCATCCGTACGAACTTGGAAATATCTACACCGCCATCTGTATGAACATGTAAATATCTACACCGCCATCTGTATGAACATGGAAATATCTACACCGCTAGCTGTATGAACATGGAAATATCTACACCGCTATTGGTATGAACATGGAAATAACTACACCGCTATCTGTATGAACATGGAAATATCTACACCGCCATCTGTATGAACATGGAAATATCTACACCGCCATCTGTATGAACATGTAAATATCTACATCGCCATCTGTATGAACATGGAAATATCTACACCGCTTACTGTATGAACATGGAAATATCTACACCGCTATCTGTATGAACATAGAAATATCTACACCGCTATCTGTATATCAATGGAAATATCTACACTGCTATCTCTATAAACATGGAAGTAACTACACTGCTATCTGTATAAACATGGAAAGTTCTACACCGCCATCTCTATGAACATGGAAATATCTACACCGCCATGTGTATGAACATGGAAATATCTACACCGTCATCTCTATGAACATGGAAATATCTACACCGCCATTTGTATGAACATGGAAATATCTACACCGCTAACTGTATGAACATGGAAATATCTACACCGCCATCTGTATGAACATGGAAATATCTACACCGCTATATGTATGAACATGGAAATATCTACAGTGCTCTCTGTACGAACATGGAAATATCTACACCGCTATCTGTATGAACATGGAAATATCTACACCGCTATCTGTATGAACATGCAAATATCTACACAGCTATCTGTATATCAATGGAAATATCTACACTGCTATCTCTATAAACATGGTAATAACTACACTGCTATCTGTATAAACATGGAAATATCTACACCGTCATCTCTATGAACATGGAAATATCTTCACCGCTATCTGTATAAACACGGAAATATCTACAACGCTGTCTCTATAAACTTGGAAATTACTACACCACTATCTCTGTAAACCTGGAAATATCTAGACCGCCATCTCTATAAACATGGAAATATCTACACCACCATCTGTATAAACATGGAAATATCTATACCGCTATCTGCATAAACATGGAAATATCTACACCGCCATCTCTATGAACATGGAAATATCTACACCGCCATCTGTACAAACATGGAAATATCTATACCGAGATCTGTATGAACATGTAAATATCTACACAGCCAACTGTATGAAAATGGAAATATCTTCACCGCCAACTGTATGAACATGGAAATATCTACACCGCTATCTGTATGAACATGGAAATATCTACACCGTTATCTGTATGAACATGGAAATATCTACACCGCTATGTGTACGAACATGGAAATATCTACACCGCTATTTATATGAACATGCAAATATCTACACAGCTATCTGAATATCAATGGAAATATCTACAATGCTATCTCTATAAACTTGGAAATAACGACACTGCTATCTGTATAAACATGGAAATATCTACACCGCCACCTGTGTGAACATGGAAATATCTACACTGCCATCCGTACGAACATGGAAATATCTACACCGCCATCTGTATGAACATGGAAATATCTACACCGCCACCTATATGAATATTTAAATATCTACACTGCCATCCGTACGAACTTGGAAATATCTACACCGCCATCTGTATGAACATGTAAATATCTACACCGCCATCTGTATGAACATGGAAATATCTACACCGCTAGCTGTATGAACATGGAAATATCTACACCGCTATTGGTATGAACATGGAAATAACTACACCGCTATCTGTATGAACATGGAAATATCTACACCGCCATCTGTATGAACATGGAAATATCTACACCGCCATCTGTATGAACATGTAAATATCTACACCGCCATCTGTGTAAACATGAAAATATCTACACTGCAATACCTATAAACGTGGAAATATCTACACTGCCATCTGTATGAACATGGAAATATCTACACCGCCATCTCTGTAAACGTGGAAATATCTACACCGCTATCTGTATGAACTTGGAAATATCTACACTTCTCTCTGTATAAAATTGAAATTATCTACACCAGTATCTCTATAAACATGGAAATATCTACAATGCTACCTGTATAAACATGGAAATATCTACAACGCTATCTGTATAAACATTTAAATATCTTCACCGCTATCTCTATAAACATGGAAATATCTACACTGCTATCTGTATAAACATGGAAATATCTACACAGCTATCTGTATAAACATGGAAATATCTTCACCGCTATCTGTATAAACATGGAAATATCTACAACGCTGTCTCTATAAACTTGGAAATAACTACACCACTATCTCTGTAAACATGGAAATAACTAGACCGCCATCTCTATAAACATGGAAATATCTACACCACCATCTGTATAAACATGGAAATATCTATACCGCTATCTGCATAAACATGGAAATATCTACACCGCCATCTCTACGAACATGGAAATATCTACACCGCCATCTGTACGAACATGGAAATATCTACACCGCCACCTATATGAACATTTAAATATCTACACTGCCATCCGTACGAACTTGGAAATATCTACACCGCCATCTGTATGAACATGTAAATATCTACACCGCCATCTGTATGAACATGGAAATATCTACACCGCTAGCTGTATGAACATGGAAATATCTACACCGCTATTGGTATGAACATGGAAATAACTACACCGCCATCTGTATGAACATGGAAATATCTACACCGCCATCTGTATGAACATGGAAATATCTACACCGCCATCTGTATGAACATGTAAATATCTACATCGCCATCTGTATGAACATGGAAATATCTACACCGCTTACTGTATGAACATGGAAATATCTACACCGCTATCTGTATGAACATAGAAATATCTACACCGCTATCTGTATATCAATGGAAATATCTACACTGCTATCTCTATAAACATGGAAGTAACTACACTGCTATCTGTATAAACATGGAAAGTTCTACACCGCCATCTCTATGAACATGGAAATATCTACACCGCCATGTGTATGAACATGGAAATATCTACACCGTCATCTCTATGAACATGGAAATATCTACACCGCCATTTGTATGAACATGGAAATATCTACACCGCTAACTGTATGAACATGGAAATATCTACACCGCCATCTGTATGAACATGGAAATATCTACACCGCTATATGTATGAACATGGAAATATCTACAGTGCTCTCTGTACGAACATGGAAATATCTACACCGCTATCTGTATGAACATGGAAATATCTACACCGCTATCTGTATGAACATGCAAATATCTACACAGCTATCTGTATATCAATGGAAATATCTACACTGCTATCTCTATAAACATGGTAATAACTACACTGCTATCTGTATAAACATGGAAATATCTACACCGTCATCTCTATGAACATGGAAATATCTTCACCGCTATCTGTATAAACACGGAAATATCTACAACGCTGTCTCTATAAACTTGGAAATTACTACACCACTATCTCTGTAAACCTGGAAATATCTAGACCGCCATCTCTATAAACATGGAAATATCTACACCACCATCTGTATAAACATGGAAATATCTATACCGCTATCTGCATAAACATGGAAATATCTACACCGCCATCTCTATGAACATGGAAATATCTACACCGCCATCTGTACAAACATGGAAATATCTATACCGAGATCTGTATGAACATGTAAATATCTACACAGCCAACTGTATGAAAATGGAAATATCTTCACCGCCAACTGTATGAACATGGAAATATCTACACCGCTATCTGTATGAACATGGAAATATCTACACCGTTATCTGTATGAACATGGAAATATCTACACCGCTATGTGTACGAACATGGAAATATCTACACCGCTATTTATATGAACATGCAAATATCTACACAGCTATCTGAATATCAATGGAAATATCTACAATGCTATCTCTATAAACTTGGAAATAACGACACTGCTATCTGTATAAACATGGAAATATCTACACCGCCACCTGTGTGAACATGGAAATATCTACACTGCCATCCGTACGAACATGGAAATATCTACACCGCCATCTGTATGAACATGGAAATATCTACACCGCCACCTATATGAATATTTAAATATCTACACTGCCATCCGTACGAACTTGGAAATATCTACACCGCCATCTGTATGAACATGTAAATATCTACACCGCCATCTGTATGAACATGGAAATATCTACACCGCTAGCTGTATGAACATGGAAATATCTACACCGCTATTGGTATGAACATGGAAATAACTACACCGCTATCTGTATGAACATGGAAATATCTACACCGCCATCTGTATGAACATGGAAATATCTACACCGCCATCTGTATGAACATGTAAATATCTACATCGCCATCTGTATGAACATGGAAATATCTACACCGCTTACTGTATGAACATGGAAATATCTACACCGCTATCTGTATGAACATAGAAATATCTACACCGCTATCTGTATATCAATGGAAATATCTACACTGCTATCTCTATAAACGTGGAAGTAACTACACTGCTATCTGTATAAACATGGAAAGTTCTACACCGCCATCTCTATGAACATGGAAATATCTACACCGCCATTTGTATGAACATGGAAATATCTACACCGTCATCTCTATGAACATGGAAATACCTACACCGCCATTTGTATGAACATGGAAATATCTACACCGCTAACTGTATGAACATGGAAATATCTACACCGCCATCTGTATGAACATGGAAATATCTACACCGCTATATGTATGAACATGGAAATATCTACAGCGCTCTCTGTACGAACATGGAAATATCTACACCGCTATCTGTATGAACATGGAAATATCTACACCGCTATCTGTGTGAACATGCAAATATCTACACAGCTATCTGTATAACAATGGAAATATCTACACTGCTATCTCTATAAACATGGTAATAACTACACTGCTATCTGTATAAACATGGAAATATCTACACCGTCATCTCTATGAACATGGAAATATCTTCACCGCTATCTGTATAAACACGGAAATATCTACATCGCTGTCTCTATAAACTTGGAAATTACTACACCACTATCTCTGTAAACCTGGAAATATCTAGACCGCCATCTCTATAAACATGGAAATATCTACACCACCATCTGTATAAACATGGAAATATCTATACCGCTATCTGCATAAACATGGAAATATCTACACCGCCATCTCTATGAACATGGAAATATCTACACCGCCATCTGTACAAACATGGAAATATCTATACCGAGATCTGTATGAACATGTAAATATCTACACAGCCAACTGTATGAACATGGAAATATCTTCACCGCCAACTGTATGAACATGGAAATATCTACACCGCTATCTGTATGAACATGGAAATATCTACACCGTTATCTGTATGAACATGGAAATATCTACACCGCTATGTGTACGAACATGGAAATATCTACACCGCTATTTATATGAACATGCAAAAATCTACACAGCTATCTGAATATCAATGGAAATATCTACAATGCTATCTCTATAAACATGGAAATAACGACACTGCTATCTGTATAAACATGGAAATATCTACACCGCCACCTGTTTGAACATGGAAATATCTACACTGCCATCCGTACAAACATGGAAATATCTACACCGCCATCTGTATGAACATGTAAATATCTGCACCGCCGTCTGTATGAACATGGAAATATCTACACCGCTAACTGTATGAACATGGAAATATCTACACCGCTATCTGTATGAACATCGAAATATCTACACCGCTATCTGTATGAACATGGAAATACCTACACCGCCATCTGTATGAACATGGAAATATCCACACCGCCATCTGTATGAACATGTAAATATCTACACTGCCATCTCTAAAAACATGGAAATATCTACACCGCTAACTGTATGAACATGGAAATATCTACACCGCTATCTGTATGAACATGGAAATATCTCCACAGCTATCTGTATAAACATGGAAATATCTACACCGCTATCTGTATGAACATGCAAATATCTACACAGGAATCTGTATATCAATTTAAATATCTACACTGCTATCTCTATAAACATGGAAATAATTACACTGCTATCTGTA
Source organism: Gorilla gorilla gorilla (assembly GCF_029281585.2). Classification (NCBI taxonomy): domain Eukaryota; kingdom Metazoa; phylum Chordata; class Mammalia; order Primates; family Hominidae; genus Gorilla; species Gorilla gorilla. The sequence goes on from NC_086017.1 coordinate 6,359,773, forward strand.
TAAACATGGAAATATCTACACCGCCATCTCTATGAACATGGAAATATCTACACCGCCATTTGTATCAACATGGAAATATCTACACCGCCATCTCTATGAACATGGAAATATCTACACCGCTAACTGTATGAACATGGAAATATCTACACCGCCATCTGTATGAACATGGAAATATCTACACCGCTATATGTATGAACATCGAAATATCTACAGCGCTCTCTGTACGAACATGGAAATATCTACACCGCTATCTGTATGAACATGGAAATATCTACACCGCTATCTGTATGAACATGGAAATATCTACACCGCCATCTGTAGGAACATGAAAATATCTACACCGCCATCTCTATAAACATGGAAATACCTATACGCCATCTCTATAAAGATGGAAATATCTAAACCGCCATCTGTATGAACATGGAGATATCCACACCGCTATGTATATAAAGAAGGAAGCATCTACACCGCCATCTGTATAAACGTAGAAATATCTACACCGCCATCTCTATAAACATGGAAATATCTACACCGACATCTGTATAAACGTGGAAATATCTACACCGCTATCTGTATAAGATGGAAATATATACACCGCTATCTGAATAAACATGGAAATATCTACACCGCCATCGCTATAAACATGGAAATATCTACACCGCCATCTGTACGAACATGGGAATATCTGCACCGCCATCTGTATGAACAAGGAAATATCAACAACGCCATCTGTATTAAGATGGAAATATCTACACCGCTATCTGTATAAACATGGAAATATTTACACCGCTATCTCTATAAACTTGGAAATATCTACATCGCTACCTGTATAAACATGGAAATATCTTCACCGCTATCTGTATAAACATGGAAATATCTGCACCGCTATCAGTATAAACATGGAAATATCTACACCGCTATCTGTATAAAGATGGAAATATCCACACCGCTATCTGTGTAAACATGGAAATATCTTCACCGCTATCTGTATAAACATGGAAATAACTACACCGCTATCTATATAAACATGTAAATATCTACAATACTATATGACTAAACATGGAAATGTCTACACCACCATCTGTATGAACATGGAAATATCTACACCGCCTTCTCTAGGAACATGGAAATATCTACACCACCATCTGTATTAAGATGGAAATATCTACACCGCTATGTGTATAAACATGGAAATATCCACACTGCTATCTGTGTAAACATGGAAATATCTTCAGCGCTATCAGTATAAACATGGATATAATTACACCACTATCTCTATAAACATGTAAATATCTACAACGATATCTGTGTAAACATGGAAAGGCCTACACCGCTGTCTGTGTAAACATGGAAATATCCACACCGCTTTCTGTATAAACATGGAAATATCTACACCGACTTCTCTATAAACATAGAAATATCTACAGCGCCATCTGTATAAACATGGAAATATCCAAACCGCCATCTCTATAAACATATTAATATCAACACCACAATCTGAATGAATGTAGAAATATCTACACCGCCATCTCTATAAAGGTGGAATTATCTACACTGCTATCTGTGTGAACATGGAAATATCTACACAGCTATCTGCATATACATGGAAATATCTACACAGCTTTATCTATAAACATGGAAATAACTACACCGCTATCTCTATAAACTTGGAAATATCTACAGCGCCATCTGTATGAACATGGGAATATCTACACCGCCATCTGTAGAAACATGGAAATATCTACTCCGAAATCTGTATTAAGATGGAATATCTACACCGCAATCTGTATAAACATGGAAATATCTACACTGCTATCTGTATAAACATGGAGATATCCACACCGATATCTGTGTAAACATGGAAATACCTACACCGCTGTCTGTATAAACACGGAAATATCTACAACGCTGTCTCTATAAACTTGGAAATTACTACACCACTATCTCTGTAAACCTGGAAATATCTAGACCGCCATCTCTATAAACATGGAAATATCTACACCACCATCTGTATAAACATGGAAATATCTATACCGCTATCTGCATAAACATGGAAATATCTACACCGCCATCTCTATGAACATGGAAATATCTACACCGCCATCTGTACAAACATGGAAATATCTATACCGAGATCTGTATGAACATGTAAATATCTACACAGCCAACTGTATGAAAATGGAAATATCTTCACCGCCAACTGTATGAACATGGAAATATCTACACCGCTATCTGTATGAACATGGAAATATCTACACCGTTATCTGTATGAACATGGAAATATCTACACCGCTATGTGTACGAACATGGAAATATCTACACCGCTATTTATATGAACATGCAAATATCTACACAGCTATCTGAATATCAATGGAAATATCTACAATGCTATCTCTATAAACTTGGAAATAACGACACTGCTATCTGTATAAACATGGAAATATCTACACCGCCACCTGTGTGAACATGGAAATATCTACACTGCCATCCGTACGAACATGGAAATATCTACACCGCCATCTGTATGAACATGGAAATATCTACACCGCCACCTATATGAATATTTAAATATCTACACTGCCATCCGTACGAACTTGGAAATATCTACACCGCCATCTGTATGAACATGTAAATATCTACACCGCCATCTGTATGAACATGGAAATATCTACACCGCTAGCTGTATGAACATGGAAATATCTACACCGCTATTGGTATGAACATGGAAATAACTACACCGCTATCTGTATGAACATGGAAATATCTACACCGCCATCTGTATGAACATGGAAATATCTACACCGCCATCTGTATGAACATGTAAATATCTACATCGCCATCTGTATGAACATGGAAATATCTACACCGCTTACTGTATGAACATGGAAATATCTACACCGCTATCTGTATGAACATAGAAATATCTACACCGCTATCTGTATATCAATGGAAATATCTACACTGCTATCTCTATAAACATGGAAGTAACTACACTGCTATCTGTATAAACATGGAAAGTTCTACACCGCCATCTCTATGAACATGGAAATATCTACACCGCCATTTGTATGAACATGGAAATATCTACACCGTCATCTCTATGAACATGGAAATACCTACACCGCCATTTGTATGAACATGGAAATATCTACACCGCTAACTGTATGAACATGGAAATATCTACACCGCCATCTGTATGAACATGGAAATATCTACACCGCTATATGTATGAACATGGAAATATCTACAGCGCTCTCTGTACGAACATGGAAATATCTACACCGCTATCTGTATGAACATGGAAATATCTACACCGCTATCTGTGTGAACATGCAAATATCTACACAGCTATCTGTATAACAATGGAAATATCTACACTGCTATCTCTATAAACATGGTAATAACTACACTGCTATCTGTATAAACATGGAAATATCTACACCGTCATCTCTATGAACATGGAAATATCTTCACCGCTATCTGTATAAACACGGAAATATCTACAACGCTGTCTCTATAAACTTGGAAATTACTACACCACTATCTCTGTAAACCTGGAAATATCTAGACCGCCATCTCTATAAACATGGAAATATCTACACCACCATCTGTATAAACATGGAAATATCTATACCGCTATCTGCATAAACATGGAAATATCTACACCGCCATCTCTATGAACATGGAAATATCTACACCGCCATCTGTACAAACATGGAAATATCTATACCGAGATCTGTATGAACATGTAAATATCTACACAGCCAACTGTATGAACATGGAAATATCTTCACCGCCAACTGTATGAACATGGAAATATCTACACCGCTATCTGTATGAACATGGAAATATCTACACCGTTATCTGTATGAACATGGAAATATCTACACCGCTATGTGTACGAACATGGAAATATCTACACCGCTATTTATATGAACATGCAAAAATCTACACAGCTATCTGAATATCAATGGAAATATCTACAATGCTATCTCTATAAACATGGAAATAACGACACTGCTATCTGTATAAACATGGAAATATCTACACCGCCACCTGTTTGAACATGGAAATATCTACACTGCCATCCGTACAAACATGGAAATATCTACACCGCCATCTGTATGAACATGTAAATATCTGCACCGCCGTCTGTATGAACATGGAAATATCTACACCGCTAACTGTATGAACATGGAAATATCTACACCGCTATCTGTATGAACATCGAAATATCTACACCGCTATCTGTATGAACATGGAAATACCTACACCGCCATCTGTATGAACATGGAAATATCCACACCGCCATCTGTATGAACATGTAAATATCTACACTGCCATCTCTAAAAACATGGAAATATCTACACCGCTAACTGTATGAACATGGAAATATCTACACCGCTATCTGTATGAACATGGAAATATCTTCACAGCTATCTGTATAAACATGGAAATATCTACACCGCTATCTGTATGAACATGCAAATATCTACACAGGAATCTGTATATCAATTTAAATATCTACACTGCTATCTCTATAAACATGGAAATAATTACACTGCTATCTGTATAAACATGGAAATATCTACACCGCCATCTCTATGAACATGGAAATATCTACACCGCCATTTGTATCAACATGGAAATATCTACACCGCCATCTCTATGAACATGGAAATATCTACACCGCTAACTGTATGAACATGGAAATATCTACACCGCCATCTGTATGAACATGGAAATATCTACACCGCTATATGTATGAACATCGAAATATCTACAGCGCTCTCTGTACGAACATGGAAATATCTACACCGCTATCTGTATGAACATGGAAATATCTACACCGCTATCTGTATGAACATGGAAATATCTACACCGCCATCTGTAGGAACATGAAAATATCTACACCGCCATCTCTATAAACATGGAAATACCTATACGCCATCTCTATAAAGATGGAAATATCTAAACCGCCATCTGTATGAACATGGAGATATCCACACCGCTATGTATATAAAGAAGGAAGCATCTACACCGCCATCTGTATAAACGTAGAAATATCTACACCGCCATCTCTATAAACATGGAAATATCTACACCGACATCTGTATAAACGTGGAAATATCTACACCGCTATCTGTATAAGATGGAAATATATACACCGCTATCTGAATAAACATGGAAATATCTACACCGCCATCGCTATAAACATGGAAATATCTACACCGCCATCTGTACGAACATGGGAATATCTGCACCGCCATCTGTATGAACAAGGAAATATCAACAACGCCATCTGTATTAAGATGGAAATATCTACACCGCTATCTGTATAAACATGGAAATATTTACACCGCTATCTCTATAAACTTGGAAATATCTACATCGCTACCTGTATAAACATGGAAATATCTTCACCGCTATCTGTATAAACATGGAAATATCTGCACCGCTATCAGTATAAACATGGAAATATCTACACCGCTATCTGTATAAAGATGGAAATATCCACACCGCTATCTGTGTAAACATGGAAATATCTTCACCGCTATCTGTATAAACATGGAAATAACTACACCGCTATCTATATAAACATGTAAATATCTACAATACTATATGACTAAACATGGAAATGTCTACACCACCATCTGTATGAACATGGAAATATCTACACCGCCTTCTCTAGGACCATGGAAATATCTACACCACCATCTGTATTAAGATGGAAATATCTACACCGCTATGTGTATAAACATGGAAATATCCACACTGCTATCTGTGTAAACATGGAAATATCTTCAGCGCTATCAGTATAAACATGGATATAATTACACCACTATCTCTATAAACATGTAAATATCTACAACGATATCTGTGTAAACATGGAAAGGCCTACACCGCTGTCTGTGTAAACATGGAAATATCCACACCGCTTTCTGTATAAACATGGAAATATCTACACCGACTTCTCTATAAACATAGAAATATCTACAGCGCCATCTGTATAAACATGGAAATATCCAAACCGCCATCTCTATAAACATATTAATATCAACACCACAATCTGAATGAATGTAGAAATATCTACACCGCCATCTCTATAAAGGTGGAATTATCTACACTGCTATCTGTGTGAACATGGAAATATCTACACAGCTATCTGCATATACATGGAAATATCTACACAGCTTTATCTATAAACATGGAAATAACTACACCGCTATCTCTATAAACTTGGAAATATCTACAGCGCCATCTGTATGAACATGGGAATATCTACACCGCCATCTGTAGAAACATGGAAATATCTACTCCGAAATCTGTATTAAGATGGAATATCTACACCGCAATCTGTATAAACATGGAAATATCTACACTGCTATCTGTATAAACATGGAGATATCCACACCGATATCTGTGTAAACATGGAAATACCTACACCGCTGTCTGTATAAACATGGAAATATCTACACCGCCATCTCTATAAACATGGAAATATCTGCACCACCATCTGTATAAACATGGAAATATCTACACCTCCATCACTATAAACATGGAAATGTCTACAACGCCCTCTGTATGAACACGGAAATATGTACACCGCCATCTCTATAAACGTGGAAATATCTACACCGCTATCTGTACGGACATGGAAATATCTACACTTCTATCTGTATAAAATAGGAAACATCTACACCGCTATCTCTATAAAATTGGAAATATCTACACCGCTATCTCTGTAAACATGGAAATATCTGCAACGCTATCTGTATAAACAAGAAAATATCTAGACCGCCATCTCTATAAACATGTAAATATCTACACCGCTATCTGTATAAACATGGAAATATCTACACCGCTATCCGTATAAACATGGAAATATCTACACCGCTATCTCTATAAACTTGGAAATAACTACAACACTATCTCTGTAAACATGGAAATATCTAGACCGCCATCTCTAAAAACATAGAAATATGTACACCGTCATCTGTATAAACATGGAAATATCTATACTGCTATCTGTATAAACATGGAAATATCTACACCGCTATCTGTATAAACATGGAAATATCTACACCGCCATCTCTGTGAACATGGAAATATCTACACCGCCATTTGTATGAACATGGAAATATCTTCACCGCCATCTCTAAGAACATGGAATTATCTACACCTCCATGTGTATGAACATGGAAATATCTACACCGCCATCTGTATGAACATGGAAATATCTTCACCGCCATCTGTATGAACATGGATATATCTACACGGCATCTGGATGAACATGGAAATATCTACACAGCTATCTGCATAAACACGGAAATATCTACACAGGTTTCTCTATAAACATGGAAATAACTACACCGCTATCTCTATAAACTTCAAAATATTTACACCACCATCTGTATGAACATAGAAATATCTACACCGCCATCTGTAGGACCAGGGAAATATCTACACCACCATCTGTATTAAGATGGAAATATCTACACCGCTATGTGTATAAACATGGAAATATCCACACTGCTATCTGTGTAAACATGGAAATAACTTCAGCGCTATCTGTATAAACATGGAAATAACTACACCACTATCTCTATAAACATGTAAATATCTACAACGATATCTGTGTAAACATGGAAAGGTCTACACCAATGTCTGAGTAAACATGGAAATATCTACACCTCTTTCTGTATAAACATGGAAATATCTACACCGCCTAATCTATAAACATAGAAATATCTACACCTCCATCTGTATAAACATGGAAATATCCACACGGCCGTCTCTATAAACATATTAATATCTACACCGCCATCTGAATGAACGTAGAAATATCAACACCACCATCTCTATAAAGGTGGAATTATCTACACTGCTATCTGTATGAACATGGAAATATCTACACAGCTATCTGCATATACATGGAAATATCTACACAGCTTTATCCATAAACATGGAAATAAGTACACCGCTATCTCTATAAACTTGGAAATATCTACAGCGCCATCTGTATGAACATGGAAATATCTACACCGCAATCTCGATAAATGTGGAAATATCTACACCGCTATCTGTATGAACATGGAAATGTCTACACCGCTATATGTATGAACATGCAAATATCTACACCGCTATCTGTATGAGCATGGAAATATCTACACCGCTATCTGTATGAACATGGAAATATCTACACCGCTATCTGTATGAACATGCAAATATCTACACAGCTATCTGTATATCAATGGAAATAACTACACTGCTATCTCTATAAACATGGAAATAACTACACCGCTATCTGTATGAACATGGAAATATCTGCACCGCCATCTCTATGAACATGGAAATATCTACACCGCCATTTGTATGAACATGGAAATATCTTCACCACCATCTGTATGAACATGGATATATCTACACCGCCATGTGGATGAACGTGGAAATATCTACACCGCTCTCTGTATCAACTTGGAAATAGCTACACAGCTATCTGCATATACATGGAAATATCTACACAGCTTTCTCTATAAACGTGGAAATAACTACACCACTATCTATAAACTTGGAAATATCTACACCGCCATCTGTATGAACACGGAAATATCTACACCACCATTTTTAGGAACATGGAAATATCTACACCACCATCTCTATTAAGATTTAAATATCTGCACCGCTATCTGTATAAACATGGAATTATCTACACCGCTATCAGTATAAACATGGAGATATCCACACCGCTATCTGTGTAAACATGGAAATATCTACACCACCATCTGTATAAAGATGGAAATATCTGCAACGCCATCTGGATGTACATGGAAATATCTACACCACCATCTCTATAAACGTGGAAATATCGACACCGCTATCTGTATGAACATGGAAATATCTAAACTGCTATCTGTATAAAATTGGGAATATCTACACGGCTATCTCTATCAAAGTGGAAATATCTACACCGCCAACTGTATGAACATGGAAATATCTAAACTGCTATCTGTATAAAATTGGGAATATCTACACCGCTCTCTCTAAGAACATGGAAATATCTACACCGCTATCTGTATAAACCAGAAAATATCTAGACCGCCATTTCTCTAAACATGTAAATATCTACAAAGCTATCTGAATAAACATGGAAATATCTACACAACTATGCGTATCAACATGGAAATATCTACACGGCTGTCTCTGTAAACATGGAAATATCCAAACCGCCCTCTGTATAAACATGGAAATATCTACACTGCCATCTCTATAAACATGGAAATATCTACAACGCCATCTGTATGAACATGGAAATATCTACACCGCCATCCATATGAACATGGAAATATCTACACCGCTATCTCTATGAACATGGAAATAACTATGCCGCTATCTTTTTAAATATGGAAATAACTACACCGCCATCCGTATGAACATGGAAATATCTACACCGCTATCTGTATAAACATGGAAATATCTACACCGCTATCTGTATAAACATGGAAATATCTACACTGCTATCACTATAAACTTGGAAATAACTACACCATTATATCTATAAACTTGGAAATATCTAGACCGCCATCTCTATAAACATGGAAATATCTACAACGCCATCTGTATCAGCATGGAAATATCTACACCGCTATCTGTATGAACATGGAAATACCTACACCGCTATCTGTATGAACATGCAAATATCTACACAGCTATCTGTATATCAATGGAAATATATATACTGCTATCTCCATAAACATGGCAATAACTACACTTCTATCTGTATAAACATGGAAATCTCTACACTACCATCTCTATGAACATGGAAATCACTACACCGCCACTTGTATGAACATAGAAATATCTACATCTCCATCTCTATGAACATGGAAATATCTACACCGTGATTTGTATGAACATGGAAGTAACTACACCGCAATCTGTATGAACATGGAAATATCTTCACCGCCATCTGTATGAACATGGATATATCTACACCGGCATCTGGATGAACATGGAAATATCTACACCGCTATCTGAATTAACATGGAAATATCTACACAGCAATCTGCATATACATTGAAATATCTACACAGCTTTCTCTATAAACATGGAAATAACTACACTGCTATCGCTATAAACTTCGAAATATCTACACCACCATCTGTAGGAACATGGAAATATCTACAGCGCCATCTGTATTAAGATGGAAATATCTGCACCGCTCTCTGTATAAACACGGAAATATCTACACCGCCATCTCTATAAACGTGGAAATATCTACACCGCTATCTGCATGAACATGGAAATATCTACATTGCTATCTGTATAAAATTGGAAATATCTACACTGCTATCTCTATAAACATGGAAATATCTACACCGCTATCTGTGTAAACGAGAAAATATATAGACCGCCATCTCAATAAACATGTAAATATGTACACCACTATCTGTAAAAACATGGAAATATCTACACCGCTATCTGTATAAACATGGAAATATCTACACCGCTATCTCTATAAACATGGAAATATCTACACCGCTATCTGTATAAACATGGAAATATCTACACCGCTATCTGTATAAACTTGGAAATATCTGCACCGCTATCTGTATAAACATGGAAATATCTGCACCGCTATCTGTATAAACATGGAAATATCTACACCGCTATCTGTATAAACAGGTAAATATCCACACCGCTATCTGTGTTAACATGGAAATCTCTTCACCGCTATCTGTATAAACATGGAAATAACTACACCACTATCTCTATAAACATGCGAATAACTACAACGCTATCTGTGTAAACATGGAAATGCCTACAGCGCTATCTGTGTAAACATGGAAATATCTACACCGCTATCTGTGTAAACATGGAAATATCTACACCGCCATCTCTATAAACATGGAAATATCTACACCGCCATCAGTATAAACAGGAAATATCTACACCGCCATCTCTATAAACAGGGAAATATCTACATCGCCATCTGTATGAACATGGAAATATCTACACCGCCATCTCTATAAATGTGGAAATATCTACACCGCTCTCTGTATGTACATGGAAATATCTACACTGCTATCTGTATAAAAATGGAAATATCTACACCGCTATCTGTATAAACATGGAAATATCTACACTGCTATCTGTATAAACATGGAAATATCTACACCGATATCTCTATCAACTTGGAAATATCTACTCCACTATCTCTATAAACATGGAAATATCTAGACCGCCATTTCTATGAACATGGAAATATCTACACCACCATCTGTATAAACATGGAAATATCTATACCGCTATCTGTAGAAACATGGAAATATCTACACTGCTATCTCTATAAACATGGAAATATCTGCAACGCTATGTGTATCAACATGGAAATATCTACACCACCATCTGTATAAAGATGGAAATAAATATCTACACCGCAATCAGTATGGACATGGAAATATCTACACCACTATCTGTATAAACATTTAAATATCTACACCGCTATCTGCGAAATCATGGAAATATCTACACCGCTTCCTCTGTTAACATGGAAATATCTACACCGCTATCTGTATAAACAAGGAAATATCTACACTGCCATCTCTATAAACATGGAAATATCTACACCGCTATCTGTATGAACATGAAAATATCTACAGCGCCATCTGTATAAACATGGAAGTATCTACACGGCTATCTCTATAAACATGAAAATATCTAAACCTCCATCTCTCTAAAAACGGAAATATCTACACCGCCATCTTTATAAACACGGAAATATCTATACGCCCCTATGTATGAACATGGAAATATCTCCAACGCCATCTCTATAAAGATGGAAATATGCACACCGCCAACTGTATAAACATGGAAATATCTACACCGATATCTCTATAAACATAGAAATATCTACAACGCTATCTGTGTATACATGGAAATATCTACACTGCCATCTGTGTAAACATGGAAATAGCTACACCGACATCTGTATGAACATGGAAATATATACATGGCCATCTGTATAAACATGGAAATATCTACACCGCTATCTCTATAAACTTGGAAATATCTGCACCGCTATGTGTATCAAGATGAAAATATCTACACAGCTTTCTCTGTAAACATGGAAATATCTACACCGCCATCTGTATGACCATGGAAATATCTACACTGCCATCTGGATGAACATGGAAATATCTACACCGCTATCTGTATGAACTTGGAAATATCTACACTGCTATCTGTATAAACATGCAAATATCTACACGGCTTTCTGTATAAACAAGGAAATAGCTACACCGCCATCTCTATAAACATGGAAATATCTACACTGCCATCTGTAAAAACATGGAAATATCCACACCGCTATCTGTATATACATAGAAATATCTTCACCCCTACTGTATGAACATGGCAAAATCTACACCGCTGTATGTATAAACATCTAGATATCTACACCGCTATCTCTATAAACATGGAAATATCTACACCGCCATCTGTAGAAACATGGAAATATCTACACTGCCATCTCTATAAACATTTAAATATCTCCACAGCCATCTGTGTGAATATGGAAATATCTACACCACCATCTGTATAAAGATGGAAATAAATATTTACCCCACAATCAGTATGGACATGGTAATATCTACACCGCTATATGTATAAACATTTAAATATCTACACCGCTATCTGCATAAACATGGAAATATCTACACCGCTACCTCTGTAAACATGGAAATATCTACACCGCTATCTGTATAAACAAGGAAATATCTACACCGCCATCTCTATAAACATGGAAATATCTACACAGCTATCTGTATGAACATGAAAATATCTACAGCGCCATCTGTATGAACATGTAAGTATCTACACGGCTATCTCTATAAACATGAAAATATCTAAACCGCCATCTCTATAAACACGGAAATATCTACACCGCCATCTTCATAAACACGGAAATATCTATACCGCCCTCTCTATGAACATGGAAATATCTACAACACCATCTCTATAAAGATGGAAATATGTTCACCGCCATCTGTATAAACATGGAAATATCTACACCGCTATCTCTATAAACATAGAAATATCTACAATGCTATCTGTGTATACATGGAAATATCTACACTGCCATCTGTGTAAACATGGAAATATCTACACCGTCATCTGTATGAACATGGAAATATCTACACGGCCATCTCTATAAACATGGAAATATCTACACCGCCATCTCTATAAACATGGAAATATCTACACCACCATCTGTATAAACATGGAAATACCTACACCGCCATCTGTATAAACATGGAAACATCAACACCGCCCTCTCTATAATCATGGAAATATCTACACCGCCCTCTGTATGAACATTTAAATATCTACACTGCCACCTGCATAAAGATGCAAATATCTACACCGCTATCTGTATGAACATGGAAATACCTACACTGCTATCTGTATAAACATGGAAATATCTACACCGCGATCTCTATGAACATGGAAATATCTTCACCGCTATCTCTATAAACAAGAAAATATCTACACCACCATCTCTATAAACATGGAAACACCTACACCGCTATCTGCATGAACATGAAAATATCTACATCGCCATCTGTATAAACATGGAGGCATCAACAACGCTATCTCTATAAACATGGAAATAACTACTCCGCCATCTGAATGAACATGTAAGTATCTACAACGCTATCTGTATGAACATGGAAATATCTACACCGCTATCTGTATGAACATGGAAATATCTACAGCGCTATCTGAACATGGAAATATCAACTCCGCTATCTCTCTAAACATGGAAATAACTACACCGCTATCTCCATAAACATGAAAATATCTAGACCGCCATCTCCATAAACATGGAAATACGTACACCGCCATCTGTATAAACATGGAAATATCTACACCGCCATCTGTATAAACATGGAAATATCTAACAGGCTATCTGTAAAAACATGGAAATATCTACACCACTATATGTATAAACCTGAAAATATCTAAACCGCTGTCTGTATGAACATGGAAATATCTACACCGCTATCTTAATAAGCGTGGAAATATCTTCACAGCTATGTGTATAAACATGGAAATATCTACACCGCTATCTCTATAAACATGGAAATACCCACAACGGTATCTGTGTAAACATGGAAATGTCTACACCACTATCTGTGTAAACATGGGAATTTCTACACCGCAATCTGTTTGAACATGGAAATATCCACAGCGCCGTCACTGTAAAGATGGAAATACCTACACCGCTATCTGCATAAACATGGAAATATCTACACCGCTATCTGTATAAACATGGAAATATCTACACTGCTAAGTGTATAAGCATGGAAATATCTACAAGGCTATCTGTATAAACTTGGAAATATCTACACGGCTATCTGTATAAACATGGAAATATGTACACCGCTATCTGTATAAACATGGAAATATCTACACCGCTATCTGTATAAACATGGAAATATCTACACCGCTATCTGTATAAACATGGAAATATCAACACTGCTATCTGTAAAACAGCTAAGTGTCTACACCGCTATCTCTATAAACATGGAGATATCTACACTACTATCTGTATGAACATTGAAATATCTACACCGCTATCTGTAGAAACATGGAAATATCTAGAATGCTATCTCTATTAACATGGAAATGTCTACACCGCTGTCTCTATAAACATGGAAATATTTACACCTCTATGTTCATAAACATTTAAATATCTACACCGTTATCTCTATAAACATGGAAATATGTACACCGCCATCTGTATAAACATGGAAATATCTACACCACCATCTCTATAAACATGGAAATATCTACTCCGCCATCAGTATGAACTTGGAAATATCTACACCGCCATCTCTATAAACATGGAAATATCTAAACCGCTATCTGTATAAACAAGGAAATATCTTGACCGCCATCTCTATAAACATGGAAATATCTACACCGCTATCTGTATAAACATGGAAATATCTACACCGCTATCTGTATAAACATGGATATATCTACACCGCTATCTGTATAAACATGGAAATATCTACACCGCTATCTCTATAAACTTGGAAATAACTACACCACTATCTCTATAAACTTGGAAATATCTAGACCACCATCTCTATAAACATGGAAATATCTACACCGCCATCAGTATGAACATGGAAATATCTACACCGCTCTCTGTATGAACATGGAATATCTACACCACTATCTGTATGAACCTGCAAATATCTACACAGCTATCTGAATATCAATGGAAATATATATACTGCTATCTCTATAAACATGGAAATATCTACACCACCATCTGTATGAACATGGAAATATCTGCACCGCCATCTGTTTGAACATATAAATATCTACATCGCCACCTGTATTAAGAAGGAAATATCTAAACCGCTATCTGTATAAACATGGAAATATCAGCACCGCTCACTGTATGAAAATGGAAATATCTACACCGCTATCTCTATGAACATGGAAATATCTACACTGCTATCGGTATGAACATGGAAATAGCTACACCGTTATCTGTATGAAAATGGAAATAGCTACACCGCTATCTGTATGAACATGGAGATATCTACACCGCTATCTGTATGAACATGGATATATCTACACAGCCATCTGGATGAACATGGAAATATCTACACCGCTATCTGTGTAAACATGCATACGTCTTCACCACTATCTGTATAAACATGGAAATATCTGCACCGCTATCGGTATGAACATGGAAATATCTACACCGCTATCTGTATGAACATTGAAATACCTACACCGCTATCTGTTTGGACATGGAAATATCTACACCGCTATCTGCATGAAAATGGAAATATCTACACTGCTATCTGCATATACACTTAAATATCTACACAGCTATCTCTTTACACATGGAAATAACTACACCACTAACTGTATGAACATGGAAATAACTACACCGCCATCTGTATGAACATGGAAATATCTGCACCGCCATCTGTATGAACATATAAATATCTACACTGCCATCTGTATTAAGATGGAGATATCTACACTGCTATCTGTATAAACATGGAAATATCTACACTGCCATCTGTATGAACATATAAATACACCGCCATCTGTATTAAGAAGGAAATATCTAAACCGCTATCTGTATAAACATGGAAATATCTACACCGCTGCCTGTATAAACATGGAAATATCAGCACCGCTATCTGTATGAACATGGAAATATCTACACCCCTATCTGTAGGAACATGGAAATAGCTACACCGCTGCCTGTATAAACATGGAAATATCAGCACCGCTATCTGTATGAACATGGAAATATCTACACCACTATCTGTATGAACATGGATATATCTACACAGCCATCTGGATGAACATGGAAATATCTACACCACTGTCTGTATGAACATGGAAATATCTACACCGCTATCTGTGTAAACATGCATACATCTTCACCGCTATCTGTATAAAGATGGAAATATCTACACCGCTATCTGTATGAACATGGAAATATCTACACTGCTATCTGTATGAACATGGAAATATCTACACCGCTATCTGTTTGAACATGGAAATATCTACACCACTATCTGCATGAAAATGGAAATACCTACACTGCTATCTGCATATACATGGAAATATCTACACAGCTATCTCTTTACACATGGAAATAACTACACCGCTATCTGTATGAACATGGAAATATCTACACCGCCATCTGTATTAAGATGGAGATATCTACACCACTATCTGAATAAACATGGAAATATATACACCGCTATCTGTATAAACATGGAAATATCTACAACGCTATCTGTATAACCATGGAAATATCTACACCGCTATCTGTATGAACATGGAAATATCTACACTGCTATCTGTATGAACATGGAAATATCTGCACCGCCATCTGTATGAACATATAAATATCTACACCGCCATCTGTATTAAGAAGGAAATATCTAAACAGCTATCTGTATAAACATGGAAATATCTACACCGCTGCCTGTATAAACATGGAAATATCAGCACAGCTATCTGTATGAACATGGAAATATCTACTCCGCTATGTGTATGAACATGGAAATATCTACACCGCTATCTGTATGAACATGGAAATAGCTACACCGCTATCTGTATGAACATGGATATATCTACACAGCCATCTGGATGAACATGGAAATATCTACACCGCTATCTCTGTAAACATGCATAGATCTTCACCGCTGTCTGTATAAACATGGAAATACCTACACCGCTATCTGTATGAACATTTAAATATCTACACCGCTATCTGTATGAACATGGAAATATCTACACCGCTATCTGTTTGAACATGGAAATATCTACACCGCTATCTGCATGAAAATGGAAATATCTACACTGCTATCTGCATATACATTTAAATATCTACACAGCTATCTCTTTACACATGGAAATAAATACACCGCTATCTGTATGAACATGGAAATATCTACACCGCCATCTGTATGAACATCATATAAATATCTACACCGCCATCTGTATTAAAATGGAGATATCTACACTGCTATCTGTATAAACATGGAAATATCTACACCGCTATCTGTATAAACATGGAAATATCTAAACCGCTATCTGTATAAACATGGAAATATCTACACCGCTGCCTGTATAAACATGGAAATATCAGCACCGAGCTCGGTATGAAAATGGAGATATCTACACCGCAATCTGTATGAACATGGAAATATCTACACAGCTATCTGTATGAACATGGAAATAGCTACACCGTTATCTGTATGAACATGGAAAAAGCTATACCGCTATATGTATGAACATGGAAATATCTACACCGCTATCTGTATGAACATGGAAATATCTGCACCGCTATCTGTATGAACATGGAAATATCTACACCGCTATCTGTTTGAACATGGAAATATCTACACCGCTATCTGCATGAAAATGGATATATCTACACTGCTATCTGCATATACATGGAAATATCTACACAGCTATCTCTTTACACATGGAAATAACTACACCGCTATCTGTATGAACATGGAAATATCTACACCGCTATCTGTTTGAAGATGGAAATACATACACCGCTATCTGCATGAAAATGGAAATATCTACACAGCTATCTGCATATAGATGGAAATATCTACACAGCTATCTCTTTACACATGGAAATAACAACACCGCTATCTGTATGAACATGGACATATCTACACCGCCATATGTATGAACATATAAATATCTACACCACCATCTGTATTAAGAAGGAAATATCTAAACCGCTATCTGTATAAACATGGAAATATCTACACCGCTGCCTGTATAAACATGGAAATATCAGCACCGCTCTCTGTATGAAAATGGAGATATCCACACCGCTATCTGTATGAACATGGAAATATCTACACTGCTATCAGTATGAACATCGAAATAGCTACACCGTTATCTGTATGAACATGGAAATAGCTACACCGCTATCTGTATGAACATGGAAATAGCTACACCGCTATCTGTATGAACATGGATATATCTACACAGCCATCTGGATGAACATGGAAATAGCTACACCGCTATCTGTATGAACATGGAAATATCTACACAGCCATCTGGATGAACATGGAAATATCTACACCGCTATCTGTGTAAACATGCATACATCTTCACCGCTATCTGTATAAACATGGAAATATCTACACCGCTATCTGTATGAACATGGAAATATCTGCACCGCTATCTGTATGAACATGGAAATATCTACACCACTATCTGTTTCAACATGGAAATATCTACACAGCTATCTCTTTACACATGGAAATAACTACACCGCTATCTGTTTGAACATGGAAATATATACACAGCCATCTGAATGAACATGGAAATATCTGCACCGCCATCTGTATTAAGATGGAGATACCTACATCGCTATCTGCATAAACATGGAAATATCAACACCGCTATCTGTATAAACATTTAAATATCTACACCGCTATCTGTATCAACATGGAAATATCTACACCGCTACCTGTATAAACATGGAAATATCAGCACCGCTATCTGTATGAACATGGATATATCTACACAGCCCTCTGGATGAACATGGAAATCTCTACACCGCTATCTGTGTAAACATGCATACATCTTCACCGCTATCTGTATAAACATGGAAATATCTACACCGCTATCTCTATGAACATGGAAATATCTACACCGCTATCTGTTTGAAGATGGAAATATATACACAGCTATCTGCATGAAAATGGAAATATCTACACAGCTATCTGCATATAGATGGAAATATCTACACAGCTATCTCTTTACACACTGAAATATCTAAACAGCTATCTGTATGAACATGGAAATATCAGCACCGCTATCTGTATGAACATGGAAATATCTACACCGCTATCTGTATGAACATGGAAATATCTACACCGCTATCTGTATGAACATGGATATATCTACACAGCCCTCTGGATGAACATGGAAATATCCACACCGCTATCTGTGTAAACATGCATACATCTTCACTGCTATCTGTATAAGCATGGAAATATCTACACCGCTATCTGTATGAACATGGAAATATCTACACCGCTATCTGTTTGAACATGGAAATATATACATCGCTATCTTCATGAAAATGGAAATATCTACACAGCTATCTGCATATAGATGGAAATATCTACACAGCAATCTCTTTACACAAGGATATAACTACACCGCTATCTGTATGAACATGGACATATCTACACCGCCATCTGCATGAACATGGAAATATCTGCACGGCCATCTGTATGAACATATAAATATCTACACCGCCATCTGTATTAAGATGGAGATGTCTACACCGCTATCTCAATAAACATGGAAATATCTACACCGCCATCTGCATGAAAATGGAAATATCTACAAAGCTATCTGCATATACATGGAAATATCTACACAGCTATCTCTTTACACATGGAAATAACTACACCGCTATATCTATAAACATGGAAATATCTACACCGCCATCTGTATGAACATGGAAATATCTTCACCGCCATCTGTATGAACATATAAATATCTACACCGCCATCTGTATTAAGAAGGAAATATCTAAACCGCTATCTGTATAAACATGGAAATATCTACACCGCTGCCTGTATAAACATGGAAATATCAGCACCGCTCTCTGTATGAAAATGGAGATATCTACACCGCTATCTGTATGAACATGGAAATATCTACACTGCTATCAGTATGAACATGGAAATAGCTACACCGTTATCTGTATGAACATGGAAATAGCTACACCGCTATCTGTATGAACATGGAAATATTTACACCGCTATCTGTATGAACATGGATATATCTACACAGCCATCTGGATGAACATGGAAATAGCTACACCGCTATCTGTATGAACATGGAAATATCTACACTGCTATCTGTATGAACATGGATATCTACACAGCCATCTGGATGAACATGGAAATATCTACACCGCTATCTGTATGTACATGGAAATATCTACACTGCTATCTGTATGAACATGGATATCTACACAGCCATCTGGATGAACATGGAAATATCTACACCGCTATCTGTGTAAACATGCATACATCTTCACCGCTATCTGTATAAACATGGAAATATCTACACTGCTATCTGTATGAACATGGAAATATCTGCACAGCTATCTGTATGAACATGGAAATATCCACACCGCTATCTGTTTGAAGATGGAAATATATACACCGCTATCTGCATGAAAATGGAAATATCTACACTGCTATCTGCATATACATGGAAATATCTACACAGCTATCTCTTTACACATGGAAATAACTACACCGCTATCTGTATGAACATGGAAATATCTACACCGCCATCTCTATGAACATGGAAATATCTGCACTGCCATCTGCATGAACATATAAATATCTACACCGCCATCTGTATTAAGATGGAGATATCTACACCGCTATCTGTATAAACATGGAAATATCTACACTGCTATCTGTATAAACATGGAAATATCTACACCGCTATCTGTATAAACATGGAACTATCTACACCGCTACCTGTATAAACATGGAAATATCAGCACCGCTATCTGTATGAACATGGAAATATCTACACTGCTATCTGTATGAACATGGAAATATCTACACCGCTATCTGTATGAACATGGATATATCTACACAGCCCTCTGGATGAACATGGAAATATCCACACCGCTATCTGTGTAAACATGCATACATCTTCACCGCTATCAGTATAAACATGGAAATATCTACACCGCTATCTCTATGAACATGGAAATATCTACACCGCTATTTGTTTGAAGATGGAAATATATACACCGCTATCTGCATGAAAATGGAAATATCTACACAGCTATCTGCATATAGATGGAAATATCTACACAGCTATCTCTTTACACATGGAAATAACTACACCGCTATCTGTATGAACATGGAAATATCTACACCGCTATCTGTATGAACATGGAAATATCTGCACCACCATCTGTATGAACATATAATTATCTATACCACCATCTCTATTAAGATGGAGATATCTACACCACTATCTGAATAAACATGGAAATATCTACACCGCTATCTGTATAAACATGGAAATATCTACACCGCTATCTGTAAAATCATGGAAATATCTACACCGCTACCTGTATAAACATGGAAATATCAGCACCGCTATCTGTATGAACCTGGAAATATCTACACCGCTATCTGTATGAACATGGAAATATCTACACCGCTATCTGTATGAACATGGAAATATCTACAAAGCTATCTGAATGAACATGGAAATATCTACACCGCTATCTGTTTGAACATGTAAATATCTACACCGCTATCTGCATGAAAATGGAAATATCTACAAAGCTATCTGCATATACATGGAAATATTTACACAGCTATCTCTTTACACATGGAAATAACTACACCGCTATATCTATAAACATGGAAATATCTACACCACCATCTGTATGAACATGGAAATATCTGCACCGCCATTTCTTTGAACATATAAATATCTACACCGCCACCTGTATTAAGAAGGAAATATCTAAACCGCTATCTGTATAAACATGGAAATATCAGCACCGCTCTCTGTATGAAAATGGAAATATCTACACCGCTATCTCTATGAACATGGAAATATCTACACTGCTATCTGTATGAACATGCAAATAGCTACACCGTTATGTGTATGAAAATGGAAATAGCTACAGCGCTATCTGTATGAACATGGAGATATCTACACCACTATCTGTATGAACATGGATATATCTACACAGCCATCTGGATGAACATGGAAATATCTACACCGCTATCTGTATGAACATGGAAATATCTACACCGCTATCTGTATGAACATGGATATATCTACACAGCCATCTGGATGAACATGGAAATATCTACACCGCTATCTGTGTAAACATGCATACATCTTCACCACTATCTGTATAAACATGGAAATATCTGCACCGCTATCGGTATGAACATGGAAATATCTACACCGCTATCTGTATGAACATTGAAATACCTACACCGCTATCTGTTTGGACATGGAAATATCTACACCGCTATCTGCATGAAAATGGAAATATCTACACTGCTATCTGCATATACACTGAAATATCTACACAGCTATCTCTTTACACATGGAAATAACTACACCACTATCTGTATGAACATGGAAATAACTACACCGCCATCTGTATGAACATGGAAATATCTGCACCGCCATCTGTATGAACATATAAATATCTACACTGCCATCTGTATTAAGATGGAGATATCTACACTGCTATCTGTATAAACATGGAAATATCTACACTGCCATCTGTATGAACATATAAATACACCGCCATCTGTATTAAGAAGGAAATATCTAAACCGCTACCTGTATAAACATGGAAATATCTACACCGCTGCCTGTATAATCATGGAAATATCAGCACCGCTATCTGTATGAACATGGATATATCTACACAGCCCTCTGGATGAACATGGAAATCTCTACACCGCTATCTGTGTAAACATGCATACATCTTCACCGCTATCTGTATAAACATGGAAATACCTACACCGCTATCTCTATGAACATGGAAATATCTACACCGCTATCTGTTTGAAGATGGAAATATATACACAGCTATCTGCATGAAAATGGAAATATCTACACAGCTATCTGCATATAGATGGAAATATCTACACAGCTATCTCTTTACACACTGAAATATCTAAACAGCTATCTGTATGAACATGGAAATATCAGCACCGCTATCTGTATGAACATGGAAATATCTACACCGCTATCTGTATGAACATGGAAATATCTACACCGCTATCTGTATGAACATGGATATATCTACACAGCCCTCTGGATGAACATGGAAATATCCACACCGCTATCTGTGTAAACATGCATACATCTTCACTGCTATCTGTATAAGCATGGAAATATCTACACCGCTATCTGTATGAACATGGAAATATCAGCACCGCTATCTGTTTGAACATGGAAATATATACATCGCTATCTTCATGAAAATGGAAATATCTACACAGCTATCTGCATATAGATGGAAATATCTACACAGCAATCTCTTTACACAAGGAAATAACTACACCGCTATCTGTATAAACATGGAAATATCTACACCGCTATCTTTATGAACATGGAAACAGCTACACCGCTATATTTATGAACATGGAAATATCTACACCGCTATCTGTTTGAACATGGAAATATCTACACCACTATCTGCATGAAAATGGAAATATCTACACTGCTATATGCATATACATTTAAATATCTACACAGCTATCTCTTTACACATGGAAATAACTACACCGTTATCTGTATGAACATGGAAATACCTACACCACCATGTGTATAAACATGGAAATATCTACACCGCTATCTGTATAAACATTGAAATATCTACACCGCTATCTTTATAAACATGGAAATATCTACACCACTACCTGTATAAATATGGAAATATCAGCACCGCTATCTATATGAACTTGGAAATATCTACACCGCTATCTGTATGAACTTGGAAATGTCTACACCGCTATCTGTATGAACATGGAAATATCTACACCGCTATCTGTATGAACATGGAAATATCCTCACCGCTATCTGTTTGAAGATGGAAATATATACATCGCTATCTGCATGAAAATGGAAATATCTACACAGCTCTCTGCATATAGATGGAAATATCTACACAGCAATCTCTTTACACATGGAAATAACTACAGCGCTATCTCTATAAACATCCAAATATCTACACCGCCATCTGTATGAACATGGAAATATCTGCACCGCCATCTGTATGAACATATAAATATCTACACTGCCATCTGTATTAAGATGGAGATATCTACACTGCTATCTGTATAAACATGGAAATATCTACACTGCCATCTGTATGAACATATAAATACACCGCCATCTGTATTAAGAAGGAAATATCTAAACCGCTATCTGTATAACCATGGAAATATCTACACCGCTGCTTGTATAAACATGGAAATATCAGCACCGCTATCTGAATGAACATGGAAATATCTACACCGCTATCTGTAGGAACATGGAAATAGCTACACCGCTGCCTGTATAAACATGGAAATATCAGCACCGCTATCTGTATGAACATCGAAATATCTACACCACTATCTGTATGAACATGGATATATCTACACAGCCATCTGGATGAACATGGAAATATCTAAACCACTATCTGTATGAACATGGAAATATCTACACCGCTATCTGTGTAAACATGCATACATCTTCACCGCTATCTGTATAAAGAAGGAAATATCTACACCGCTATCTGCATGAACATGGAAATATCTTCACCGCTATCTGTATGAACATGGAAATATCTACACCGCTTTCTGTTTGAACATGGAAATATCTACACCGCTATCTGAATGAAAATGGAAATATCTACAAAGCTATCTGCATATACATGGAAATATCTACACTGCTATCTCTTTACACATGGAAATAACTACACCGCTATATCTATAAGCATGGAAATATCTACACCACCATCTGTATGAACATGGAAATATCTGCACCGCCATCTGTTTGAACATATAAATATCTACACCGACACCTGTATTAAGAAGGAAATATCTAAACCGCTATCTGTATAAACATGGAAATATCAGCACCGCTCTCTGTATGAAAATGGAAATATCTACACCGCTATCTCTATGAACATGGAAATATCTAGACTGCTATCTGTATGAACATGGAAATAGCTACACCGTTATGAATATGAAAATGGAAATAGCTACACAGCTATCTGTATGAACTTGGAGATATCTACACCGCTATCTGTATGAACATGGATATATCTACACAGCCATCTGGATGAACATGGAAATATCTACACCGCTATCTGTATGAACATGGAAATATCTACACCACTATCTGTATGAACATGGATATATCTACACAGCCATCCGGATGAACATGGAAATATCTACACCGCTATCTGTGTAAACATGCATACATCTTCACCACTATCTGTATAAACATGGAAATATCTGCACCGCTATCGGTATGAACATGGAAATATCTACACCGCTATCTGTATGAACATGGATATATCTACACTGCTATCTGTATGAACATGGAAATATCTGCACCGCCATCTGTATGAACATATAAATATATACACCGCCATCTGTATTAAGAAGGAAATATCTAAACCGCTATCTGTATAAACATGGAAATATCTACACCGCTGCCTGTATAAACATGGAAATATCAGCACCGCTATCTGTATGAACATGGAAATATCTACACCGCTATCTGTATGAACATGGAAATATCTACACCGCTATCTGTATGAACATGGAAATAGGTACTCCGCTATCTGTATGAACATGGATATATCTACACAGCCATCTGGATGAACATGGAAATATCTACACCGCTATCTCTGTAAACATGCATAGATCTTCACCGCTGTCTGTATAAACATGGAAATATCTACACCGCTATCTGTATGAACATGGAAATATCTACACCGCTATCTGTATGAACATGGAAATATCTACACCGCTATCTGTTTGAACATGTAAATATCTACACCGCTATCTGCATGAACATGGAAATATCTACACCGCTATCTGTATGAACATGGATATATCTACACAGCCATCCAGATGAACATGGAAATATCTACACCGCTATCTGTGTAAACATGCATACATCTTCACCACTATCTGTATAAACATGGAAATATCTGCACCGCTATCGGTATGAACATGGAAATATCTACACCGCTATCTGTATGAACATTGAAATACCTACACCGCTGTCTGTTTGGAAATGGAAATATCTACACCGCTATCTGCAAGAAAATGGAAATATCTACACTGCTATCTGCATATACACTTAAATATCTACACAGCTATCTCTTTACACATGGAAATAACTACACCACTATCTGTATGAACATGGATATAACTACAACGCCATCTGTATGAACATGGAAATATCTTCACCGCCATCTGTATGAACATATAAATATCTACACTGCCATCTGGATTAAGATGGAGATATCTACACTGCTATCTGTATAAACATGGAAATATCTACACTGCCATCTGTATGAACATATAAATACACCGCCATCTGTATTAAGAAGGAAATATCTAAACCGCTATCTGTATAAACATGGAAATGTCTACACCGCTGCCTGTATAAACATGGAAATATCAGCACCGCTATCTGAATGAACATGGAAATACCTACACCGCTATCTGTAGGAACATGGAAATAGCTACACCGCTGCCTGTATAAACTTGGAAATATCAGCACCGCTATCTGTATGAACATGGAAATATCTACACCAATATCTGTATGAACATGGATATACCTACACAGCCATCTGGATGAACATGGAAATATCTACACCACTATCTGTATGAACATGGAAATATCTACACCGCTATCTGTGTAAACATGCATATATATTCACCGCTATCTGTATAAAGATGGAAATATCTACACCGCTATCTGTATGAACATGGAAATATCTACACCGCTATCTGTATGAACATGGAAATATCTACACCGCTATCTGTTTGAACATGGAAATATCTACACCGCTATCTGCATGAAAATGGAAATATCTACACTGCTATCTGCATATACATGGAAATATCTACACAGCTATCTCTTTACACATGGAAATAACTACACCGCTATCTGTATGAACATGGAAATAACTACACCGCAATCTGTATGAACATGGAAATATCTGCACCGCCATCTGTCTGAACATATAAATATCTACACCGCCATCTGTATTAAGATGGAGATATCTACACCGCTATCTGAATAAACATGGAAATATCTACACTGCTATCTTTATAAACATGGAAATATCTACAAAGCTATCTGTATAACCATGGAAATATCAACACCGCTATCTGTATGAACATGGATATATCTACACTGCTATCTGTATGAACATGGAAATATCTGCACCGCCATCTGTATGAACATATAAATATCTACACCGCCATCTGTATTAAGAAGGAAATATCTAAACCGCTATCTGTATAAACATGGAAATATCTACACCGCTGCCTGTATAAACATGGAAATATCAGCACTGCTATCTGTATGAACATGGAAATATCTACACCGCTATCTGTATGAACATGGAAATATCTACACCGCTATCTGTATGAACATGGAAATAGCTACTCCGCTATCTGTATGAACATGGATATATCAACACAGCCATCTGGATGAACATGGAAATATCTACACCGCTATCTCTGTAAACATGCATAGATCTTCACCGCTGTCTGTATAAACATGGAAATATCTACAAAGCTATCTGTATGAACATGGAAATATCTACACCGCTATCTGCATGAACATGGAAATATCTACACCGCTATCTGTTTGAACATGTAAATATCTACACCGCTATCTGCATGAACATGGAAATATCTACACCGCTATCTGTATGAACATGGATATATCTACACAGCCATCCGGATGAACATGGAAATATCTACACCGCTATCTGTGTAAACATGCATACATCTTCACCACTATCTGTATAAACATGGAAATATCTGCACCGCTATCGGTATGAACATGGAAATATCTACACCGCTATCTGTATGAACATTGAAATACCTACACCGCTGTCTGTTTGGAAATGGAAATATCTACACCGCTATCTGCAAGAAAATGGAAATATCTACACTGCTATCTGCATATACACTTAAATATCTACACAGGTATCTCTTTACACATGGAAATAACTACACCACTATCTGTATGAACATGGAAATAACTACAACGCCATCTGTATGAACATGGAAATATCTTCACCGCCATCTGTATGAACATATAAATATCTACACTGCCATCTGTATTAAGATGGAGATATCTACACTGCTATCTGTATAAACATGGAAATATCTACACTGCCATCTGTATGAACATATAAATACACCGCCATCTGTATTAAGAAGGAAATATCTAAACCGCTATCTGTATAAACATGGAAATATCTACACCGCTGCCTGTATAAACATGGAAATATCAGCACCGCTATCTGTATGAACATGGAAATATCCACACCGCTATCTGTAGGAACATGGAAATAGCTACACCGCTGCCTGTATAAACTTGGAAATATCAGCACTGCTATCTGTATGAACATGGAAATATCTACACCAATATCTGTATGAACATGGATATATCTACACAGCCATCTGGATGAACATGGAAATATCTACACCACTATCTGTATGAACATGGAAATATCTAAACCGCTATCTGTGTAAACATGCATACATCTTCACCGCTATCTGTATAAAGATGGAAATATCTACACCGCTATCTGTATGAACATGGAAATATCTACACCGCTATCTGTATGAACATGGAAATATCAACACCGCTATCTGTTTGAACATGGAAATATCTACACCGCTATCTGCATGAAAATGGAAATATCTACACTGCTATCTGCATATACATGGAAATATCTACACAGCTATCTCTTTACACATGGAAATAACTACACCGCTATCTGTATGAACATGGAAATATCTACACCGCAATCTGTATGAACATGGAAATATCTGCACCGCCATCTGTCTGAACATATAAATATCTACACCGCCATCTGTATTAAGATGGAGATATCTACACCGCTATCTGAATAAACATGGAAATATCTACACTGCTATCTGTATAAACATGGAAATATCTAGAACGCTATCTGTATAACCATGGAAATATCTACACCGCTATCTGTATGAACATGGATATATCTACACTGCTATCTGTATGAACATGGAAATATCTGCACCGCCATCTGTATGAACATATAAATATCTACACCGCCATCTGTATTAAGAAGGAAATATCTAAACCGCTATCTGTATAAACATGGAAATATCTACAGCGCTGCCTGCATAAACATGGAAATATCAGCACCGCTATCTGTATGAACTTGGAAATATCTACACCGCTATCTGTATGAACTTGGAAATATCTACACCGCTATCTGCATGAACATGGAAATAGCTACTCCGCTATCTTTATGAACATGGATATATCTACACAGCCATCTGGATGAACATGGAAATATCTACACCGCTATCTTTGTAAACATGCATAGATCTTCACCGCTGTCTGTATAAACATGGAAATATCTACACCGCTATCTGTATGAACATGGAAATATCTACACCGCTATCTGTATGAACATTTAAATATCTACACCGCTATCTGTATGAAGATGGAAATATCTACACCGCTATCTGTTTGAACATGGAAATATCTACACCGCTATCTGCATGAAAATGGAAATATCTACACTGCTATCTGCATATACATTTAAATATCTACACCGCTATCTGTATGAACATGGAAATATCTACACCACCATCTGTATGAACATGGAAATATCTGCACTGCCATCTGTATGAACATATAAATATCTACACCGCCATCTGTATTAAGATGGAGATATCTACACTGCTATCTGTATAAACATGGAAATATCTACACCGCTCTCTGTATAAACATGGAAATATCTAAACCGCTATCTGTATAAACATGGAAATATCTACACCGCTGCCTGTATAAACATGGAAATATCAGCACCGATCTCGGTATGAAAATGGAGATATCTACACCGCAATCTGTATGAACATGGAAATATCTACACAGCTATCTGTATGAACATGGAAATAGCTACACCGTTATCTGTATGAACATGGAAATAGCTATACCGCTATCTGTATGAATATGGAAATACCTACACCGCTATCTGTATGAACATGAAAATATCTGCACCGCTATCTGTATGACCATGGAAATATCTACACCGCTATCTGTTTGAACATGGAAATATCTACACCGCTATCTGCATGAAAATGGATATATCTACACTGCTATCTGCATATACATGGAAATATCTACACAGCTATCTCTTTACACATGGAAATAACTACACCGCTATCTGTATGAACATGGAAATATCTACACCGCCATCTGTATGAACATGGAAATATCTGCACCGCCATCTGTATGAACATATAATTATCTACACCGCCATCTGTATTAAGATGGAGATATCTACACCGCTATCTGTATAAACATGGAAATATCTACAACGCTACCTGTATAAACATGGAAATATCAGCACCGCTATTTGTATCTACATGGAAATATCTACACCACTATCTGTATGAACTTGGAAATATCTACACCGCTATCTGTATGAACATGGATATATCTACACAGCCCTCTAGATGAACATGGAAATATCCACACCGCTATCTGTGTAAACATGCATACATCTTCACCGCTATCTGTATAAACATGGAAATATCTACACCGCTATCTGTATGAACATGGAAATATGTACACCGCTATCTGTTTGAAGATGGAAATATATACAAAGCTATCTGCATGAAAATGGAAATATCTACACAGCTATCTGCATATAGATGGAAATATCTACACAGCTATCTCTTTACACATGGAAATAACTACACCGCTATCTGTATGAACATGGACATATCTACACCGCCATCTGTATGAACATGGAAATATCTGCACCGACATCTGTATGAACATAGAAATATCTACACCGCCATCTGTATTAAGATGGAGATATCTACACCGCTATCTGAATAAACATGCAAATATCTACACCGCTATCTGTATAAACATGGAAATATCTACACCGCTATCTGTATAAACATGGAAATATCTACACCGCTACCTGAATAAACATGGAAATATCAGCACCGCTATCTGTATGAACCTGGAAATATCTACACCGCTATCTGTATGAACATGGAAATATCTACACCACTATCTGTATGAACATGGAAATATCTACAAAGCAATCTGAATGAACATGGAAATATCTACACCGCTATCTGTTAGAACATGTAAATATCTACACCGCTATCTGCATGAAAATGGAAATATCTACAAAGCTATCTGCATATACATGGAAATATCTACACAGCTATCTCTTTACACATGGAAATAACTACACCGCTATATCTATAAACATGGAAATATCTACACCGCCATCTGTATGAACATGGAAATATCTGCACCGCCATCTGTATGAACATATAAATATCTTCACCGCCATCTGTATTAAGAAGGAAATATCTAAACCGCTATCTGTATAAACATGGAAATATCTACACCGCTGCCTGTATAAACATGGAAATATCAGCACCGCTCTCTGTATGAAAATGGAGATATCTACACCGCTATCTCTATGAACATGGAAATATCTACACTGCTATCAGTATGAACATGGAAATAGCTACACCGTTATCTGTATGAACATGGAAATAGATACACCGCTATCTGTACGAACATGGAAATATCTACACCGCTATCTGTATGAACATGGATATATCTACACAGCCATGTGGATGAACATGGAAATATCTACACCGCTATCTGTATGAACATGGAAATATCTACACCGCTATCTGTATGAACATGGATATATCTACACAGCCATCTGGATGAACATGGAAATATCTACCCCGCTATCTGTGTAAACATGCATACATCTTCACCACTATCTGTATAAACATGGAAATATCTGCACCGCTATCGGTATGACCATGGAAATATCTACACCGCTATCTGTATGAATATTGAAATACCTACACCGCTATCTGTTTGGACATGGAAATATCTACACCGCTATCTGCATGAAAATGGAAATATCTACATTGCTATCTGCATATACCCTTAAATATCTACACAGCTATCTCTTTACACATGGAAATAACTTCACCACTATCTGTATGAACATGGAAATAACTACACCGCCATCTGTATGAACATGGAAATATCTGCACCGCCATCTGTATGAACATATAAATATCTACACTGCCATCTGGATTAAGATGGAGATATCTACACTGCTATCTGTATAAACATGGAAATATCTACACTGCCATCTGTATGAACATATAAATACACCGCCATCTGTATTAAGAAGGAAATATCTAAACCGCTATCTGTATAAACATGGAAATATCTACACAGCTGCCCGTATAAACATGGAAATATCAGCACCGCTATCTGAATGAACATGGAAATATCTACACCGCTATCTGTAGGAACATGGAAATAGCTACACCGCTGCCTGTATAAACATGGAAATATCAGCACCGCTATCTGTATGAACATGGAAATATCTACACCACTATCTGTATGAACATGGATATATCTACACAGCCATCTGGATGAACATGGAAATATCTAAACCACTATCTGTATGACCATGGAAATATCTACACCGCTATCTGTGTAAACATGCATACATCTTCACCGCTATCAGTATAAAGATGGAAATATCTACACCGCTATCTTTATGAACATGGAAATATCTACACCGCTATCTGTATGAAAATGGAAATATCTACACC
Organism: Gorilla gorilla gorilla; assembly: GCF_029281585.2. NCBI lineage: Eukaryota > Metazoa > Chordata > Mammalia > Primates > Hominidae > Gorilla > Gorilla gorilla. The sequence goes on from NC_086017.1 coordinate 6,392,817, forward strand.
GCTATCTGCATATACATGGAAATATCTACACAGCTATCTCTTTACACATGGAAATAACTACACCGCTATCTGTATGAACATGGAAATATCTACACCGCCATTTGTATGAACATGGAAATATCTGCACCGCCATCTGTATGAACATATAAATATCTACACCGCCATCTGTATTAAGATGGAGATATCTACACCGCCATCTGTATAAACATGGAAATATCTACACGGTTATCTGTATAAACATGGAAATATCTACACCGCTATCTGTATAAACATGGAAATATCTACACCGCTACCTGTATAAATATGGAAATATCAGCACCGCTATCTGTATGAACATGGAAATATCTACACCGCTATCTGTATGAACATGGAAATATCTACACCGCTCTCTGTATGAATATTGAAATACCTACACCGCTATCTGTTTGGACATGGAAATATCTACACCGCTATCTGCATGAAAATGGAAATATCTACATTGCTATCTGCATATACCCTTAAATATCTACACAGCTATCTCTTTACACATGGAAATAACTTCACCACTATCTGTATGAACATGGAAATAACTACACCGCCATCTGTATGAACATGGAAATATCTGCACCGCCATCTGTATGAACATATAAATATCTACACTGCCATCTGGATTAAGATGGAGATATCTACACTGCTATCTGTATAAACATGGAAATATCTACACTGCCATCTGTATGAACATATAAATACACCGCCATCTGTATTAAGAAGGAAATATCTAAACCGCTATCTGTATAAACATGGAAATATCTACACAGCTGCCTGTATAAACATGGAAATATCAGCACCGCTATCTGAATGAACATGGAAATATCTACACCGCTATCTGTAGGAACATGGAAATAGCTACACCGCTGCCTGTATAAACATGGAAATATCAGCACCGCTATCTGTATGAACATGGAAATATCTACACCACTATCTGTATGAACATGGATATATCTACACAGCCATCTGGATGAACATGGAAATATCTAAACCACTATCTGTATGACCATGGAAATATCTACACCGCTATCTGTGTAAACATGCATACATCTTCACCGCTATCAGTATAAAGATGGAAATATCTACACCGCTATCTTTATGAACATGGAAATATCTACACCGCTATCTGTATGAAAATGGAAATATCTACACCGCTATCTGCATATACATGGAAATATCTACACAGCTATCTCTTTGCACATGGAAATAACTACACCGCTATCTGTATGAACATGGAAATATCTACACCGCCATTTGTATGAACATGGAAATATCTGCACCGCCATCTGTATGAACATATAAATATCTACACCGCCATCTGTATTAAGATGGAGATATCTACACCGCCATCTGTATAAACATGGAAATATCTACACGGTTATCTGTATAAACATGGAAATATCTACACCGCTATCTGTATAAACATGGAAATATCTACACCGCTACCTGTATAAATATGGAAATATCAGCACCGCTATCTGTATGAACATGGAAATATCTACACCGCTATCTGTATGAACATGGAAATATCTACACCGCTATCTGTATGAACTTGGATATATCTAAACAGCCGTCTGGATGAACGTGGAAATATCCACACCGCTATCTGTGTAAACATGCATACACCTTCACCGCTATCTGTATAAACATGGAAATATCTACACCGCTATCTGTATGAACATGGAAATATCTACACTGCTATCTGTTTCAACATGGAAATATATACACCGCTACCTGCATGAAAATGGAAATATCTACACCGCTATCTGCATAAACATGGCAATATCTACACAGCTATCTCTTTACACATGGAAATAACTACACCGCTATCTGTATGAACGTGGAAATATCTACACCGCCATCTTTATGTACATGGAAATATCTGCACCGCCATCTGTATGAACATATAAATATCTACACCGCCATCTGTATTAAGATGCAGATATCAACACTGCTATCTGTATAAACATGGAAATATCTACACCGCCATCTGTATGAACATATAAATATCTACGCCGCCATCTGTATTAAGAAGGAAATATCTAAACCACTATCTGTATAAACATGGAAATATCTACAACGCTACCGGTATAAACAAGGAAATATCAGCACCGCTATCTGAATGAACATGGAAATATCTACACGGCTATCTGTATGAACATGGAAATAGCTACACCGCTATCTGTATGAACATGGATATATCTACACAGCCATCTGGATGAACATGGAAATATCTACACCGCTATCTGTGTAAACATGCATACATCTTCACCGCTATCTGTATAAACATGGAAATATCTACACCGCTATCTTTATGAACATGGAAACAGCTACACCGCTATCTTTATGAACATGGAAATATCTACACCGCTATCTGTTTGAACATGGAAATATCTACACCACTATCTGCATGAAAATGGAAATATCTACACTGCTATATGCATATACATTTAAATATCTACACAGCTATCTCTTTACACATGGAAATAACTACACCGTTATCTGTATGAACATGGAAATACCTACACCACCATCTGTATAAACATGGAAATATCTACACCGCTATCTGTATAAACATTGAAATATCTACACCGCTATCTTTATAAACATGGAAATATCTACACCACTACCTGTATAAACATGGAAATATCAGCACCGCTATCTATATGAACTTGGAAATATCTACACCGCTATCTGTATGAACTTGGAAATGTCTACACCGCTATCTGTATGAACATGGAAATATCTACACCGCTATCTCTATGAACATGGAAATATCCTCACCGCTATCTGTTTGAAGATGGAAATATATACATCGCTATCTGCATGAAAATGGAAATATCTACACAGCTCTCTGCATATAGATGGAAATATCTACACAGCAATCTCTTTACACATGGAAATAACTACAGCGCTATCTCTATAAACATCCAAATATCTACACCGCCATCTGTATGAACATGGAAATATCTGCACCGCCATCTGTATGAACATATAAATATCTACACTGCCATCTGTATTAAGATGGAGATATCTACACTGCTATCTGTATAAACATGGAAATATCTACACTGCCATCTGTATGAACATATAAATACACCGCAATCTGTATTAAGAAGGAAATATCTAAACCGCTATCTGTATAACCATGGAAATATCTACACCGCTGCTTGTATAAACATGGAAATATCAGCACCGCTATCTGAATGAACATGGAAATATCTACACCGCTATCTGTAGGAACATGGAAATAGCTACACCGCTGCCTGTATAAACATGGAAATATCAGCACCGCTATCTGTATGAACATCGAAATATCTACACCACTATCTGTATGAACATGGATATATCTACACAGCCATCTGGATGAACATGGAAATATCTAAACCACTATCTGTATGAACATGGAAATATCTACACCGCTATCTGTGTAAACATGCATACATCTTCACCGCTATCTGTATAAAGAAGGAAATATCTACACCGCTATCTGCATGAACATGGAAATATCTACACCGCTATCTGTATGAACATGGAAATATCTACACCGCTTTCTGTTTGAACATGGAAATATCTACACCGCTATCTGAATGAAAATGGAAATATCTACAAAGCTATCTGCATATACATGGAAATATCTACACAGCTATCTCTTTACACATGGAAATAACTACACCGCTATATCTATAAGCATGGAAATATCTACACCACCATCTGTATGAACATGGAAATATCTGCACCGCCATCTGTTTGAACATATAAATATCTACACCGACACCTGTATTAAGAAGGAAATATCTAAACCGCTATCTGTATAAACATGGAAATATCAGCACCGCTCTCTGTATGAAAATGGAAATATCTACACCGCTATCTCTATGAACATGGAAATATCTAGACTGCTATCTGTATGAACATGGAAATAGCTACACCGTTATGAATATGAAAATGGAAATAGCTACACAGCTATCTGTATGAACTTGGAGATATCTACACCGCTATCTGTATGAACATGGATATATCTACACAGCCATCTGGATGAACATGGAAATATCTACACCGCTATCTGTATGAACATGGAAATATCTACACCGCTATCTGTATGAACATGGATATATCTACACAGCCATCCGGATGAACATGGAAATATCTACACCGCTATCTGTGTAAACATGCATACATCTTCACCACTATCTGTATAAACATGGAAATATCTGCACCGCTATCGGTATGAACATGGAAATATCTACACCGCTATCTGTATGAACATGGATATATCTACACTGCTATCTGTATGAACATGGAAATATCTGCACCGCCATCTGTATGAACATATAAATATCTACACCGCCATCTGTATTAAGAAGGAAATATCTAAACCGCTATCTGTATAAACATGGAAATATCTACACCGCTGCCTGTATAAACATGGAAATATCAGCACCGCTATCTGTATGAACATGGAAATATCTACACCGCTATCTGTATGAACATGGAAATATCTACACCGCTATCTGTATGAACATGGAAATAGGTACTCCGCTATCTGTATGAACCTGGATATATCTACACAGCCATCTGGATGAACATGGAAATATCTACACCGCTATCTCTGTAAACATGCATAGATCTTCACCGCTGTCTGTATAAACATGGAAATATCTACACCGCTATCTGTATGAACATGGAAATATCTACACCGCTATCTGTATGAACATGGAAATATCTACACCGCTATCTGTTTGAACATGTAAATATCTACACCGCTATCTGCATGAACATGGAAATATCTACACCGCTATCTGTATGAACATGGATATATCTACACAGCCATCCGGATGAACATGGAAATATCTACACCGCTATCTGTGTAAACATGCATACATCTTCACCACTATCTGTATAAACATGGAAATATCTGCACCGCTATCGGTATGAACATGGAAATATCTACACCGCTATCTGTATGAACATTGAAATACCTACACCGCTGTCTGTTTGGAAATGGAAATATCTACACCGCTATCTGCAAGAAAATGGAAATATCTACACTGCTATCTGCATATACACTTAAATATCTACACAGCTATCTCTTTACACATGGAAATAACTACACCGCTATCTGTATGAACATGGATATAACTACAACGCCATCTGTATGAACATGGAAATATCTTCACCGCCATCTGTATGAACATATAAATATCTACACTGCCATCTGTATTAAGATGGAGATATCTACACTGCTATCTGTATAAACATGGAAATATCTACACTGCCATCTGTATGAACATATAAATACACCGCCATCTGTATTAAGAAGGAAATATCTAAACCGCTATCTGTATAAACATGGAAATATCTACACCGCTGCCTGTATAAACATGGAAATATCAGCACCGCTATCTGAATGAACATGGAAATACCTACACCGCTATCTGTAGGAACATGGAAATAGCTACACCGCTGCCTGTATAAACTTGGAAATATCAGCACCGCTATCTGTATGAACATGGAAATATCTACACCAATATCTGTATGAACATGGATATACCTACACAGCCATCTGGATGAACATGGAAATATCTACACCACTATCTGTATGAACATGGAAATATCTACACCGCTATCTGTGTAAACATGCATATATATTCACCGCTATCTGTATAAAGATGGAAATATCTACACCGCTATCTGTATGAACATGGAAATATCTACACCGCTATCTGTATGAACATGGAAATATCTACACCGCTATCTGTTTGAACATGGAAATATCTACACCGCTATCTGCATGAAAATGGAAATGTCTACACTGCTATCTGCATATACATGGAAATATCTACACAGCTATCTCTTTACACATGGAAATAACTACACCGCTATCTGTATGAACATGGAAATAACTACACCTCAATCTGTATGAACATGGAAATATCTGCACCGCCATCTGTCTGAACATATAAATATCTACACCGCCATCTGTATTAAGATGGAGATATCTACACCGCTATCTGAATAAACATGGAAATATCTACACTGCTATCTTTATAAACATGGAAATATCTACAAAGCTATCTGTATAACCATGGAAATATCAACACCGCTATCTGTATGAACATGGATATATCTACACTGCTATCTGTATGAACATGGAAATATCTGCACCGCCATCTGTATGAACATATAAATATCTACACCGCCATCTGTATTAAGAAGGAAATATCTAAACCGCTATCTGTATAAACATGGAAATATCTACACCGCTCCCTGTATAAACATGGAAATATCAGCACTGCTATCTGTATGAACATGGAAATATCTACACCGCTATCTGTATGAACATGGAAATATCTACACCGCTATCTGTATGAACATGGAAATAGCTACTCCGCTATCTGTATGAACATGGATATATCAACACAGCCATCTGGATGAACATGGAAATATCTACACCGCTATCTCTGTAAACATGCATAGATCTTCACCGCTATCTGTATAAACATGGAAATATCTACACCGCTGCCTGTATAAACATGGAAATATCAGCACCGCTATCTGAATGAACATGGAAATATCCACACCGCTATCTGTAGGAACATGGAAATAGCTACACCGCTGCCTGTATAAACTTGGAAATATCAGCACTGCTATCTGTATGAACATGGAAATATCTACACCAATATCTGTATGAACATGGATATATCTACACAGCCATCTGGATGAACATGGAAATATCTACACCACTATCTGTATGAACATGGAAATATCTAAACCGCTATCTGTGTAAACATGCATACATCTTCACCGCTATCTGTATAAAGATGGAAATATCTACACCGCTATCTGTATGAACATGGAAATATCTACACCGCTATCTGTATGAACATGGAAATATCTACACCGCTATCTGTTTGAACATGGAAATATCTACACCGCTATCTGCATGAAAATGGAAATATCTACACTGCTATCTGCATATACATGGAAATATCTACACAGCTATCTCTTTACACATGGAAATAACTACACCGCTATCTGTATGAACATGGAAATATCTACACCGCAATCTGTATGAACATGGAAATATCTGCACCGCCATCTGTCTGAACATATAAATATCTACACCGCCATCTGTATTAAGATGGAGATATCTACACCGCTATCTGAATAAACATGGAAATATCTACACTGCTATCTGTATAAACATGGAAATATCTACAACGCTATCTGTATAACCATGGAAATATCTACACCGCTATCTGTATGAACATGGATATATCTACACTGCTATCTGTATGAACATGGAAATATCTGCACCGCCATCTGTATGAACATATAAATATCTACACCGCCATCTGTATTAAGAAGGAAATATCTAAACCGCTATCTGTATAAACATGGAAATATCTACAGCGCTGCCTGCATAAACATGGAAATATCAGCACCGCTATCTGTATGAACTTGGAAATATCTACACCGCTATCTGTATGAACTTGGAAATATCTACACCGCTATCTGTATGAACATGGAAATAGCTACTCCGCTATCTTTATGAACATGGATATATCTACACAGCCATCTGGATGAACATGGAAATATCTACACCGCTATCTCTGTAAACATGCATAGATCTTCACCGCTGTCTGTATAAACATGGAAATATCTACACCGCTATCTGTATGAACATGGAAATATCTACACCGCTATCTGTATGAACATTTAAATATCTACACCGCTATCTGTATGAACATGGAAATATCTACACCGCTATCTGTTTGAACATGGAAATATCTACACCGCTATCTGCATGAAAATGGAAATATCTACACTGCTATCTGCATATACATTTAAATATCTACACCGCTATCTGTATGAACATGGAAATATCTACACCACCATCTGTATGAACATGGAAATATCTGCACTGCCATCTGTATGAACATATAAATATCTACACCGCCATCTGTATTAAGATGGAGATATCTACACTGCTATCTGTATAAACATGGAAATATCTACACCGCTCTCTGTATAAACATGGAAATATCTAAACCGCTATCTGTATAAACATGGAAATATCTACACCGCTGCCTGTATAAACATGGAAATATCAGCACCGATCTCGGTATGAAAATGGAGATATCTACACCGCAATCTGTATGAACATGGAAATATCTACACAGCTATCTGTATGAACATGGAAATAGCTACACCGTTATCTGTATGAACATGGAAATAGCTATACCGCTATCTGTATGAATATGGAAATATCTACACCGCTATCTGTATGAACATGAAAATATCTGCACCGCTATCTGTATGACCATGGAAATATCTACACCGCTATCTGTTTGAACATGGAAATATCTACACCGCTATCTGCATGAAAATGGATATATCTACACTGCTATCTGCATATACATGGAAATATCTACACAGCTATCTCTTTACACATGGAAATAACTACAGCGCTATCTCTATAAACATCCAAATATCTACACCGCCATCTGTATGAACATGGAAATATCTGCACCGCCATCTGTATGAACATATAAATATCTACACTGCCATCTGTATTAAGATGGAGATATCTACACTGCTATCTGTATAAACATGGAAATATCTACACTGCCATCTGTATGAACATATAAATACACCGCCATCTGTATTAAGAAGGAAATATCTAAACCGCTATCTGTATAACCATGGAAATATCTACACCGCTGCTTGTATAAACATGGAAATATCAGCACCGCTATCTGAATGAACATGGAAATATCTACACCGCTATCTGTAGGAACATGGAAATAGCTACACCGCTGCCTGTATAAACATGGAAATATCAGCACCGCTATCTGTATGAACATCGAAATATCTACACCACTATCTGTATGAACATGGATATATCTACACAGCCATCTGGATGAACATGGAAATATCTAAACCACTATCTGTATGAACATGGAAATATCTACACCGCTATCTGTGTAAACATGCATACATCTTCACCGCTATCTGTATAAAGAAGGAAATATCTACACCGCTATCTGCATGAACATGGAAATATCTACACCGCTATCTGTATGAACATGGAAATATCTACACCGCTTTCTGTTTGAACATGGAAATATCTACACCGCTATCTGAATGAAAATGGAAATATCTACAAAGCTATCTGCATATACATGGAAATATCTACACAGCTATCTCTTTACACATGGAAATAACTACACCGCTATATCTATAAGCATGGAAATATCTACACCACCATCTGTATGAACATGGAAATATCTGCACCGCCATCTGTTTGAACATATAAATATCTACACCGACACCTGTATTAAGAAGGAAATATCTAAACCGCTATCTGTATAAACATGGAAATATCAGCACCGCTCTCTGTATGAAAATGGAAATATCTACACCGCTATGTCTATGAACATGGAAATATCTAGACTGCTATCTGTATGAACATGGAAATAGCTACACCGTTATGAATATGAAAATGGAAATAGCTACACAGCTATCTGTATGAACTTGGAGATATCTACACCGCTATCTGTATGAACATGGATATATCTACACAGCCATCTGGATGAACATGGAAATATCTACACCGCTATCTGTATGAACATGGAAATATCTACACCGCTATCTGTATGAACATGGATATATCTACACAGCCATCCAGATGAACATGGAAATATCTACACCGCTATCTGTGTAAACATGCATACATCTTCACCACTATCTGTATAAACATGGAAATATCTGCACCGCTATCGGTATGAACATGGAAATATCTACACCGCTATCTGTATGAACATGGATATATCTACACTGCTATCTGTATGAACATGGAAATATCTGCACCGCCATCTGTATGAACATATAAATATCTACACCGCCATCTGTATTAAGAAGGAAATATCTAAACCGCTATCTGTATAAACATGGAAATATCTACACCGTTGCCTGTATAAACATGGAAATATCAGCACCGCTATCTGTATGAACATGGAAATATCTACACCGCTATCTGTATGAACATGGAAATATCTACACCGCTATCTGTATGAACATGGAAATAGGTACTCCGCTATCTGTATGAACATGGATATATCTACACAGCCATCTGGATGAACATGGAAATATCTACACCGCTATCTCTGTAAACATGCATAGATCTTCACCGCTGTCTGTATAAACATGGAAATATCTACACCGCTATCTGTATGAACATGGAAATATCTACACCGCTATCTGTATGAACATGGAAATATCTACACCGCTATCTGTTTGAACATGTAAATATCTACACCGCTATCTGCATGAACATGGAAATATCTACACCGCTATCTGTATGAACATGGATATATCTACACAGCCATCCGGATGAACATGGAAATATCTACACCGCTATCTGTGTAAACATGCATACATCTTCACCACTATCTGTATAAACATGGAAATATCTGCACCGCTATCGGTATGAACATGGAAATATCTACACCGCTATCTGTATGAACATTGAAATACCTACACCGCTGTCTGTTTGGAAATGGAAATATCTACACCGCTATCTGCAAGAAAATGGAAATATCTACACTGCTATCTGCATATACACTTAAATATCTACACAGCTATCTCTTTACACATGGAAATAACTACACCGCTATCTGTATGAACATGGATATAACTACAACGCCATCTGTATGAACATGGAAATATCTTCACCGCCATCTGTATGAACATATAAATATCTACACTGCCATCTGTATTAAGATGGAGATATCTACACTGCTATCTGTATAAACATGGAAATATCTACACTGCCATCTGTATGAACATATAAATACACCGCCATCTGTATTAAGAAGGAAATATCTAAACCGCTATCTGTATAAACATGGAAATATCTACACCGCTGCCTGTATAAACATGGAAATATCAGCACCGCTATCTGAATGAACATGGAAATACCTACACCGCTATCTGTAGGAACATGGAAATAGCTACACCGCTGCCTGTATAAACTTGGAAATATCAGCACCGCTATCTGTATGAACATGGAAATATCTACACCAATATCTGTATGAACATGGATATACCTACACAGCCATCTGGATGAACATGGAAATATCTACACCACTATCTGTATGAACATGGAAATATCTACACCGCTATCTGTGTAAACATGCATATATATTCACCGCTATCTGTATAAAGATGGAAATATCTACACCGCTATCTGTATGAACATGGAAATATCTACACCGCTATCTGTATGAACATGGAAATATCTACACCGCTATCTGTTTGAACATGGAAATATCTACACCGCTATCTGCATGAAAATGGAAATGTCTACACTGCTATCTGCATATACATGGAAATATCTACACAGCTATCTCTTTACACATGGAAATAACTACACCGCTATCTGTATGAACATGGAAATAACTACACCTCAATCTGTATGAACATGGAAATATCTGCACCGCCATCTGTCTGAACATATAAATATCTACACCGCCATCTGTATTAAGATGGAGATATCTACACCGCTATCTGAATAAACATGGAAATATCTACACTGCTATCTTTATAAACATGGAAATATCTACAAAGCTATCTGTATAACCATGGAAATATCAACACCGCTATCTGTATGAACATGGATATATCTACACTGCTATCTGTATGAACATGGAAATATCTGCACCGCCATCTGTATGAACATATAAATATCTACACCGCCATCTGTATTAAGAAGGAAATATCTAAACCGCTATCTGTATAAACATGGAAATATCTACACCGCTCCCTGTATAAACATGGAAATATCAGCACTGCTATCTGTATGAACATGGAAATATCTACACCGCTATCTGTATGAACATGGAAATATCTACACCGCTATCTGTATGAACATGGAAATAGCTACTCCGCTATCTGTATGAACATGGATATATCAACACAGCCATCTGGATGAACATGGAAATATCTACACCGCTATCTCTGTAAACATGCATAGATCTTCACCGCTGTCTGTATAAACATGGAAATATCTACACCGCTATCTGTATGAACATGGAAATATCTACACCGTTATCTGCATGAACATGGAAATATCTACACCGCTATCTGTTTGAACATGTAAATATCTACACCGCTATCTGCATGAACATGGAAATATCTACACCGCTATCTGTATGAACATGGATATATCTACACAGCCATCCGGATGAACATGGAAATATCTACACCGCTATCTGTGTAAACATGCATACATCTTCACCACTATCTGTATAAACATGGAAATATCTGCACCGCTATCGGTATGAACATGGAAATATCTACACCGCTATCTGTATGAACATTGAAATACCTACACCGCTGTCTGTTTGGAAATGGAAATATCTACACCGCTATCTGCAAGAAAATGGAAATATCTACACTGCTATCTGCATATACACTTAAATATCTACACAGCTATCTCTTTACACATGGAAATAACTACACCACTATCTGTATGAACATGGAAATAACTACAACGCCATCTGTATGAACATGGAAATATCTTCACCGCCATCTGTATGAACATATAAATATCTACACTGCCATCTGTATTAAGATGGAGATATCTACACTGCTATCTGTATAAACATGGAAATATCTACACTGCCATCTGTATGAACATATAAATACACCGCCATCTGTATTAAGAAGGAAATATCTAAACCGCTATCTGTATAAACATGGAAATATCTACACCGCTGCCTGTATAAACATGGAAATATCAGCACCGCTATCTGAATGAACATGGAAATATCCACACCGCTATCTGTAGGAACATGGAAATAGCTACACCGCTGCCTGTATAAACTTGGAAATATCAGCACTGCTATCTGTATGAACATGGAAATATCTACACCAATATCTGTATGAACATGGATATATCTACACAGCCATCTGGATGAACATGGAAATATCTACACCACTATCTGTATGAACATGGAAATATCTAAACCGCTATCTGTGTAAACATGCATACATCTTCACCGCTATCTGTATAAAGATGGAAATATCTACACCGCTATCTGTATGAACATGGAAATATCTACACCGCTATCTGTATGAACATGGAAATATCTACACCGCTATCTGTTTGAACATGGAAATATCTACACCGCTATCTGCATGAAAATGGAAATATCTACACTGCTATCTGCATATACATGGAAATATCTACACAGCTATCTCTTTACACATGGAAATAACTACACCGCTATCTGTATGAACATGGAAATATCTACACCGCAATCTGTATGAACATGGAAATATCTGCACCGCCATCTGTCTGAACATATAAATATCTACACCGCCATCTGTATTAAGATGGAGATATCTACACCGCTATCTGAATAAACATGGAAATATCTACACTGCTATCTTTATAAACATGGAAATATCTACAAAGCTATCTGTATAACCATGGAAATATCAACACCGCTATCTGTATGAACATGGATATATCTACACTGCTATCTGTATGAACATGGAAATATCTGCACCGCCATCTGTATGAACATATAAATATCTACACCGCCATCTGTATTAAGAAGGAAATATCTAAACCGCTATCTGTATAAACATGGAAATATCTACACCGCTCCCTGTATAAACATGGAAATATCAGCACTGCTATCTGTATGAACATGGAAATATCTACACCGCTATCTGTATGAACATGGAAATATCTACACCGCTATCTGTATGAACATGGAAATAGCTACTCCGCTATCTGTATGAACATGGATATATCAACACAGCCATCTGGATGAACATGGAAATATCTACACCGCTATCTCTGTAAACATGCATAGATCTTCACCGCTGTCTGTATAAACATGGAAATATCTACACCGCTATCTGTATGAACATGGAAATATCTACACCGTTATCTGCATGAACATGGAAATATCTACACCGCTATCTGTTTGAACATGTAAATATCTACACCGCTATCTGCATGAACATGGAAATATCTACACCGCTATCTGTATGAACATGGATATATCTACACAGCCATCCGGATGAACATGGAAATATCTACACCGCTATCTGTGTAAACATGCATACATCTTCACCACTATCTGTATAAACATGGAAATATCTGCACCGCTATCGGTATGAACATGGAAATATCTACACCGCTATCTGTATGAACATTGAAATACCTACACCGCTGTCTGTTTGGAAATGGAAATATCTACACCGCTATCTGCAAGAAAATGGAAATATCTACACTGCTATCTGCATATACACTTAAATATCTACACAGCTATCTCTTTACACATGGAAATAACTACACCACTATCTGTATGAACATGGAAATAACTACAACGCCATCTGTATGAACATGGAAATATCTTCACCGCCATCTGTATGAACATATAAATATCTACACTGCCATCTGTATTAAGATGGAGATATCTACACTGCTATCTGTATAAACATGGAAATATCTACACTGCCATCTGTATGAACATATAAATACACCGCCATCTGTATTAAGAAGGAAATATCTAAACCGCTATCTGTATAAACATGGAAATATCTACACCGCTGCCTGTATAAACATGGAAATATCAGCACCGCTATCTGAATGAACATGGAAATATCCACACCGCTATCTGTAGGAACATGGAAATAGCTACACCGCTGCCTGTATAAACTTGGAAATATCAGCACTGCTATCTGTATGAACATGGAAATATCTACACCAATATCTGTATGAACATGGATATATCTACACAGCCATCTGGATGAACATGGAAATATCTACACCACTATCTGTATGAACATGGAAATATCTAAACCGCTATCTGTGTAAACATGCATACATCTTCACCGCTATCTGTATAAAGATGGAAATATCTACACCGCTATCTGTATGAACATGGAAATATCTACACCGCTATCTGTATGAACATGGAAATATCTACACCGCTATCTGTTTGAACATGGAAATATCTACACCGCTATCTGCATGAAAATGGAAATATCTACACTGCTATCTGCATATACATGGAAATATCTACACAGCTATCTCTTTACACATGGAAATAACTACACCGCTATCTGTATGAACATGGAAATATCTACACCGCAATCTGTATGAACATGGAAATATCTGCACCGCCATCTGTCTGAACATATAAATATCTACACCGCCATCTGTATTAAGATGGAGATATCTACACCGCTATCTGAATAAACATGGAAATATCTACACTGCTATCTGTATAAACATGGAAATATCTACAACGCTATCTGTATAACCATGGAAATATCTACACCGCTATCTGTAGGAACATGGATATATCTACACTGCTATCTGTATGAACATGGAAATATCTGCACCGCCATCTGTATGAACATATAAATATCTACACCGCCATCTGTATTAAGAAGGAAATATCTAAACCGCTATCTGTATAAACATGGAAATATCTACAGCGCTGCCTGCATAAACATGGAAATATCAGCACCGCTATCTGTATGAACTTGGAAATATCTACACCGCTATCTGTATGAACTTGGAAATATCTACACCGCTATCTGTATGAACATGGAAATAGCTACTCCGCTATCTTTATGAACATGGATATATCTACACAGCCATCTGGATGAACATGGAAATATCTACACCGCTATCTCTGTAAACATGCATAGATCTTCACCGCTGTCTGTATAAACATGGAAATATCTACACCGCTATCTGTATGAACATGGAAATATCTACACCGCTATCTGTATGAACATTTAAATATCTACACCGCTATCTGTATGAACATGGAAATATCTACACCGCTATCTGTTTGAACATGGAAATATCTACACCGCTATCTGCATGAAAATGGAAATATCTACACTGCTATCTGCATATACATTTAAATATCTACACCGCTATCTGTATGAACATGGAAATATCTACACCACCATCTGTATGAACATGGAAATATCTGCACTGCCATCTGTATGAACATATAAATATCTACACCGCCATCTGTATTAAGATGGAGATATCTACACTGCTATCTGTATAAACATGGAAATATCTACACCGCTCTCTGTATAAACATGGAAATATCTAAACCGCTATCTGTATAAACATGGAAATATCTACACCGCTGCCTGTATAAACATGGAAATATCAGCACCGATCTCGGTATGAAAATGGAGATATCTACACCGCAATCTGTATGAACATGGAAATATCTACACAGCTATCTGTATGAACATGGAAATAGCTACACCGTTATCTGTATGAACATGGAAATAGCTATACCGCTATCTGTATGAATATGGAAATATCTACACCGCTATCTGTATGAACATGAAAATATCTGCACCGCTATCTGTATGACCATGGAAATATCTACACCGCTATCTGTTTGAACATGGAAATATCTACACCGCTATCTGCATGAAAATGGATATATCTACACTGCTATCTGCATATACATGGAAATATCTACACAGCTATCTCTTTACACATGGAAATAACTACACCGCTATCTGTATGAACATGGAAATATCTACACCGCCATCTGTATAAACATGGAAATATCTGCACCGCCATCTGTATGAACATATAAATATCTACACCGCCATCTGTATTAAGATGGAGATATCTACACCGCTATCTGTATAAACATGGAAATATCAACACCACTATCTGTATAAACATGGATATATCTACACCGCTATCTGTATAAACATGGAAATATCTACAACGCTACCTGTATAAACATGGAAATATCAGCACCGCTATTTGTATCTACATGGAAATATCTACACCACTATCTGTATGAACTTGGAAATATCTACACCGCTATCTGTATGAACATGGATATATCTACACAGCCCTCTAGATGAACATGGAAATATCCACACCGCTATCTGTGTAAACATGCATACATCTTCACCGCTATCTGTATAAACATGGAAATATCTACACCGCTATCTGTATGAACATGGAAATATCTACACCGCTATCTGTTTGAAGATGGAAATATATACAAAGCTATCTGCATGAAAATGGAAATATCTACACAGCTATCTGCATATAGATGGAAATATCTACACAGCTATCTCTTTACACATGGAAATAACTTCACCGATATCTGTATGAACATGGACATATCTACACCGCCATCTGTATGAACATGGAAATATCTGCACCGACATCTGTATGAACATAGAAATATCTACACCGCCATCTGTATTAAGATGGAGATATCTACACCGCTATCTGAATAAACATGCAAATATCTACACCGCTATCTGTATAAACATGGAAATATCTACACCGCTATCTGTATAAACATGGAAATATCTACACCGCTACCTGAATAAACATGGAAATATCAGCACCGCTATCTGTATGAACCTGGAAATATCTACACCGCTATCTGTATGAACATGGAAATATCTACACCACTATCTGTATGAACATGGAAATATCTACAAAGCAATCTGAATGAACATGGAAATATCTACACCGCTATCTGTTTGAACATGTAAATATCTACACCGCTATCTGCATGAAAATGGAAATATCTACAAAGCTATCTGCATATACATGGAAATATCTACACAGCTATCTCTTTACACATGGAAATAACTACACCGCTATATCTATAAACATGGAAATATCTACACCGCCATCTGTATGAACATGGAAATATCTGCACCGCCATCTGTATGAACATATAAATATCTTCACCGCCATCTGTATTAAGAAGGAAATATCTAAACCGCTATCTGTATAAACATGGAAATATCTACACCGCTGCCTGTATAAACATGGAAATATCAGCACCGCTCTCTGTATGAAAATGGAGATATCTACACCGCTATCTCTATGAACATGGAAATATCTACACTGCTATCAGTATGAACATGGAAATAGCTACACCGTTATCTGTATGAACATGGAGATAGATACACCGCTATCTGTACGAACATGGAAATATCTACACCGCTATCTGTATGAACATGGATATATCTACACAGCCATGTGGATGAACATGGAAATATCTACACCGCTATCTGTATGAACATGGAAATATCTACACCGCTATCTGTATGAACATGGATATATCTACACAGCCATCTGGATGAACATGGAAATATCTACCACGCTATCTGTGTAAACATGCATACATCTTCACCACTATCTGTATAAACATGGAAATATCTGCACCGCTATCGGTATGACCATGGAAATATCTACACCGCTATCTGTATGAATATTGAAATACCTACACCGCTATCTGTTTGGACATGGAAATATCTACACCGCTATCTGCATGAAAATGGAAATATCTACATTGCTATCTGCATATACCCTTAAATATCTACACAGCTATCTCTTTACACATGGAAATAACTACACCACTATCTGTATGAACATGGAAATAACTACACCGCCATCTGTATGAACATGGAAATATCTGCACCGCCATCTGTATGAACATATAAATATCTACACTGCCATCTGGATTAAGATGGAGATATCTACACTGCTATCTGTATAAACATGGAAATATCTACACTGCCATCTGTATGAACATATAAATACACCGCCATCTGTATTAAGAAGGAAATATCTAAACCGCTATCTGTATAAACATGGAAATATCTACACAGCTGCCTGTATAAACATGGAAATATCAGCACCGCTATCTGAATGAACATGGAAATATCTACACCGCTATCTGTAGGAACATGGAAATAGCTACACCGCTGCCTGTATAAACATGGAAATATCAGCACCGCTATCTGTATGAACATGGAAATATCTACACCACTATCTGTATGAACATGGATATATCTACACAGCCATCTGGATGAACATGGAAATATCTAAACCACTATCTGTATGACCATGGAAATATCTACACCGCTATCTGTGTAAACATGCATACATCTTCACCGCTATCAGTATAAAGATGGAAATATCTACACCGCTATCTTTATGAACATGGAAATATCTACACCGCTATCTGTATGAAAATGGAAATATCTACAAAGCTATCTGCATATACATGGAAATATCTACACAGCTATCTCTCTACACATGGAAATAACTACACCGCTATATCTAAAAACATGGAAATATCTACACCACCATCTGTATGAACATGGAAATATCTGCACCGCCATCTGTTTGAACATATAAATATCTACACCGCCACCTGTATTAAGAAGGAAATATCTAAAGCGCTATCTGTATAAACATGGAAATATCAGCACCACTCACTGTATGAAAATGGAAATATCTACACCGCTATCTCTATGAACATGGAAATATCTACACTGCTATCTGTATGAACATGGAAATAGCTACACCGTTATCTGTATGAAAATGGAAATAGCTACACCGCTATCTGTATGAACATGGAGATATCTACACCGCTATCTGTATGAACATGGATATATCTACACAGCCATCTGGATGAACATGGAAATATCTACACCGCTATCTGTATGAACAAGGAAATATCTACACCGCTATCTGTATGAACATGGATATATCTACACAGCCATCTGGATGAACATGGAAACATCTACACCGCTATCTGTGTAAACATGCATACATCTTCACCACTATCTGTATAAACATGGAAATATCTGCACCGCTATCGGTATGAACGTGGAAATATCTACACCGCTATCTGTATGAACATTGAAATACCTACACCGCTATCTGTTTGGGCATGGAAATATCTACACCGCTATCTGCATGAAAATGGATATATCTACACTGCTATCTGCATATACACTTAAATATCTACACAGCTATCTCTTTACACATGGAAATAACTACACCACTATCTGTATGAACATGGAAATATCTACACCGCAATCTGTATGAACATGGAAATATCTGCACCGCCATCTGTATGAACATATAAATATCTACACTGACATCTGTATTAAGATGGAGATATCTACACTGCTATCTGTATAAACATGGAAATATCTACACTGCCATCTGTATGAACATATAAATACACCGCCATCTGTATTAAGAAGGAAATATCTAAACCGCTATCTGTATAAACATGGAAATATCTACACCGCTGCCTGTATAAACATGGAAATATCAGCACTGCTATCTGTATGAACATGGAAATATCTACACCACTATCTGTAGGAACATGGAAATAGCTACACCGCTGCCTGTATAAACATGGAAATATCAGCACCGCTATCTGTATGAACATGGAAATATCTACACCACTATCTGTATGAACATGGATATATCTACACAGCCATCTGGATGAACATGGAAATATCTACACCACAATCTGTATGAACATGGAAATATCTACACCGCTATCTGTGTAAACATGCATACAACTTCACCGCTATCTGTATAAAGATGGAAATATCTACACCGCTATCTGTATGAACATGGAAATATCTACACCGCTATCTGTATGAACATGGAAATATCTACAAAGCAATCTGAATGAACATGGAAATATCTACACCGCTATCTGTTTGAACATGTAAATATCTACACCGCTATCTGCATGAAAATGGAAATATCTACAAAGCTATCTGCATATACATGGAAATATCTACACAGCTATCTCTTTACACATGGAAATAACTACACAGCTATATCTACAAACATGGAAATATCTACACCGCCATCTGTATGAACATGGATATATCTACACCACTATCAGTATGAACATGGAAATATCTACACAGCCATCTGGATGAACATGGAAATATCTACACCACTATCTGTATGAACATGGAAATATCTACACCGCTATCTGTGTAAACATGCATACAACTTCACCGCTATCTGCATAAAGATGGAAATATCTACACCGCTATCTGTATGAACATGGAAATATCTACACCGCTATCTGTATGAACATGGAAATATCTACAAAGCAATCTGAATGAACATGGAAATATCTACACCGCTATCTGTTTGAACATGTAAATATCTACACCGCTATCTGCATGAAAATGGAAATATCTACAAAGCTATCTGCATATACATGGAAATATCTACACAGCTATCTCTTTACACATGGAAATAACTACACCGCTATATCTATAAACATGGACATATCTACACCACTATCTGTATGAACATGGAAATATCTACAAAGCAATCTGAATGAACATGGAAATATCTACACTGCTATCTGTTTGAACATGTAAATATCTACACCGCTATCTGCATGAAAATGGAAATATCTACAAAGCTATCTGCATATACATGGAAATATCTACACAGCTATCTCTTTACACATGGAAATAACTACACCGCTATATCTATAAACATGGAAATATCTACACCGCCATCTGTATGAACATGGAAATATCTGCACCGCCATCTGTATGAACATATAAATATCTACACCGCCATCTGTATTAAGAAGGAAATATCTAAACCGCTATCTGTATAAACATGGAAATATCTACACCGCTGCCTGTATAAACATGGAAATATCAGCACCGCTCTCTGTGTGAAAATGGAGATATCTACACCGCTATCTCTATGAACATGGAAATATCTACACTGCTATCAGTATGAACATGGAAATAGCTACACCGTTATCTGTATGAACATGGAAATAGATACACCGCTATCTGTATGAACATGGAAATATCTACACCGCTATCTGTATGAACATGGATATATCTACACAGCCATGTGGATGAACATGGAAATATCTACACCGCTATCTGTATGAACATGGAAATATCTACACCGCTATCTGTATGAACATGGATATATCTACACAGCCATCTGGATGAACATGGAAATATCTACCCCGCTATCTGTGTAAACATGCATACATCTTCACCACTATCTGTATAAACATGGAAATATCTGCACCGCTATCGGTATGAACATGGAAATATCTACACCGCTATCTGTATGAATATTGAAATACCTACACCGCTATCTGTTTGGACATGGAAATATCTACACCGCTATCTGCATGAAAATGGAAATATCTACATTGCTATCAGCATATACACTTAAATATCTACACAGCTATCTCTTTACACATGGAAATAACTACACCACTATCTGTATGAACATGGAAATAACTACACCGCCATCTGTATGAACATGGAAATATCTGCACCGCCATCTGTATGAACATATAAATATCTACACTGCCATCTGGATTAAGATGGATATATCTACACTGCTATCTGTATAAACATGGAAATATCTACACTGCCATCTGTATGAACATATAAATACACCGCCATCTGTATTAAGAAGGAAATATCTAAACCGCTATCTGTATAAACATGGAAATATCTACACCGCTGCCTGTATAAACATGGAAATATCAGCACCGCTATCTGAATGAACATGGAAATATCTACACCGCTATCTGTAGGAACATGGAAATAGTTACACCGCTGCCTGTATAAACATGGAAATATCAGCACCGCTATCTGTATGAACATGGAAATATCTACACCACTATCTGTATGAACATGGATATATCTACACAGCCATCTGGATGAACATGGAAATATCTAAACCACTATCTGTATGAACATGGAAATATCTACACCGCTATCTGTGTAAACATGCATACATCTTCACCGCTATCAGTATAAAGATGGAAATATCTACACCGCTATCTTTATGAACATGGAAATATCTACACCGCTATCTGTATGAACATGGAAATATCTACAAAGCTATCTGCATATACATGGAAATATCTACACAGCTATCTCTCTACACATGGAAATAACTACACCGCTATAACTATAAACATGGAAATATCTACACCACCATCTGTATGAACATGGAAATATCTGCACCGCCATCTGTTTGAACATATAAATATCTACACCGCCACCTGTATTAAGAAGGAAATATCTAAAGCGCTATCTGTATAAACATGGAAATATCAGCACCGCTCACTGTATGAAAATGGAAATATCTACACCGCTATCTCTATGAACATGGAAATATCTACACTGCTATCTGTATGAACATGGAAATAGCTACACCGTTATCTGTATGAAAATGGAAATAGCTACACCGCTATCTGTATGAACATGGAGATATCTACACCGCTATCTGTATGAACATGGATATATCTACACAGCCATCTGGATGAACATGGAAATATCTACACCGCTATCTGTATGAACAAGGAAATATCTACACCGCTATCTGTATGAACATGGATATATCTACACAGCCATCTGGATGAACATGGAAACATCTACACCGCTATCTGTGTAAACATGCATACATCTTCACCACTATCTGTATAAACATGGAAATATCTGCACCGCTATCGGTATGAACATGGAAATATCTACACCGCTATCTGTATGAACATTGAAATACCTACACCGCTATCTGTTTGGACATGGAAATATCTACACCGCTATCTGCATGAAAATGGATATATCTACACTGCTATCTACATGTACACTTAAATATCTACACAGCTATCTCTTTACACATGGAAATAACTACACCACTATCTGTATGAACATGGAAATATCTACACCGCCATCTGTATGAACATGGAAATATCTGCACCGCCATCTGTATGAACATTTAATATCTACACTGACACCTGTATGAAGATGGAGATATCTACACTGCTATCTGTATAAACATGGAAATATCTACACTGACATCTGTATGAACATATAAATACACCGCCATCTGTATTAAGAAGGAAATATCTAAACCGCTATCTGTATAAACATGGAAATATCTACACCGCTGCCTGTATAAACATGGAAATATCAGCACTGCTATCTGTATGAACATGGAAATATCTACACCACTATCTGTAGGAACATGGAAATAGCTACACCGCTGCCTGTATAAACATGGAAATATCAGCACCGCTATCTGTATGAACATGGAAATATCTACACCACTATCTGTATGAACATGGATATATCTACACAGCCATCTGGATGAACATGGAAATATCTACACCACTATCTGTATGAACATGGAAATATCTACACCGCTATCTGTGTAAACATGCATACAACTTCACCGCTATCTGTATAAAGATGGAAATATCTACACCGCTATCTGTATGAACATGGAAATATCTACACCGCTATCTGTATGAACATAGAAATATCTACACAGCTATCTGTTTGAACATGGAAATATCTACACCGCTATCTGCATGAAAATGGAAATATCTACACTGCTATCTGCATATACATGGAAATATCTAGACAGCTATCTCTTTACACATGGAAATAACTACACCGCTATCTGTATGAACATGGAAATATCTACACCGCCATCTGTATGAACATGGAAATATCTGCACCGCCGTCTGTATGAACATATAAATATCTACACCGCCATCTGTATTAAGATGGAGATATCTACACCACTATCTGAATAAACATGGAAATATCTACACCGCTATCTGTATAAACATGGAAATATCTACAACGTTATCTGTATAACCATGGAAATATCTACACCGCTATCTGTATGAACATGGAAATATCTACACTGCTATCTGTATGAACATGGAAATATCTGCACCGCCATCTGTATGAACATATAAATATCTACACCGCCATCTGTATTAAGAAGGAAATATCTAAAAGGCTATCTGTATAAACATGGAAATATCTACACCGCTGCCTGTATAAACATGGAAATATCAGCACCACTATCTGTATGAACATGGAAATATCTACACCGCTATCTGTATGAACATGGAAATATCTACACCGCTATCTGTATGAACATGGAAATAGCTACACCGCTATCTGTATGAACATGGATATATCTACACAGCCATCTGGATGAACATGGAAATATCTACACCGCTATCTCTGTAAACATGCATAGATCTTCACCGCTGTCTGTATAAACATGGAAATATCTACACCGCTATCTGTATGAACATTTAAATATCTACACCGCTATCTGTATGAACTTGGAAATATCTACACCGCTATCTGTTTGAACATGGAAATATCTACACTGCTATCTGCATGAAACTGGAAATATCTACACTGCTATCTGCATATACATTTAAATATCTACACAGCTATCTCTTTACACTTGGAAATAACTACACCACTATCTGTATGAACATGGAAATATCTACACCGCCATCTGTATGAACATGGAAATATCTGCACCGCCATCTGTATGAACATCATATAAATATCTACACCGCCATCTGTATTAAGATGGAGATATCTACCCTGCTATCTGTATAAACATGGAAATATCTACACCGCTATCTGTATAAACATGGAAATATCTAAACCGCTATCTGTATAAACATGGAAATATCTACACCGCTGCCTGTATAAACATGGAAATATCAGCACCGATCTCGGTATGAAAATGGAGATATCTACACCGCAATCTGTATGAACATGGAAATATCTACACAGCTATCCGTATGAACATGGAAATAGCTACACCCTTATCTGTATGAACATGGAAAAAGCTATACCGCTATCTGTATGAACATGGAAATATCTACACCGCTATCTGTATGAACATGGAAATATCTGCACCGCTATCTGTATGAACATGGAAATATCTACACCGCTATCTGTTTGAACATGGAAATATCTACACCGCTATCTGCATGAAAATGGATATATCTACACTGCTATCTGCATATACATGGAAATATCAACACAGCTATCTCTTTACACATGGAAATAACTACACCGCTATCTGTATGAACATGGAAATATCTACACCGCCATCTGTATGAACATGGAAATATCTGCACCGCCATCTGTATGAACATATAAATATCTACACCGCCATCTGTATTAAGATGGAGATATCTACACCGCTATCTGTATAAACATGGAAATATCATCACCACTATCTGTAAACATGGAAATATCTACACCGCTATCTGTATAAACATGGAAATATCTACACCGCTACCTGTATAAACATGGAAATATCAGCACCGCTATCTGTATCTACATGGAAATATCTACACCGCTATCTGTATGAACATGGAAATATCTACACCGCTATCTGTATGAACTTGGATATATCTACACAGCCCTCTAGATGAACATGGAAATATCCACACCGCTATCTGTGTAAACATGCATACATCTTCACCGCTATCTGTATAAACATGGAAATATCTACACCGCTATCTGTATGAACATGGACATATCTACACCGCTATCTGTTTGAAGATGGAAATATATACACCGCTATCTGCATGAAAATGGAAATATCTACACAGCTATCTGCATATAGATGAAAATATCTACACAGCTATCTCTTTACACATGGAAATAACTACACCGCTATCTGTATGAACATGGAAATATCCACACCGCTATCTGTATGAACATGGAAATATCTGCACCGCCATCTGTATGAACATATAAATATCTACACCGCCATCTCAATTAAGATGGAGATATCTACACCGCTATCTGAATAAACATGGAAATATCTACACCGCTATCTGTAAAAACATGGAAATATCTACACTGCTACCTGTATAAACATGGACATATCAGCACCGCTATCTGTATGAACCTGGAAATATCTACACCGCTATCTGTATGAACATGGAAATATCTACACCGCTATCTGTATGAACATGGAAATATCTACAAAGCTATCTGAATGAACATGGAAATATCTACACCGCTATCTGTTTGAACATGTAAATATCTACACCGCTATCTGCATGAAAATGGAAATATCTACAAAGCTATCTGCATATACATGGAAATATCTACACAGCTATCTCTTTACACATGGAAATAACTACACCGCTATATCTATAAACATGGAAATATCTACACCACCATCTGTATGAACATGGAAATAACTGCACCGCCATCTGTTTGAACACATAAATATCTACACCGCCACCTGTATTAAGAAGGAAATATCTAAAGCGCTATCTGTATAAACATGGAAATATCAGCACCGCTCACTGTATGAAAATGGAAATATCTACACCGCCATCTCTATGAACATGGAAATATCTACACTGCTATCTGTATGAACATGGAAATACCTACACCGTTATCTGTATGAAAATGGAAATAGCTACACCGCTATCTGTATGAACATGGAGATATCTACACCGCTATCTGTATGAACATGGATATATCTACACAGCCATCTGGATGAACATGGAAATATCTACACCGCTATCTGTATGAACAAGGAAATATCTACACCGCTATCTGTATGAACATGGATATATCTACACAGCCATCTGGATGAACATGGAAACATCTACACCGCTATCTGTGTAAACATGTATACATCTTCACCACTATCTGTATAAACATGGAAATATCTGCACCGCTATCGGTATGAACATGAAAATATCTACACCGCTATCTGTATGAACATTGAAATACCTACACCGCTATCTGTTTGGACATGGAAATATCTACACCGCTATCTGCATGAAAATGGATATATCTACACTGCTATCTGCATATACACTTAAATATCTACACAGCTATCTCTTTACACATGGAAATAACTACACCACTATCTGTATGAACATGGAAATATCTACACCGCCATCTGTATGAACATGGAAATGTCTGCACCGCCATCTGTATGAACATATAAATATCTACACTGACATCTGTATTAAGATGGAGATATCTACACTGCTATCTGTATAAACATGGAAATATCTACACTGCCATCTGTATGAACATATAAATACACCGCCATCTGTATTAAGAAGGAAATATCTAAACCGCTATCTGTATAAACATGGAAATATCTACACCGCTGCCTGTATAAACATGGAAATATCAGCACCGCTATCTGTATGAACATGGAAATATCTACACCACTATCTGTAGGAACTTGGAAATAGCTACACCGCTGCCTGTATAAACATGGAAATATCAGCACCGCTATCTGTATGAACATGGAAATATCTACACCACTATCTGTATGAACATGGATATATCTACACAGCCATCTGGATGAACATGGAAATATCTACACCACTATCTGTATGAACATGGAAATATCTACACCGCTATCTGTGTAAACATGCATACAACTTCACCGCTATCTGTATAAAGATGGAAATATCTACACCGCTATCTGTATGGACATGGAAATATCTACACCGCTATCTGTATGAACATGGAAATATCTACACCGCTATCTGTTTGAACATGGAAATATCTACACCGCTATCTGCATGAAAATGGAAATATCTACACTGCTATCTGCATATACATGGAAATATCTAGACAGCTATCTCTTTACACATGGAAATAACTACACCGCTATCTGTATGAACATGGAAATATCTACACCGCCATCAGTATGAACATGGAAATATCTGCACCGCCGTCTGTATGAACATATAAATATCTACACCGCCATCTGTATTAAGATGGAGATATCTACACCACTATCTGAATAAACTTGGAAATATCTACACCGCTATCTGTATAAACATGGAAATATCTACAACGTTATCTGTATAACCATGGAAATATCTACACCGCTATCTGTATGAGCATGGAAATATCTACACTGCTATCTGTATGAACATGGAAATATCTGCACCGCCATCTGTATGAACATATAAATATCTACACCGCCATCTGTATTAAGAAGGAAATATCTAAACCGCTATCTGTATAAACATGGAAATATCTACACCGCTGCCTGTATAAACATGGAAATATCAGCACCGCTATCTGTATTAACATGGAAATATCTACACCGCTATCTGTATGAACATGGAAATATCTACACCGCTATCTGTATGAACATGGAAATAGCTACACCGCTATCTGTATGAACATGGATATATCTACACAGCCATCTGGATGAACATGGAAATATCTACACCGCTATCTCTGTAAACATGCATAGATCTTCACCGCTGTCTGTATAAACATGGAAATATCTACACCGCTATCTGTATGAACATTTAAATATCTACACCGCTATCTGTATGAACTTGGAAATATCTACACCGCTATCTCTTTGAACATGGAAATATCTACACTGCTATCTGCATGAAAATGGAAATATCTACACTGCTATCTGCATATACATTTAAATATCTACACAGCTATCTCTTTACACTTGGAAATAACTACACCGCTATCTGTATGAACATGGAAATATCTACACCGCCATCTGTATGAACATGGAAATATCTGCACCGCCATCTGTATGAACATCATATAAATATCTACACCGCCATCTGTATTAAGATGGAGATATCTACACTGCTATCTGTATAAACATGGAAATATCTACACCGCTATCTGTATAAACATGGAAATATCTAAACCGCTATCTGTATAAACATGGAAATATCTACACCGCTGCCTGTATAAACATGGAAATATCAGCACCGATCTCGGTATGAAAATGGAGATATCTACACCGCAATCTGTATGAACATGGAAATATCTACACAGCTATCTGTATGAACATGGAAATAGCTACACCCTTATCTGTATGAACATGGAAAAAGCTATACCGCTATCTGTATGAACATGGAAATATCTGCACCGCTATCTGTATGAACATGGAAATATCTACACCGCTATCTGTTTGAACATGGAAATATCTACACCGCTATCTGCATGAAAATGGATATATCTAAACTGCTATCTGCATATACATGGAAATATCAACACAGCTATCTCTTTACACATGGAAATAACTACACCGCTATCTGTATGAACATGGAAATATCTACACCGCCATCTGTATGAACATGGAAATATCTGCACCGCCATCTGTATGAACATATAAATATCTACACCGCCATCTGTATTAAGATGGAGATATCTACACCGCTATCTGTATAAACATGGAAATATCATCACCACTATCTGTAAACATGGAAATATCTACACCGCTATCTGTATAAACATGGAAATATCTACACCGCTACCTGTATAAACATGGAAATATCAGCACCGCTATCTGTATCTACATGGAAATATCTACACCGCTATCTGTATGAACATGGAAATATCTACACCGCTATCTGTATGAACTTGGATATATCTACACAGCCCTCTAGATGAACATGGAAATATCCACACTGCTATCTGTGTAAACATGCATACATCTTTACCGCTATCTGTATAAACATGGAAATATCTACACCGCTATCTGTATGAACATGGAAATATCTACACCGCTATCTGTTTGAAGATGGAAATATATACACCGCTATCTGCATGAAAATGGAAATATCTACACAGCTATCTGCATATAGATGGAAATATCTACACAGCTATCTCTTTACATATGGAAATAACTACACCGCTATCTGTATGAACATGGACATATCTACACCGCCATATGTATGAACATGGAAATATCTGCACCGCCATCTGTATGAACATATAGATATCTACACCGCCATCTGTATTAAGATGGAGATATCTACACCGCTATCTGAATAAACATGGAAATATCTACACCGCTATCTGTATAAACATGGAAATATCTACACTGCTATCTGTATAAACATGGAAATATCTACACCGCTACCTGAATAAACATGGAAATATCCGCACCGCTATCTGTATGAACCTGGAAATATCTACACCGCTATCTGTATGAACATGGAAATATCTACACCACTATCTGTATGAACATGGAAATATCTACAAAGCTATCTGAATGAACATGGAAATATCTACACCGCTATCTGTTTGAACATGTAAATATCTACACCGCTATCTGCATGAAAATGGAAATATCTACAAAGCTATCTGCATATACATGGAAATATCTACACAGCTATCTCTTTACACATGGAAATAACTACACCGCTATATCAATAAACATGGAAATATCTACACCGCCATCTGTATGAACATGGAAATATCTGCACCGCCATCTGTATGAACATATAAATATCTACACCGCCATCTGTATTAAGAAGGAAATATCTAAACCGCTACCAGTATAAACATGGAAATATCTACACCGCTGCCTGTATAAACATGGAAATATCAGCACCGCTCTCTGTATGAAAATGGAGATATCTACACCGCTATCTGTATGAACATGGAAATATCTACACTGCTATCAGTATGAACATGGAAATAGCTACACCGTTATCTGTATGAACATGGAAATAGCTACACCGCTATCTGTATGAATATGGAAATATCTACACCGCTATCTGTATGAACATGGATATATCTACACAGCCATCTGGATGAACATGGAAATAGCTACACCGCTATCTGTATGAACATGGAAATATCTACACAGCCATCTGGATGAACATGGAAATATCTACACCGCTATCTGTGTAAACATGCATACATCTTCACCGCTATCTGTATGAACATGGAAATATCTACACCGCCATCTGAATGAACATGGAAATATCTGCACCGCCATCTGTATGAACATAAAAATATCTACACCGCCATCTGTATTAAGATGGAGATAACTACATCGCTATCTGCATAAACATGGAAATATCAACACCGCTATCTGTATAAACATTTAAATATCTACACCGCTATCTGTATCAAAAGGGAAATATCTACACCGCTACCTATATAAACATGGAAATATCAGCACCGCTATCTGTATGAACATGGATATATCTACACAGCCCTCTGGATGAACATGGAAATCTCTTCACCGCTATCTGTGTAAACATGAATACATCTTCACCGCTATCTGTATAAACATGGAAATATCTACACCGCTATCTCTATGAACATGGAAATATCTACACCGCTATCTGTTTGAAGAATGAAATATATACACAGCAATCTGCATGAAAATGGAAATATCTACACAGCTAACTGCATATAGATGGAAATATCTACACCGCTATCTCTTTACACATTGAAATATCTAAACAGCTATCTGTATGAACATGGAAATATCAGCACCGCTATCTGTATGAACATGGAAATATCTACACCGCTATCTGTATGAACATGGAAATATCTACACCGCTATCTGTATGAACATGGATATATCTACACAGCCCTCTGGATGAACATGGAAATATCCACACCGCTATCTGTGAAAACATGCATACATCTTCACCGCTATCTGTATAAACATGGAAATATCTACACCGCTATCTGTATGAACATGGAAATATCTACACCGCTATCTGTTTGAAGATGGAAATATATACATCGCTATCTTCATGAAAATGGAAATATCTACACAGCTATCTGCATATAGATGGAAATATCTACACAGCAATCTCTTTACACAAGGAAATAACTACACCGCTATCTGTATGAACATGGACATATCTACACCGCCATCTGCATGAACATGGAAATATCTGCACGGCCATCTGTATGAACATATAAATATCTACACCACCATCTGTATTAAGATGGAGATGTCTACACCGCTATCTGAATAAACATGGAAATATCTACACCGCTATCTGTATAAACATGGAAATATCTACACCACTAACTGTATAAACATGGAAATATCTACACCGCTACCTGTATAAACATGGAAATATCAGCATCGCTATCTGTATGAACCTGGAAATGTCTACACCGCTATCTGAATAAACATGGAAATATCTACACCGCTATCTGTTTGAACATGTAAATATCTACACCGCTATCTGCATGAAAATGGAAATATCTACAAAGCTATCTGCATATACATGGAAATATCCACACAGCTATCTCTTTACACATGGAAATATCTACCCTGCTATCTGTATGAACATGGAAATATCTACACCGCTATCTGTATGAACATGGATATATCTACACAGCCCTCTGGATGAACATGGAAATATCCACACCGCTATCTGTGTAAACATGCATACATCTTCACCGCTATCTGTATAAACATAGAAATATCTACACCGCTATCTGTATGAACATGGAAATATCTACACCGCTATCTGTTTGAAGATGGAAATATATACACCGCTATCTGCATGAAAATGGAAATATCTACACAGCTATCTGCATATAGATGGAAATATCTACACAGCTATCTCTTTACACATGGAAATAACTACACCGCTATCTGTATGAAAATGGAAATATCCACACCGCTATCTGTATGAACATGGAAATATCTGCACCGCCATCTGTATGAACATATAAATATCTACACCGCCATCTCTATTAAGATAGAGATATCTACACCGCTATCTGAATAAACATGGAAATATCTACACCGCTATCTGTATAAACATGGAAATATCTACACCGCTATCTGTAAAAACATGGAAATATCTACACCGCTACCTGTATAAACATGGAAATATCAGCACCGCTATCTGTATGAACCTGGAAATATCTACACCGCTATCTGTATGAACATGGAAATATCTACACCGCTATCTGTATGAACATGGAAATATCTACAAAGCTATCTGAATGAACATGGAAATATCTACACCGCTATCTGTTTGAACATGTAAATATCTACACCGCTATCTGCATGAAAATGGAAATATCTACAAAGCTATCTGCATATACATGGAAATATCTACACAGCTATCTCTTTACACATGGAAATAACTACACCGCTATATCTATAAACATGGAAATATCTACACCACCATCTGTATGAACATGGAAATATCTGCACCGCCATCTGTGTGAACATATAAATATCTACACCGACACCTGTATTAAGAAGGAAATATCTAAACCGCTATCTGTATAAACATGGAAATATCAGCACCGCTCACTGTATGAAAATGGAAATATCTACACCGCTATCTCTATGAACATGGAAATATCTACACTGCTATCGGTATGAACATGGAAATAGCTACACCGTTATCTGTATGAAAATGGAAATAGCTACACCGCTATCTGTATGAACATGGAGATATCTACACCGCTATCTGTATGAACATGGATATATCTACACAGCCATCTGGATGAACATGGAAATATCTACACCGCTATCTGTGTAAACATGCATACATCTTCACCACTATCTGTATAAACATGGAAATATCTGCACCGCTATCGGTATGAACATGGAAATATCTACACCGCTATCTGTATGAACATTGAAATACCTACACCGCTATCTGTTTGGACATGGAAATATCTACACCGCTATCTGCATGAAAATGGAAATATCTACACTGCTATCTGCATATACACTTAAATATCTACACAGCTATCTCTTTACACATGGAAATAACTACACCACTATCTGTATGAACATGGAAATAACTACACCGCCATCTGTATGAACATGGAAATATCTGCACCGCCATCTGTATGAACATATAAATAGCTACACTGCCATCTGTATTAAGATGGAGATATCTACACTGCTATCTGTATAAACATGGAAATATCTACACTGCCATCTGTATGAACATATAAATACACCGCCATCTGTATTAAGAAGGAAATATCTAAACCGCTATCTGTATAAACATTGAAATATCTACACCGCTGCCTGTATAAACATGGAAATATCAGCACCGCTATCTGTATGAACATGGAAATATCTACACCACTATCTGTAGGAACATGGAAATAGCTACACCGCTGCCTGTATAAACATGGAAATATCAGCACCGCTATCTGTATGAACATGGAAATATCTACACCACTATCTGTACGAACATGGATATATCTACACAGCCATCTGGATGAACATGGAAATATCTACACCACTGTCTGTATGAACATGGAAATATCTACACCGCTATCTGTGTAAACATGCATACATCTTCACCGCTATCTGTATAAAGATGGAAATATCTACACCGCTATCTGTATGAACAAGGAAATATCTACACCGCTATCTGTATGAACATGGAAATATCTACACCGCTATCTGTTTGAACATGGAAATATCTACACCGCTATCTGCATGAAAATGGAAATATCTACACTGCTATCTGCATATACATGGAAATATCTACACAGCTATCTCTTTACACATGGAAATAACTACACCGCTATCTGTATGAACATGGAAATATCTACACCGCCATCTGTATTAAGATGGAGATATCTACACCACTATCTGAATAAACATGGAAATATCTACACCGCTATCTGTATAAACATGGAAATATCTACAACGCTATCTGTATATCCATGGAAATATCTACACCGCTATCTGTATGAACATGGAAATATCTACACTGCTATCTGTATGAACATGGAAATATCTGCACCGCCATCTGTATGAACATATAAATATCTACACCGCCATCTGTATTAAGAAGGAAATATCTAAACCGCTATCTGTATAAACATGGAAATATCTACACCGCTGCCTGTATAAACATGGAAATATCAGCACAGCTATCTGTATGAACATGGAAATATCTACTCCGCTATGTGTATGAACATGGAAATATCTACACCGCTATCTGTATGAACATGGAAATAGCTACACCGCTATCTTTATGAACATGGATATATCTACACAGCCATCTGGATGAACGTGGAAATATCTACACCGCTATCTCTGTAAACATGCATAGATCTTCACCGCTGTCTGTATGAACATGGAAATATCTACACCACTATCTGTATGAACATGGAAATATCTACACCGCTATCTGTTTGAACATGGAAATATCTACACTGCTATCTGCATGAAAATGGAAATATCAACACTGCTATCTGCATATACATGGAAATATCTAGACAGCTATCTCTTTACACATGGAAATAACTACACCGCTATCTGTATGAACATGGAAATATCTACACCGCCATCTGTATGAACATGGAAATATCTGCACCGCCGTCTGTATGAACATATAAATATCTACACCGCCATCTGTATTAAGATGGAGATATCTACACCACTATCTGAATAAACTTGGAAATATCTACACCGCTATCTGTATAAACATGGAAATATCTACAACGTTATCTGTATAACCATGGAAATATCTACACCGCTATCTGTATGAGCATGGAAATATCTACACTGCTATCTGTATGAACATGGAAATATCTGCACCGCCATCTGTATGAACATATAAATATCTACACCGCCATCTGTATTAAGAAGGAAATATCTAAACCGCTATCTGTATAAACATGGAAATATCTACACCGCTGCCTGTATAAACATGGAAATATCAGCAATGCTATCTGTATGAACATGGAAATATCTACACCGCTATCTGTATGAACATGGAAATATCTACACCGCTATCTGTATGAACATGGAAATAGCTACACCGCTATCTGTATGAACATGGATATATCTACACAGCCATCTGGATGAACATGGAAATATCTACACCGCTATCTCTGTAAACATGCATAGATCTTCACCGCTGTCTGTATAAACATGGAAATATCTACACCGCTATCTGTATGAACATTTAAATATCTACACCGCTATCTGTATGAACTTGGAAATATCTACACCGCTATCTGTTTGAACATGGAAATATCTACACTGCTATCTGCATGAAAATGGAAATATCGACACTGCTATCTGCATATACATTTAAATATCTACACAGCTATCTCTTTACACTTGGAAATAACTACACCGCTATCTGTATGAACATGGAAATATCTACACCACCATCTGTATGAACATGGAAATATCTGCACCGCCATCTGTATGAACATCATATAAATATCTACACCGCCATCTGTATTAAGATGGAGATATCTACACTGCTATCTGTATAAACATGGAAATATCTACACCGCTATCTGTATAAACATGGAAATATCTAAACCGCTATCTGTATAAACATGGAAATATCTACACCGCTGCCTGTATAAACATGGAAATATCAGCACCGATCTCGGTATGAAAATGGAGATATCTACACCGCAATCTGTATGAACATGGAAATATCTACACAGCTATCTGTATGAACATGGAAATAGCTACACCCTTATCTGTATAAACATGGAAAAAGCTATACCGCTATCTGTATGAACATGGAAATATCTGCACCGCTATCTGTATGAACATGGAAATATCTACACCGCTATCTGTTTGAACATGGAAATATCTACACCGCTATCTGCATGAAAATGGATATATCTACACTGCTATCTGCATATACATGGAAATATCAACACAGCTATCTCTTTACACATGGAAATAACTACACGGCTATCTGTATGAACATGGAAATATCTACACCGCCATCTGTATGAACATGGAAATATCTGCACCGCCATCTGTATGAACATATAAATATCTACACCGCCATCTGTATTAAGATGGAGATATCTACACCGCTATCTGTATAAACATGGAAATATCATCACCACTATCTGTAAACATGGAAATATCTACACCGCTATCTGTATAAACATGGAAATATCTACACCGCTCCCTGTATAAACATGGAAATATCACCACCGCTATCTGTATCTACATGGAAATATCTACACCGCTCTCTGTATGAACATGGAAATATCTACACCGCTATCTGTATGAACTTGGATATATCTACACAGCCCTCTAGATGAACATGGAAATATCCACACCGCTATCTGTGTAAACATGCATACATCTTCACCGCTATCTGTATAAACATGGAAATATCTACACCGCTATCTGTATGAACATGGAAATATCTACACCGCTATCTGTTTGAAGATGGAAATATATACACCGCTATCTGCATGAAAATGGAAATATCTACACAGCTATCTGCATATAGATGGAAATATCTACACAGCTATCTCTTTACATATGGAAATAACTACACCGCTATCTGTATGAACATGGACATATCTACACCGCCATATGTATGAACATGGAAATATCTGCACCGCCATCTGAATGAACATATAAATATCTACACCGCCATCTGTATTAAGATGGAGATATCTACACCGCTATCTGAATAAACATGGAAATATCTAAACCGCTATCTGTATAAACATGGAAATATCTACACTGCTATCTGTATAAACATGGAAATATCTACACCGCTACCTGAATAAACATGGAAATATCCGCACCGCTATCTGTATGAACCTGGAAATATCTACACCGCTATCTGTATGAACATGGAAATATCTACACCACTATCTGTATGAACATGGAAATATCTACAAAGCTATCTGAATGAACATGGAAATATCTACACCGCTATCTGTTTGAACATGTAAATATCTACACCGCTATCTGCATGAAAAGGGAAATATCTACAAAGCTATCTGCATATACATGGAAATATCTACACAGCTATCTCTTTACACATGGAAATAACTACACTGCTATATCAATAAACATGGAAATATCTACACCGCCATCTGTATGAACATGGAAATATCTGCACCGCCATCTGTATGAACATATAAATATCTACACCGCCATCTGTATTAAGAAGGAAATATCTAAACCGCTACCAGTATAAACATGGAAATATCTACACCGCTGCCTGTATAAACATGGAAATATCAGCACCGCTCTCTGTATGAAAATGGAGATATCTACACCGCTATCTGTATGAACATGGAAATATCTACACTGCTATCAGTATGAACATGGAAATAGCTACACCGTTATCTGTATGAACATGGAAATAGCTACACCGCTATCTGTATGAATATGGAAATATCTACACCGCTATCTGTATGAACATGGATATATCTACACAGCCATCTGGATGAACATGGAAATAGCTACACCGCTATCTGTATGAACATGGAAATATCTACACAGCCATCTGGATGAACATGGAAATATCTACACCGCTATCTGTGTAAACATGCATACATCTTCACCGCTATCTGTATGAACATGGAAATATCTACACCGCCATCTGAATGAACATGGAAATATCTGCACCGCCATCTGTATGAACATAAAAATATCTACACCGCCATCTGTATTAAGATGGAGATACATACATCGCTATCTGCATAAACATGGAAATATCAACACTGCTATCTGTATAAACATTTAAATATCTACACCGCTATCTGTATCAAAAGGGAAATATCTACACCGCTACCTATATAAACATGGAAATATCAGCACCGCTATCTGTATGAACATGGATATATCTACACAGCCCTCTGGATGAACATGGAAATCTCTTCACCGCTATCTGTGTAAACATGAATACATCTTCACCGCTATCTGTATAAACATGGAAATATCTACACCGCTATCTCTATGAACATGGAAATATCTACACCGCTATCTGTTTGAAGAATGAAATATATACACAGCAATCTGCATGAAAATGGAAATATCTACACAGCTAACTGCATATAGATGGAAATATCTACACCGCTATCTCTTTACACATTGAAATATCTAAACAGCTATCTGTATGAACATGGAAATATCAGCACCGCTATCTGTATGAACATGGAAATATCTACACCGCTATCTGTATGAACATGGAAATATCTACACCGCTATCTGTATGAACATGGATATATCTACACAGCCCTCTGGATGAACATGGAAATATCCACACCGCTATCTGTGAAAACATGCATACATCTTCACCGCTATCTGTATAAACATGGAAATATCTACACCGCTATCTGTATGAACATGGAAATATCTACACCGCTATCTGTTTGAAGATGGAAATATATACATCGCTATCTTCATGAAAATGGAAATATCTACACAGCTATCTGCATATAGATGGAAATATCTACACAGCAATCTCTTTACACAAGGAAATAACTACACCGCTATCTGTATGAACATGGACATATCTACACCGCCATCTGCATGAACATGGAAATATCTGCACGGCCATCTGTATGAACATATAAATATCTACACCACCATCTGTATTAAGATGGAGATGTCTACACCGCTATCTGAATAAACATGGAAATATCTACACCGCTATCTGTATAAACATGGAAATATCTACACCACTAACTGTATAAACATGGAAATATCTACACCGCTACCTGTATAAACAAGGAAATATCAGCATCGCTATCTGTATGAACCTGGAAATGTCTACACCGCTATCTGAATAAACATGGAAATATCTACACCGCTATCTGTTTGAACATGTAAATATCTACACCGCTATCTGCATGAAAATGGAAATATCTACAAAGCTATCTGCATATACATGGAAATATCCACACAGCTATCTCTTTACACATGGAAATATCTACCCTGCTATCTGTATGAACATGGAAATATCTACACCGCTATCTGTATGAACATGGATATATCTACACAGCCCTCTGGATGAACATGGAAATATCCACACCGCTATCTGTGTAAACATGCATACATCTTCACCGCTATCTGTATAAACATAGAAATATCTACACCGCTATCTGTATGAACATGGAAATATCTACACCGCTATCTGTTTGAAGATGGAAATATATACACCGCTATCTGCATGAAAATGGAAATATCTACACAGCTATCTGCATATAGATGGAAATATCTACACAGCTATCTCTTTACACATGGAAATAACTACACCGCTATCTGTATGAACATGGAAATATCCACACCGCTATCTGTATGAACATGGAAATATCTGCACCGCCATCTGTATGAACATATAAATATCTACACCGCCATCTCTATTAAGATAGAGATATCTACACCGCTATCTGAATAAACATGGAAATATCTACACCGCTATCTGTATAAACATGGAAATATCTACACCGCTATCTGTAAAAACATGGAAATATCTACACCGCTACCTGTATAAACATGGAAATATCAGCACCGCTATCTGTATGAACCTGGAAATATCTACACCTCTATCTGTATGAACATGGAAATATCTACACCGCTATCTGTATGAACATGGAAATATCTACAAAGCTATCTGAATGAACATGGAAATATCTACACCGCTATCTGTTTGAACATGTAAATATCTACACCGCTATCTGCATGAAAATGGAAATATCTACAAAGCTTTCTGCATATACATGGAAATATCTACACAGCTATCTCTTTACACATGGAAATAACTACACCGCTATATCTATAAACATGGAAATATCTACACCACCATCTGTATGAACATGGAAATATCTGCACCGCCATCTGTTTGAACATATAAATATCTACACCGCCACCTGTATTAAGAAGGAAATATCTAAACCGCTATCTGTATAAACATGGAAATATCAGCACCGCTCACTGTATGAAAATGGAAATATCTACACCGCTATCTCTATGAACATGGAAATATCTACACTGCTATCGGTATGAACATGGAAATAGCTACACCGTTATCTGTATGAAAATGGAAATAGCTACACCGCTATCTGTATGAACATGGAGATATCTACACCGCTATCTGTATGAACATGGATATATCTACACAGCCATCTGGATGAACATGGAAATATCTACACCGCTATCTGTGTAAACATGCATACATCTTCACCACTATCTGTATAAACATGGAAATATCTGCACCGCTATCGGTATGAACATGGAAATATCTACACCGCTATCTGTATGAACATTGAAATACCTACACCGCTATCTGTTTGGACATGGAAATATCTACACCGCTATCTGCATGAAAATGGAAATATCTACACTGCTATCTGCATATACACTTAAATATCTACACAGCTATCTCTTTACACATGGAAATAACTACACCACTATCTGTATGAACATGGAAATAACTACACCGCCATCTGTATGAACATGGAAATATCTGCACCGCCATCTGTATGAACATATAAATAGCTACACTGCCATCTGTATTAAGATGGAGATATCTACACTGCTATCTGTATAAACATGGAAATATCTACACTGCCATCTGTATGAACATATAAATACACCGCCATCTGTATTAAGAAGGAAATATCTAAACCGCTATCTGTATAAACATGGAAATATCTACACCGCTGCCTGTATAAACATGGAAATATCAGCAATGCTATCTATATGAACATGGAAATATCTACACCGCTATCTGTATGAACATGGAAATATCTACACCGCTATCTGTATGAACATGTAAATAGCTACACCGCTATCTGTATGAACATGGATATATCTACACAGCCATCTGGATGAACATGGAAATATCTACACCGCTATCTCTGTAAACATGCATAGATCTTCACCGCTGTCTGTATAAACATGGAAATATCTACACCGCTATCTGTATGAACATTTAAATATCTACACCGCTATCTGTATGAACTTGGAAATATCTACACCGCTATCTGTTTGAACATGGAAATATCTACACTGCTATCTGCATGAAAATGGAAATATCGACACTGCTATCTGCATATACATTTAAATATCTACACAGCTATCTCTTTACACTTGGAAATAACTACACCGCTATCTGTATGAACATGGAAATATCTACACCACCATCTGTATGAACATGGAAATATCTGCACCGCCATCTGTATGAACATCATATAAATATCTACACCGCCATCTGTATTAAGATGGAGATATCTACACTGCTATCTGTATAAACATGGAAATATCTACACCGCTATCTGTATAAACATGGAAATATCTAAACCGCTATCTGTATAAACATGGAAATATCTACACCGCTGCCTGTATAAACATGGAAATATCAGCACCGATCTCGGTATGAAAATGGAGATATCTACACCGCAATCTGTATGAACATGGAAATATCTACACAGCTATCTGTATGAACATGGAAATAGCTACACCCTTATCTGTATAAACATGGAAAAAGCTATACCGCTATCTGTATGAACATGGAAATATCTGCACCGCTATCTGTATGAACATGGAAATATCTACACCGCTATCTGTTTGAACATGGAAATATCTACACCGCTATCTGCATGAAAATGGATATATCTACACTGCTATCTGCATATACATGGAAATATCAACACAGCTATCTCTTTACACATGGAAATAACTACACGGCTATCTGTATGAACATGGAAATATCTACACCGCCATCTGTATGAACATGGAAATATCTGCACCGCCATCTGTATGAACATATAAATATCTACACCGCCATCTGTATTAAGATGGAGATATCTACACCGCTATCTGTATAA
The DNA here is from genome assembly GCF_029281585.2 of Gorilla gorilla gorilla. Taxonomy (NCBI): domain Eukaryota; kingdom Metazoa; phylum Chordata; class Mammalia; order Primates; family Hominidae; genus Gorilla; species Gorilla gorilla. Next base: position 6,435,915 of record NC_086017.1, read on the forward strand.
ACATGGAAATATCATCACCACTATCTGTAAACATGGAAATATCTACACCGCTATCTGTATAAACATGGAAATATCTACACCGCTCCCTGTATAAACATGGAAATATCAGCACCGCTATCTGTATCTACATGGAAATATCTACACCGCTCTCTGTATGAACATGGAAATATCTACACCGCTATCTGTATGAACTTGGATATATCTACACAGCCCTCTAGATGAACATGGAAATATCCACACCGCTATCTGTGTAAACATGCATACATCTTCACCGCTATCTGTATAAACATGGAAATATCTACACCGCTATCTGTATGAACATGGAAATATCTACACCGCTATCTGTTTGAAGATGGAAATATATGCACCGCTATCTGCATGAAAATGGAAATATCTACACAGCTATCTGCATATAGATGGAAATATCTACACAGCTATCTCTTTACATATGGAAATAACTACACCGCTATCTGTATGAACATGGACATATCTACACCGCCATATGTATGAACATGGAAATATCTGCACCGCCATCTGAATGAACATATAAATATCTACACCGCCATCTGTATTAAGATGGAGATATCTACACCGCTATCTGAATAAACATGGAAATATCTACACCGCTATCTGTATAAACATGGAAATATCTACACTGCTATCTGTATAAACATGGAAATATCTACACCGCTACCTGAATAAACATGGAAATATCCGCACCGCTATCTGTATGAACCTGGAAATATCTACACCGCTATCTGTATGAACATGGAAATATCTACACCACTATCTGTATGAACATGGAAATATCTACAAAGCTATCTGAATGAACATGGAAATATCTACACCGCTATCTGTTTGAACATGTAAATATCTACACCGCTATCTGCATGAAAAGGGAAATATCTACAAAGCTATCTGCATATACATGGAAATATCTACACAGCTATCTCTTTACACATGGAAATAACTACACCGCTATATCAATAAACATGGAAATATCTACACCGCCATCTGTATGAACATGGAAATATCTGCACCGCCATCTGTATGAACATATAAATATCTACACCGCCATCTGTATTAAGAAGGAAATATCTAAACCGCTACCAGTATAAACATGGAAATATCTACACCGCTGCCTGTATAAACATGGAAATATCAGCACCGCTCTCTGTATGAACCTGGAAATATCTACACCGCTATCTGTATGAACATGGAAATATCTACACCGCTATCTGTATGAACATGGAAATATCTACAAAGCTATCTGAATGAACATGGAAATATCTACACCGCTATCTGTTTGAACATGTAAATATCTACACCGCTATCTGCATGAAAATGGAAATATCTACAAAGCTATCTGCATATACATGGAAATATCTACACAGCTATCTCTTTACACATGGAAATAACTACACCGCTATATCTATAAACATGGAAATATCTACACCACCATCTGTATGAACATGGAAATATCTGCACCGCCATCTGTGTGAACATATAAATATCTACACCGACACCTGTATTAAGAAGGAAATATCTAAACCGCTATCTGTATAAACATGGAAATATCAGCACCGCTCACTGTATGAAAATGGAAATATCTACACCGCTATCTCTATGAACATGGAAATATCTACACTGCTATCGGTATGAACATGGAAATAGCTACACCGTTATCTGTATGAAAATGGAAATAGCTACACCGCTATCTGTATGAACATGGAGATATCTACACCGCTATCTGTATGAACATGGATATATCTACACAGCCATCTGGATGAACATGGAAATATCTACACCGCTATCTGTGTAAACATGCATACATCTTCACCACTATCTGTATAAACATGGAAATATCTGCACCGCTATCGGTATGAACATGGAAATATCTACACCGCTATCTGTATGAACATTGAAATACCTACACCGCTATCTGTTTGGACATGGAAATATCTACACCGCTATCTGCATGAAAATGGAAATATCTACACTGCTATCTGCATATACACTTAAATATCTACACAGCTATCTCTTTACACATGGAAATAACTACACCACTATCTGTATGAACATGGAAATAACTACACCGCCATCTGTATGAACATGGAAATATCTGCACCGCCATCTGTATGAACATATAAATAGCTACACTGCCATCTGTATTAAGATGGAGATATCTACACTGCTATCTGTATAAACATGGAAATATCTACACTGCCATCTGTATGAACATATAAATACACCGCCATCTGTATTAAGAAGGAAATATCTAAACCGCTATCTGTATAAACATGGAAATATCTACACCGCTGCCTGTATAAACATGGAAATATCAGCACCGCTATCTGTATGAACATGGAAATATCTACACCACTATCTGTAGGAACATGGAAATAGCTACACCGCTGCCTGTATAAACATGGAAATATCAGCACCGCTATCTGTATGAACATGGAAATATCTACACCACTATCTGTACGAACATGGATATATCTACACAGCCATCTGGATGAACATGGAAATATCTACACCACTGTCTGTATGAACATGGAAATATCTACACCGCTATCTGTGTAAACATGCATACATCTTCACCGCTATCTGTATAAAGATGGAAATATCTACACCGCTATCTGTATGAACAAGGAAATATCTATACCGCTATCTGTATGAACATGGAAATATCTACACCGCTATCTGTTTGAACATGGAAATATCTACACCGCTATCTGCATGAAAATGGAAATATCTACACTGCTATCTGCATATACATGGAAATATCTACACAGCTATCTCTTTACACATGGAAATAACTACACCGCTATCTGTATGAACATGGAAATATCTACACCGCCATCTGTATTAAGATGGAGATATCTACACCACTATCTGAATAAACATGGAAATATCTACACCGCTATCTGGATAAACATGGAAATATCTACAACGCTATCTGTATATCCATGGAAATATCTACACCGCTATCTGTATGAACATGGAAATATCTACACTGCTATCTGTATGAACATGGAAATATCTGCACCGCCATCTGTATGAACATATAAATATCTACACCGCCATCTGTATTAAGAAGGAAATATCTAAACCGCTATCTGTATAAACATGGAAATATCTACACCGCTGCCTGTATAAACATGGAAATATCAGCACAGCTATCTGTATGAACATGGAAATATCTACTCCGCTATGTGTATGAACATGGAAATATCTACACCGCTATCTGTATGAACATGGAAATAGCTACACCGCTATCTGTATGAACATGGATATATCTACACAGCCATCTGGATGAACGTGGAAATATCTACACCGCTATCTCTGTAAACATGCATAGATCTTCACCGCTGTCTGTATAAACATGGAAATATCTACACCGCTATCTGTATGAACATTTAAATATCTACACCGCTATCTGTATGAACATGGAAATATCTACACCGCTATCTGTTTGAACATGGAAATATCTACACCGCTATCTGCATGAAAATGGAAATATCTACACTGCTATCTGCATATACATTTAAATATCTACACAGCTATCTCTTTACACATGGAAATAACTACACCGCTATCTGTATGAACATGGAAATATCTACACCGCCATCTGTATGAACATCATATAAATATCTACACCGCCATCTGTATTAAAATGGAGATATCTACACTGCTATCTGTATAAACATGGAAATATCTACACCGCTATCTGTATAAACATGGAAATATCTAAACCGCTATCTGTATAAACATGGAAATATCTACACCGCTGCCTGTATAAACATGGAAATATCAGCACCGATCTCGGTATGAAAATGGAGATATCTACACCGCAATCTGTATGAACATGGAAATATATACACAGCTATCTGTATGAACATGGAAATAGCTACACCGTTATCTGTATGAACATGGAAAAAGCTATACCGCTATATGTATGAACATGGAAATATCTACACCGCTATCTGTATGAACATGGAAATATCTGCACCGCTATCTGTATGAACATGGAAATATCTACACCGCTATCTGTTTGAACATGGAAATATCTACACCGCTATCTGCATGAAAATGGATATATCTACACTGCTATCTGCATATACATGGAAATATCTACACAGCTATCTCTTTACACATGGAAATAACTACACCGCTATCTGTATGAACATGGAAATATCTACACCGCTATCTGTTTGAAGATGGAAATATATACACCGCTATCTGCATGAAAATGGAAATATCTACACAGCTATCTGCATATAGATGGAAATATCTACACAGCTATCTCTTTACACATGGAAATAACATCACCGCTATCTGTATGAACATGGACATATCTACACCGCCATATGTATGAACATATAAATATCTACACCGCCATCTGTATTAAGAAGGAAATATCTAAACCGCTATCTGTATAAACATGGAAATATCTACACCGCTGCCTGTATAAACATGGAAATATCAGCACCGCTCTCTGAATGAAAATGGAGATATCTACACCGCTATCTGTATGAACATGGAAATATCTACACTGCTATCAGTATGAACATGGAAATAGCTACACCGTTATCTGTATGAACATGGAAATAGCTACACCGCTATCTGTATGAACATGGAAATAGCTACACCGCTATCTGTATGAACATGGATATATCTACACAGCCATCTGGATGAACATGGAAATAGCTACACCGCTACCTGTATGAACATGGAAATATCTACACAGCCATCTGGATGAACATGGAAATATCTACACCGCTATCTGTGTAAACATGCATACATGTTCACCGCTATCTGTATAAACATGGAAATATCTACACCGCTATCTGTATGAACATGGAAATATCTGCACCGCTATCTGTATGAACATGGAAATATCTACACCACTATCTGTTTCAACATGGAAATATCTACACAGCTATCTCTTTACACATGGAAATAACTACACCGCTATCTGTATGAACATGGAAATATATACACCGCCATCTGAATGAACATGGAAATATCTGCACCGCCATCTGTATTAAGATGGAGATACCTACATCGCTATCTGCATAAACATGGAAATATCAACACCGCTATCTGTATAAACATTTAAATATCTAAACCGCTATCTGTATCAACATGGAAATATCTACACCGCTACCTGTATAAACATGGAAATATCAGCACAGCTATCTGTATGAACATGGATATATCTACACAGCCCTCTGGATGAACATGGAAACATCTACACCGCTATCTGTGTAAACATGTATACATCTTCACCACTATCTGTATAAACATGGAAATATCTGCACCGCTATCGGTATGAACATGGAAATATCTACACCGCTATCTGTATGAACATTGAAATACCTACACCGCTATCTGTTTGGACATGGAAATATCTACACCGCTATCTGCATGAAAATGGATATATCTACACTGCTATCTACATATACACTTAAATATCTACACAGCTATCTCTTTACACATGGAAATAACTACACCACTATCTGTATGAACATGGAAATATCTACACCGCCATCTGTATGAACATGGAAATGTCTGCACCGCCATCTGTATGAACATATAAATATCTACACTGACATCTGTATTAAGATGGAGATATCTACACTGCTATCTGTATAAACATGGAAATATCTACACTGCCATCTGTATGAACATATAAATACACCGCCATCTGTATTAAGAAGGAAATATCTAAACCGCTATCTGTATAAACATGGAAATATCTACACCGCTGCCTGTATAAACATGGAAATATCAGCACTGCTATCTGTATGAACATGGAAATATCTACACCACTATCTGTAGGAACATGGAAATAGCTACACCGCTGCCTGTATAAACATGGAAATATCAGCACCGCTATCTGTATGAACATGGAAATATCTACACCACTATCTGTATGAACATGGATATATCTACACAGCCATCTGGATGAACATGGAAATATCTACACCACTATCTGTATGAACATGGAAATATCTACACCGCTATCTGTGTAAACATGCATACAACTTCACCGCTATCTGTATAAAGATGGAAATATCTACACCGCTATCTGTATGAACATGGAAATATCTACACCACTATCTGTATGAACATGGAAATATCTACACCGCTATCTGTTTGAACATGGAAATATCTACACCGCTATCTGCATGAAAATGGAAATATCTACACTGCTATCTGCATATACATGGAAATATCTAGACAGCTATCTCTTTACACATGGAAATAACTACACCGCTATCTGTATGAACATGGAAATATCTACACCGCCATCTGTATGAACATGGAAATATCTGCACCGCCGTCTGTATGAACATATAAATATCTACACCGCCATCTGTATTAAGATGGAGATATCTACACCACTATCTGAATAAACTTGGAAATATCTACACCGCTATCTGTATAAACATGGAAATATCTACAACGTTATCTGTATAACCATGGAAATATCTACACCGCTATCTGTATGAGCATGGAAATATCTACACTGCTATCTGTATGAACATGGAAATATCTGCACCGCCATCTGTATGAACATATAAATATCTACACCGCCATCTGTATTAAGAAGGAAATATCTAAACCGCTATCTGTATAAACATGGAAATATCTACACCGCTGCCTGTATAAACATGGAAATATCAGCAATGCTATCTGTATGAACATGGAAATATCTACACCGCTATCTGTATGAACATGGAAATATCTACACCGCTATCTGTATGAACATGGAAATAGCTACACCGCTATCTGTATGAACATGGATATATCTACACAGCCATCTGGATGAACATGGAAATATCTACACCGCTATCTCTGTAAACATGCATAGATCTTCACCGCTGTCTGTATAAACATGGAAATATCTACACCGCTATCTGTATGAACATTTAAATATCTACACCGCTATCTGTATGAACATGGAAATATCTACACCGCTATCTGTTTGAACATGGAAATATCTACACCGCTATCTGCATGAAAATGGAAATATCTACACTGCTATCTGCATATACATTTAAATATCTACACAGCTATCTCTTTACACATGGAAATAACTACACCGCTATCTGTATGAACATGGAAATATCTACACCGCCATCTGTATGAACATCATATAAATATCTACACCGCCATCTGTATTAAAATGGAGATATCTACACTGCTATCTGTATAAACATGGAAATATCTACACCGCTATCTGTATAAACATGGAAATATCTAAACCGCTATCTGTATAAACATGGAAATATCTACACCGCTGCCTGTATAAACATGGAAATATCAGCACCGATCTCGGTATGAAAATGGAGATATCTACACCGCAATCTGTATGAACATGGAAATATATACACAGCTATCTGTATGAACATGGAAATAGCTACACCGTTATCTGTATGAACATGGAAAAAGCTATACCGCTATATGTATGAACATGGAAATATCTACACCGCTATCTGTATGAACATGGAAATATCTGCACCGCTATCTGTATGAACATGGAAATATCTACACCGCTATCTGTTTGAACATGGAAATATCTACACCGCTATCTGCATGAAAATGGATATATCTACACTGCTATCTGCATATACATGGAAATATCTACACAGCTATCTCTTTACACATGGAAATAACTACACCGCTATCTGTATGAACATGGAAATATCTACACCGCTATCTGTTTGAAGATGGAAATATATACACCGCTATCTGCATGAAAATGGAAATATCTACACAGCTATCTGCATATAGATGGAAATATCTACACAGCTATCTCTTTACACATGGAAATAACATCACCGCTATCTGTATGAACATGGACATATCTACACCCCCATATGTATGAACATATAAATATCTACACCGCCATCTGTATTAAGAAGGAAATATCTAAACCGCTATCTGTATAAACATGGAAATATCTACACCGCTGCCTGTATAAACATGGAAATATCAGCACCGCTCTCTGAATGAAAATGGAGATATCTACACCGCTATCTGTATGAACATGGAAATATCTACACTGCTATCAGTATGAACATGGAAATAGCTACACCGTTATCTGTATGAACATGGAAATAGCTACACCGCTATCTGTATGAACATGGAAATAGCTACACCGCTATCTGTATGAACATGGATATATCTACACAGCCATCTGGATGAACATGGAAATAGCTACACCGCTACCTGTATGAACATGGAAATATCTACACAGCCATCTGGATGAACATGGAAATATCTACACCGCTATCTGTGTAAACATGCATACATGTTCACCGCTATCTGTATAAACATGGAAATATCTACACCGCTATCTGTATGAACATGGAAATATCTGCACCGCTATCTGTATGAACATGGAAATATCTACACCACTATCTGTTTCAACATGGAAATATCTACACAGCTATCTCTTTACACATGGAAATAACTACACCGCTATCTGTATGAACATGGAAATATATACACCGCCATCTGAATGAACATGGAAATATCTGCACCGCCATCTGTATTAAGATGGAGATACCTACATCGCTATCTGCATAAACATGGAAATATCAACACCGCTATCTGTATAAACATTTAAATATCTAAACCGCTATCTGTATCAACATGGAAATATCTACACCGCTACCTGTATAAACATGGAAATATCAGCACCGCTATCTGTATGAACATGGATATATCTACACAGCCCTCTGGATGAACATGGAAACATCTACACCGCTATCTGTGTAAACATGTATACATCTTCACCACTATCTGTATAAACATGGAAATATCTGCACCGCTATCGGTATGAACATGGAAATATCTACACCGCTATCTGTATGAACATTGAAATAGCTACACCGCTATCTGTTTGGACATGGAAATATCTACACCGCTATCTGCATGAAAATGGATATATCTACACTGCTATCTACATATACACTTAAATATCTACACAGCTATCTCTTTACACATGGAAATAACTACACCACTATCTGTATGAACATGGAAATATCTACACCGCCATCTGTATGAACATGGAAATGTCTGCACCGCCATCTGTATGAACATATAAATATCTACACTGACATCTGTATTAAGATGGAGATATCTACACTGCTATCTGTATAAACATGGAAATATCTACACTGCCATCTGTATGAACATATAAATACACCGCCATCTGTATTAAGAAGGAAATATCTAAACCGCTATCTGTATAAACATGGAAATATCTACACCGCTGCCTGTATAAACATGGAAATATCAGCACTGCTATCTGTATGAACATGGAAATATCTACACCACTATCTGTAGGAACATGGAAATAGCTACACCGCTGCCTGTATAAACATGGAAATATCAGCACCGCTATCTGTATGAACATGGAAATATCTACACCACTATCTGTATGAACATGGATATATCTACACAGCCATCTGGATGAACATGGAAATATCTACACCACTATCTGTATGAACATGGAAATATCTACACCGCTATCTGTGTAAACATGCATACAACTTCACCGCTATCTGTATAAAGATGGAAATATCTACACCGCTATCTGTATGAACATGGAAATATCTACACCACTATCTGTATGAACATGGAAATATCTACACCGCTATCTGTTTGAACATGGAAATATCTACACCGCTATCTGCATGAAAATGGAAATATCTACACTGCTATCTGCATATACATGGAAATATCTAGACAGCTATCTCTTTACACATGGAAATAACTACACCGCTATCTGTATGAACATGGAAATATCTACACCGCCATCTGTATGAACATGGAAATATCTGCACCGCCGTCTGTATGAACATATAAATATCTACACCGCCATCTGTATTAAGATGGAGATATCTACACCACTATCTGAATAAACTTGGAAATATCTACACCGCTATCTGTATAAACATGGAAATATCTACAACGTTATCTGTATAACCATGGAAATATCTACACCGCTATCTGTATGAGCATGGAAATATCTACACTGCTATCTGTATGAACATGGAAATATCTGCACCGCCATCTGTATGAACATATAAATATCTACACCGCCATCTGTATTAAGAAGGAAATATCTAAACCGCTATCTGTATAAACATGGAAATATCTACACCGCTGCCTGTATAAACATGGAAATATCAGCAATGCTATCTGTATGAACATGGAAATATCTACACCGCTATCTGTATGAACATGGAAATATCTACACCGCTATCTGTATGAACATGGAAATAGCTACACCGCTATCTGTATGAACATGGATATATCTACACAGCCATCTGGATGAACATGGAAATATCTACACCGCTATCTCTGTAAACATGCATAGATCTTCACCGCTGTCTGTATAAACATGGAAATATCTACACCGCTATCTGTATGAACATTTAAATATCTACACCGCTATCTGTATGAACTTGGAAATATCTACACCGCTATCTGTTTGAACATGGAAATATCTACACTGCTATCTGCATGAAAATGGAAATATCGACACTGCTATCTGCATATACATTTAAATATCTACACAGCTATCTCTTTACACTTGGAAATAACTACACCGCTATCTGTATGAACATGGAAATATCTACACCACCATCTGTATGAACATGGAAATATCTGCACCGCCATCTGTATGAACATCATATAAATATCTACACCGCCATCTGTATTAAGATGGAGATATCTACACTGCTATCTGTATAAACATGGAAATATCTACACCGCTATCTGTATAAACATGGAAATATCTAAACTGCTATCTGTATAAACATGGAAATATCTACACCGCTGCCTGTATAAACATGGAAATATCAGCACCGATCTCGGTATGAAAATGGAGATATCTACACCGCAATCTGTATGAACATGGAAATATCTACACAGCTATCTGTATGAACATGGAAATAGCTACACCCTTATCTGTATAAACATGGAAAAAGCTATACCGCTATCTGTATGAACATGGAAATATCTGCACCGCTATCTGTATGAACATGGAAATATCTACACCGCTATCTGTTTGAACATGGAAATATCTACACCGCTATCTGCATGAAAATGGATATATCTACACTGCTATCTGCATATACATGGAAATATCAACACAGCTATCTCTTTACACATGGAAATAACTACACGGCTATCTGTATGAACATGGAAATATCTACACCGCCATCTGTATGAACATGGAAATATCTGCACCGCCATCTGTATGAACATATAAATATCTACACCGCCATCTGTATTAAGATGGAGATATCTACACCGCTATCTGTATAAACATGGAAATATCATCACCACTATCTGTAAACATGGAAATATCTACACCGCTATCTGTATAAACATGGAAATATCTACACCGCTCCCTGTATAAACATGGAAATATCAGCACCGCTATCTGTATCTACATGGAAATATCTACACCGCTCTCTGTATGAACATGGAAATATCTACACCGCTATCTGTATGAACTTGGATATATCTACACAGCCCTCTAGATGAACATGGAAATATCCACACCGCTATCTGTGTAAACATGCATACATCTTCACCGCTATCTGTATAAACATGGAAATATCTACACCGCTATCTGTATGAACATGGAAATATCTACACCGCTATCTGTTTGAAGATGGAAATATATACACCGCTATCTGTATGAAAATGGAAATATCTACACAGCTATCTGCATATAGATGGAAATATCTACACAGCTATCTCTTTACATATGGAAATAACTACACCGCTATCTGTATGAACATGGACATATCTACACCGCCATATGGATGAACATGGAAATATCTGCACCGCCATCTGAATGAACATATAAATATCTACACCGCCATCTGTATTAAGATGGAGATATCTACACCGCTATCTGAATAAACATGGAAATATCTACACCGCTATCTGTATAAACATGGAAATATCTACACTGCTATCTGTATAAACATGGAAATATCTACACCGCTACCTGAATAAACATGGAAATATCCGCACCGCTATCTGTATGAACCTGGAAATATCTACACCGCTATCTGTATGAACATGGAAATATCTACACCACTATCTGTATGAACATGGAAATATCTACAAAGCTATCTGAATGAACATGGAAATATCTACACCGCTATCTGTTTGAACATGTAAATATCTACACCGCTATCTGCATGAAAAGGGAAATATCTACAAAGCTATCTGCATATACATGGAAATATCTACACAGCTATCTCTTTACACATGGAAATAACTACACCGCTATATCAATAAACATGGAAATATCTACACCGCCATCTGTATGAACATGGAAATATCTGCACCGCCATCTGTATGAACATATAAATATCTACACCGCCATCTGTATTAAGAAGGAAATATCTAAACCGCTACCAGTATAAACATGGAAATATCTACACCGCTGCCTGTATAAACATGGAAATATCAGCACCGCTCTCTGTATGAAAATGGAGATATCTACACCGCTATCTGTATGAACATGGAAATATCTACACTGCTATCAGTATGAACATGGAAATAGCTACACCGTTATCTGTATGAACATGGAAATAGCTACACCGCTATCTGTATGAATATGGAAATATCTACACCGCTATCTGTATGAACATGGATATATCTACACAGCCATCTGGATGAACATGGAAATAGCTACACCGCTATCTGTATGAACATGGAAATATCTACACAGCCATCTGGATGAACATGGAAATATCTACACCGCTATCTGTGTAAACATGCATACATCTTCACCGCTATCTGTATGAACATGGAAATATCTACACCGCCATCTGAATGAACATGGAAATATCTGCACCGCCATCTGTATGAACATAAAAATATCTACACCGCCATCTGTATTAAGATGGAGATACATACATCGCTATCTGCATAAACATGGAAATATCAACACTGCTATCTGTATAAACATTTAAATATCTACACCGCTATCTGTATCAAAAGGGAAATATCTACACCGCTACCTATATAAACATGGAAATATCAGCACCGCTATCTGTATGAACATGGATATATCTACACAGCCCTCTGGATGAACATGGAAATCTCTTCACCGCTATCTGTGTAAACATGAATACATCTTCACCGCTATCTGTATAAACATGGAAATATCTACACCGCTATCTCTATGAACATGGAAATATCTACACCGCTATCTGTTTGAAGAATGAAATATATACACAGCAATCTGCATGAAAATGGAAATATCTACACAGCTAACTGCATATAGATGGAAATATCTACACCGCTATCTCTTTACACATTGAAATATCTAAACAGCTATCTGTATGAACATGGAAATATCAGCACCGCTATCTGTATGAACATGGAAATATCTACACCGCTATCTGTATGAACATGGAAATATCTACACCGCTATCTGTATGAACATGGATATATCTACACAGCCCTCTGGATGAACATGGAAATATCCACACCGCTATCTGTGAAAACATGCATACATCTTCACCGCTATCTGTATAAACATGGAAATATCTACACCGCTATCTGTATGAACATGGAAATATCTACACCGCTATCTGTTTGAAGATGGAAATATATACATCGCTATCTTCATGAAAATGGAAATATCTACACAGCTATCTGCATATAGATGGAAATATCTACACAGCAATCTCTTTACACAAGGAAATAACTACACCGCTATCTGTATGAACATGGACATATCTACACCGCCATCTGCATGAACATGGAAATATCTGCACGGCCATCTGTATGAACATATAAATATCTACACCACCATCTGTATTAAGATGGAGATGTCTACACCGCTATCTGAATAAACATGGAAATATCTACACCGCTATCTGTATAAACATGGAAATATCTACACCACTAACTGTATAAACATGGAAATATCTACACCGCTACCTGTATAAACAAGGAAATATCAGCATCGCTATCTGTATGAACCTGGAAATGTCTACACCGCTATCTGAATAAACATGGAAATATCTACACCGCTATCTGTTTGAACATGTAAATATCTACACCGCTATCTGCATGAAAATGGAAATATCTACAAAGCTATCTGCATATACATGGAAATATCCACACAGCTATCTCTTTACACATGGAAATATCTACCCTGCTATCTGTATGAACATGGAAATATCTACACCGCTATCTGTATGAACATGGATATATCTACACAGCCCTCTGGATGAACATGGAAATATCCACACCGCTATCTGTGTAAACATGCATACATCTTCACCGCTATCTGTATAAACATAGAAATATCTACACCGCTATCTGTATGAACATGGAAATATCTACACCGCTATCTGTTTGAAGATGGAAATATATACACCGCTATCTGCATGAAAATGGAAATATCTACACAGCTATCTGCATATAGATGGAAATATCTACACAGCTATCTCTTTACACATGGAAATAACTACACCGCTATCTGTATGAACATGGAAATATCCACACCGCTATCTGTATGAACATGGAAATATCTGCACCGCCATCTGTATGAACATATAAATATCTACACCGCCATCTCTATTAAGATAGAGATATCTACACCGCTATCTGAATAAACATGGAAATATCTACACCGCTATCTGTATAAACATGGAAATATCTACACCGCTATCTGTAAAAACATGGAAATATCTACACCGCTACCTGTATAAACATGGAAATATCAGCACCGCTATCTGTATGAACCTGGAAATATCTACACCTCTATCTGTATGAACATGGAAATATCTACACCGCTATCTGTATGAACATGGAAATATCTACAAAGCTATCTGAATGAACATGGAAATATCTACACCGCTATCTGTTTGAACATGTAAATATCTACACCGCTATCTGCATGAAAATGGAAATATCTACAAAGCTATCTGCATATACATGGAAATATCTACACAGCTATCTCTTTACACATGGAAATAACTACACCGCTATATCTATAAACATGGAAATATCTACACCACCATCTGTATGAACATGGAAATATCTGCACCGCCATCTGTTTGAACATATAAATATCTACACCGCCACCTGTATTAAGAAGGAAATATCTAAACCGCTATCTGTATAAACATGGAAATATCAGCACCGCTCACTGTATGAAAATGGAAATATCTACACCGCTATCTCTATGAACATGGAAATATCTACACTGCTATCGGTATGAACATGGAAATAGCTACACCGTTATCTGTATGAAAATGGAAATAGCTACACCGCTATCTGTATGAACATGGAGATATCTACACCGCTATCTGTATGAACATGGATATATCTACACAGCCATCTGGATGAACATGGAAATATCTACACCGCTATCTGTGTAAACATGCATACATCTTCACCACTATCTGTATAAACATGGAAATATCTGCACCGCTATCTGTTTGAAGATGGAAATATATACACCGCTATCTGTATGAAAATGGAAATATCTACACAGCTATCTGCATATAGATGGAAATATCTACACAGCTATCTCTTTACATATGGAAATAACTACACCGCTATCTGTATGAACATGGACATATCTACACCGCCATATGGATGAACATGGAAATATCTGCACCGCCATCTGAATGAACATATAAATATCTACACCGCCATCTGTATTAAGATGGAGATATCTACACCGCTATCTGAATAAACATGGAAATATCTACACCGCTATCTGTATAAACATGGAAATATCTACACTGCTATCTGTATAAACATGGAAATATCTACACCGCTACCTGAATAAACATGGAAATATCCGCACCGCTATCTGTATGAACCTGGAAATATCTACACCGCTATCTGTATGAACATGGAAATATCTACACCACTATCTGTATGAACATGGAAATATCTACAAAGCTATCTGAATGAACATGGAAATATCTACACCGCTATCTGTTTGAACATGTAAATATCTACACCGCTATCTGCATGAAAAGGGAAATATCTACAAAGCTATCTGCATATACATGGAAATATCTACACAGCTATCTCTTTACACATGGAAATAACTACACCGCTATATCAATAAACATGGAAATATCTACACCGCCATCTGTATGAACATGGAAATATCTGCACCGCCATCTGTATGAACATATAAATATCTACACCGCCATCTGTATTAAGAAGGAAATATCTAAACCGCTACCAGTATAAACATGGAAATATCTACACCGCTGCCTGTATAAACATGGAAATATCAGCACCGCTCTCTGTATGAAAATGGAGATATCTACACCGCTATCTGTATGAACATGGAAATATCTACACTGCTATCAGTATGAACATGGAAATAGCTACACCGTTATCTGTATGAACATGGAAATAGCTACACCGCTATCTGTATGAATATGGAAATATCTACACCGCTATCTGTATGAACATGGATATATCTACACAGCCATCTGGATGAACATGGAAATAGCTACACCGCTATCTGTATGAACATGGAAATATCTACACAGCCATCTGGATGAACATGGAAATATCTACACCGCTATCTGTGTAAACATGCATACATCTTCACCGCTATCTGTATGAACATGGAAATATCTACACCGCCATCTGAATGAACATGGAAATATCTGCACCGCCATCTGTATGAACATAAAAATATCTACACCGCCATCTGTATTAAGATGGAGATACATACATCGCTATCTGCATAAACATGGAAATATCAACACTGCTATCTGTATAAACATTTAAATATCTACACCGCTATCTGTATCAAAAGGGAAATATCTACACCGCTACCTATATAAACATGGAAATATCAGCACCGCTATCTGTATGAACATGGATATATCTACACAGCCCTCTGGATGAACATGGAAATCTCTTCACCGCTATCTGTGTAAACATGAATACATCTTCACCGCTATCTGTATAAACATGGAAATATCTACACCGCTATCTCTATGAACATGGAAATATCTACACCGCTATCTGTTTGAAGAATGAAATATATACACAGCAATCTGCATGAAAATGGAAATATCTACACAGCTAACTGCATATAGATGGAAATATCTACACCGCTATCTCTTTACACATTGAAATATCTAAACAGCTATCTGTATGAACATGGAAATATCAGCACCGCTATCTGTATGAACATGGAAATATCTACACCGCTATCTGTATGAACATGGAAATATCTACACCGCTATCTGTATGAACATGGATATATCTACACAGCCCTCTGGATGAACATGGAAATATCCACACCGCTATCTGTGAAAACATGCATACATCTTCACCGCTATCTGTATAAACATGGAAATATCTACACCGCTATCTGTATGAACATGGAAATATCTACACCGCTATCTGTTTGAAGATGGAAATATATACATCGCTATCTTCATGAAAATGGAAATATCTACACAGCTATCTGCATATAGATGGAAATATCTACACAGCAATCTCTTTACACAAGGAAATAACTACACCGCTATCTGTATGAACATGGACATATCTACACCGCCATCTGCATGAACATGGAAATATCTGCACGGCCATCTGTATGAACATATAAATATCTACACCACCATCTGTATTAAGATGGAGATGTCTACACCGCTATCTGAATAAACATGGAAATATCTACACCGCTATCTGTATAAACATGGAAATATCTACACCAATAACTGTATAAACATGGAAATATCTACACCGCTACCTGTATAAACAAGGAAATATCAGCATCGCTATCTGTATGAACCTGGAAATGTCTACACCGCTATCTGAATAAACATGGAAATATCTACACCGCTATCTGTTTGAACATGTAAATATCTACACCGCTATCTGCATGAAAATGGAAATATCTACAAAGCTATCTGCATATACATGGAAATATCCACACAGCTATCTCTTTACACATGGAAATATCTACCCTGCTATCTGTATGAACATGGAAATATCTACACCGCTATCTGTATGAACATGGATATATCTACACAGCCCTCTGGATGAACATGGAAATATCCACACCGCTATCTGTGTAAACATGCATACATCTTCACCGCTATCTGTATAAACATAGAAATATCTACACCGCTATCTGTATGAACATGGAAATATCTACACCGCTATCTGTTTGAAGATGGAAATATATACACCGCTATCTGCATGAAAATGGAAATATCTACACAGCTATCTGCATATAGATGGAAATATCTACACAGCTATCTCTTTACACATGGAAATAACTACACCGCTATCTGTATGAACATGGAAATATCCACACCGCTATCTGTATGAACATGGAAATATCTGCACCGCCATCTGTATGAACATATAAATATCTACACCGCCATCTCTATTAAGATAGAGATATCTACACCGCTATCTGAATAAACATGGAAATATCTACACCGCTATCTGTATAAACATGGAAATATCTACACCGCTATCTGTAAAAACATGGAAATATCTACACCGCTACCTGTATAAACATGGAAATATCAGCACCGCTATCTGTATGAACCTGGAAATATCTACACCTCTATCTGTATGAACATGGAAATATCTACACCGCTATCTGTATGAACATGGAAATATCTACAAAGCTATCTGAATGAACATGGAAATATCTACACCGCTATCTGTTTGAACATGTAAATATCTACACCGCTATCTGCATGAAAATGGAAATATCTACAAAGCTATCTGCATATACATGGAAATATCTACACAGCTATCTCTTTACACATGGAAATAACTACACCGCTATATCTATAAACATGGAAATATCTACACCACCATCTGTATGAACATGGAAATATCTGCACCGCCATCTGTTTGAACATATAAATATCTACACCGCCACCTGTATTAAGAAGGAAATATCTAAACCGCTATCTGTATAAACATGGAAATATCAGCACCGCTCACTGTATGAAAATGGAAATATCTACACCGCTATCTCTATGAACATGGAAATATCTACACTGCTATCGGTATGAACATGGAAATAGCTACACCGTTATCTGTATGAAAATGGAAATAGCTACACCGCTATCTGTATGAACATGGAGATATCTACACCGCTATCTGTATGAACATGGATATATCTACACAGCCATCTGGATGAACATGGAAATATCTACACCGCTATCTGTGTAAACATGCATACATCTTCACCACTATCTGTATAAACATGGAAATATCTGCACCGCTATCGGTATGAACATGGAAATATCTACACCGCTATCTGTATGAACATTGAAATACCTACACCGCTATCTGTTTGGACATGGAAATATCTACACCGCTATCTGCATGAAAATGGAAATATCTACACTGCTATCTGCATATACACTTAAATATCTACACAGCTATCTCTTTACACATGGAAATAACTACACCACTATCTGTATGAACATGGAAATAACTACACCGCCATCTGTATGAACATGGAAATATCTGCACCGCCATCTGTATGAACATATAAATAGCTACACTGCCATCTGTATTAAGATGGAGATATCTACACTGCTATCTGTATAAACATGGAAATATCTACACTGCCATCTGTATGAACATATAAATACACCGCCATCTGTATTAAGAAGGAAATATCTAAACCGCTATCTGTATAAACATGGAAATATCTACACCGCTGCCTGTATAAACATGGAAATATCAGCAATGCTATCTGTATGAACATGGAAATATCTACACCGCTATCTGTATGAACATGGAAATATCTACACCGCTATCTGTATGAACATGGAAATAGCTACACCGCTATCTGTATGAACATGGATATATCTACACAGCCATCTGGATGAACATGGAAATATCTACACCGCTATCTCTGTAAACATGCATAGATCTTCACCGCTGTCTGTATAAACATGGAAATATCTACACCGCTATCTGTATGAACATTTAAATATCTACACCGCTATCTGTATGAACTTGGAAATATCTACACCGCTATCTGTTTGAACATGGAAATATCTACACTGCTATCTGCATGAAAATGGAAATATCGACACTGCTATCTGCATATACATTTAAATATCTACACAGCTATCTCTTTACACTTGGAAATAACTACACCGCTATCTGTATGAACATGGAAATATCTACACCACCATCTGTATGAACATGGAAATATCTGCACCGCCATCTGTATGAACATCATATAAATATCTACACCGCCATCTGTATTAAGATGGAGATATCTACACTGCTATCTGTATAAACATGGAAATATCTACACCGCTATCTGTATAAACATGGAAATATCTAAACCGCTATCTGTATAAACATGGAAATATCTACACCGCTGCCTGTATAAACATGGAAATATCAGCACCGATCTCGGTATGAAAATGGAGATATCTACACCGCAATCTGTATGAACATGGAAATATCTACACAGCTATCTGTATGAACATGGAAATAGCTACACCCTTATCTGTATAAACATGGAAAAAGCTATACCGCTATCTGTATGAACATGGAAATATCTGCACCGCTATCTGTATGAACATGGAAATATCTACACCGCTATCTGTTTGAACATGGAAATATCTACACCGCTATCTGCATGAAAATGGATATATCTACACTGCTATCTGCATATACATGGAAATATCAACACAGCTATCTCTTTACACATGGAAATAACTACACGGCTATCTGTATGAACATGGAAATATCTACACCGCCATCTGTATGAACATGGAAATATCTGCACCGCCATCTGTATGAACATATAAATATCTACACCGCCATCTGTATTAAGATGGAGATATCTACACCGCTATCTGTATAAACATGGAAATATCATCACCACTATCTGTAAACATGGAAATATCTACACCGCTATCTGTATAAACATGGAAATATCTACACCGCTCCCTGTATAAACATGGAAATATCAGCACCGCTATCTGTATCTACATGGAAATATCTACACCGCTCTCTGTATGAACATGGAAATATCTACACCGCTATCTGTATGAACTTGGATATATCTACACAGCCCTCTAGATGAACATGGAAATATCCACACCGCTATCTGTGTAAACATGCATACATCTTCACCGCTATCTGTATAAACATGGAAATATCTACACCACTATCTGTATGAACATGGAAATATCTACACCGCTATCTGTTTGAAGATGGAAATATATACACCGCTATCTGCATGAAAATGGAAATATCTACACAGCTATCTGCATATAGATGGAAATATCTACACAGCTATCTCTTTACATATGGAAATAACTACACCGCTATCTGTATGAACATGGACATATCTACACCGCCATATGTATGAACATGGAAATATCTGCACCGCCATCTGAATGAACATATAAATATCTACACCGCCATCTGTATTAAGATGGAGATATCTACACCGCTATCTGAATAAACATGGAAATATCTACACCGCTATCTGTATAAACATGGAAATATCTACACTGCTATCTGTATAAACATGGAAATATCTACACCGCTACCTGAATAAACATGGAAATATCCGCACCGCTATCTGTATGAACCTGGAAATATCTACACCGCTATCTGTATGAACATGGAAATATCTACACCACTATCTGTATGAACATGGAAATATCTACAAAGCTATCTGAATGAACATGGAAATATCTACACCGCTATCTGTTTGAACATGTAAATATCTACACCGCTATCTGCATGAAAAGGGAAATATCTACAAAGCTATCTGCATATACATGGAAATATCTACACAGCTATCTCTTTACACATGGAAATAACTACACCGCTATATCAATAAACATGGAAATATCTACACCGCCATCTGTATGAACATGGAAATATCTGCACCGCCATCTGTATGAACATATAAATATCTACACCGCCATCTGTATTAAGAAGGAAATATCTAAACCGCTACCAGTATAAACATGGAAATATCTACACCGCTGCCTGTATAAACATGGAAATATCAGCACCGCTCTCTGTATGAACCTGGAAATATCTACACCGCTATCTGTATGAACATGGAAATATCTACACCGCTATCTGTATGAACATGGAAATATCTACAAAGCTATCTGAATGAACATGGAAATATCTACACCGCTATCTGTTTGAACATGTAAATATCTACACCGCTATCTGCATGAAAATGGAAATATCTACAAAGCTATCTGCATATACATGGAAATATCTACACAGCTATCTCTTTACACATGGAAATAACTACACCGCTATATCTATAAACATGGAAATATCTACACCACCATCTGTATGAACATGGAAATATCTGCACCGCCATCTGTTTGAACATATAAATATCTACACCGCCACCTGTATTAAGAAGGAAATATCTAAACCGCTATCTGTATAAACATGGAAATATCAGCACCGCTCACTGTATGAAAATGGAAATATCTACACCGCTATCTCTATGAACATGGAAATATCTACACTGCTATCGGTATGAACATGGAAATAGCTACACCGTTATCTGTATGAAAATGGAAATAGCTACACCGCTATCTGTATGAACATGGAGATATCTACACCGCTATCTGTATGAACATGGATATATCTACACAGCCATCTGGATGAACATGGAAATATCTACACCGCTATCTGTGTAAACATGCATACATCTTCACCACTATCTGTATAAACATGGAAATATCTGCACCGCTATCTGTTTGAAGATGGAAATATATACACCGCTATCTGTATGAAAATGGAAATATCTACACAGCTATCTGCATATAGATGGAAATATCTACACAGCTATCTCTTTACATATGGAAATAACTACACCGCTATCTGTATGAACATGGACATATCTACACCGCCATATGGATGAACATGGAAATATCTGCACCGCCATCTGAATGAACATATAAATATCTACACCGCCATCTGTATTAAGATGGAGATATCTACACCGCTATCTGAATAAACATGGAAATATCTACACCGCTATCTGTATAAACATGGAAATATCTACACTGCTATCTGTATAAACATGGAAATATCTACACCGCTACCTGAATAAACATGGAAATATCCGCACCGCTATCTGTATGAACCTGGAAATATCTACACCGCTATCTGTATGAACATGGAAATATCTACACCACTATCTGTATGAACATGGAAATATCTACAAAGCTATCTGAATGAACATGGAAATATCTACACCGCTATCTGTTTGAACATGTAAATATCTACACCGCTATCTGCATGAAAAGGGAAATATCTACAAAGCTATCTGCATATACATGGAAATATCTACACAGCTATCTCTTTACACATGGAAATAACTACACCGCTATATCAATAAACATGGAAATATCTACACCGCCATCTGTATGAACATGGAAATATCTGCACCGCCATCTGTATGAACATATAAATATCTACACCGCCATCTGTATTAAGAAGGAAATATCTAAACCGCTACCAGTATAAACATGGAAATATCTACACCGCTGCCTGTATAAACATGGAAATATCAGCACCGCTCTCTGTATGAAAATGGAGATATCTACACCGCTATCTGTATGAACATGGAAATATCTACACTGCTATCAGTATGAACATGGAAATAGCTACACCGTTATCTGTATGAACATGGAAATAGCTACACCGCTATCTGTATGAATATGGAAATATCTACACCGCTATCTGTATGAACATGGATATATCTACACAGCCATCTGGATGAACATGGAAATAGCTACACCGCTATCTGTATGAACATGGAAATATCTACACAGCCATCTGGATGAACATGGAAATATCTACACCGCTATCTGTGTAAACATGCATACATCTTCACCGCTATCTGTATGAACATGGAAATATCTACACCGCCATCTGAATGAACATGGAAATATCTGCACCGCCATCTGTATGAACATAAAAATATCTACACCGCCATCTGTATTAAGATGGAGATACATACATCGCTATCTGCATAAACATGGAAATATCAACACTGCTATCTGTATAAACATTTAAATATCTACACCGCTATCTGTATCAAAAGGGAAATATCTACACCGCTACCTATATAAACATGGAAATATCAGCACCGCTATCTGTATGAACATGGATATATCTACACAGCCCTCTGGATGAACATGGAAATCTCTTCACCGCTATCTGTGTAAACATGAATACATCTTCACCGCTATCTGTATAAACATGGAAATATCTACACCGCTATCTCTATGAACATGGAAATATCTACACCGCTATCTGTTTGAAGAATGAAATATATACACAGCAATCTGCATGAAAATGGAAATATCTACACAGCTAACTGCATATAGATGGAAATATCTACACCGCTATCTCTTTACACATTGAAATATCTAAACAGCTATCTGTATGAACATGGAAATATCAGCACCGCTATCTGTATGAACATGGAAATATCTACACCGCTATCTGTATGAACATGGAAATATCTACACCGCTATCTGTATGAACATGGATATATCTACACAGCCCTCTGGATGAACATGGAAATATCCACACCGCTATCTGTGAAAACATGCATACATCTTCACCGCTATCTGTATAAACATGGAAATATCTACACCGCTATCTGTATGAACATGGAAATATCTACACCGCTATCTGTTTGAAGATGGAAATATATACATCGCTATCTTCATGAAAATGGAAATATCTACACAGCTATCTGCATATAGATGGAAATATCTACACAGCAATCTCTTTACACAAGGAAATAACTACACCGCTATCTGTATGAACATGGACATATCTACACCGCCATCTGCATGAACATGGAAATATCTGCACGGCCATCTGTGTGAACATATAAATATCTACACCACCATCTGTATTAAGATGGAGATGTCTACACCGCTATCTGAATAAACATGGAAATATCTACACCGCTATCTGTATAAACATGGAAATATCTACACCACTAACTGTATAAACATGGAAATATCTACACCGCTACCTGTATAAACAAGGAAATATCAGCATCGCTATCTGTATGAACCTGGAAATGTCTACACCGCTATCTGAATAAACATGGAAATATCTACACCGCTATCTGTTTGAACATGTAAATATCTACACCGCTATCTGCATGAAAATGGAAATATCTACAAAGCTATCTGCATATACATGGAAATATCCACACAGCTATCTCTTTACACATGGAAATATCTACCCTGCTATCTGTATGAACATGGAAATATCTACACCGCTATCTGTATGAACATGGATATATCTACACAGCCCTCTGGATGAACATGGAAATATCCACACCGCTATCTGTGTAAACATGCATACATCTTCACCGCTATCTGTATAAACATAGAAATATCTACACCGCTATCTGTATGAACATGGAAATATCTACACCGCTATCTGTTTGAAGATGGAAATATATACACCGCTATCTGCATGAAAATGGAAATATCTACACAGCTATCTGCATATAGATGGAAATATCTACACAGCTATCTCTTTACACATGGAAATAACTACACCGCTATCTGTATGAACATGGAAATATCCACACCGCTATCTGTATGAACATGGAAATATCTGCACCGCCATCTGTATGAACATATAAATATCTACACCGCCATCTCTATTAAGATAGAGATATCTACACCGCTATCTGAATAAACATGGAAATATCTACACCGCTATCTGTATAAACATGGAAATATCTACACCGCTATCTGTAAAAACATGGAAATATCTACACCGCTACCTGTATAAACATGGAAATATCAGCACCGCTATCTGTATGAACCTGGAAATATCTACACCTCTATCTGTATGAACATGGAAATATCTACACCGCTATCTGTATGAACATGGAAATATCTACAAAGCTATCTGAATGAACATGGAAATATCTACACCGCTATCTGTTTGAACATGTAAATATCTACACCGCTATCTGCATGAAAATGGAAATATCTACAAAGCTATCTGCATATACATGGAAATATCTACACAGCTATCTCTTTACACATGGAAATAACTACACCGCTATATCTATAAACATGGAAATATCTACACCACCATCTGTATGAACATGGAAATATCTGCACCGCCATCTGTTTGAACATATAAATATCTACACCGCCACCTGTATTAAGAAGGAAATATCTAAACCGCTATCTGTATAAACATGGAAATATCAGCACCGCTCACTGTATGAAAATGGAAATATCTACACCGCTATCTCTATGAACATGGAAATATCTACACTGCTATCGGTATGAACATGGAAATAGCTACACCGTTATCTGTATGAAAATGGAAATAGCTACACCGCTATCTGTATGAACATGGAGATATCTACACCGCTATCTGTATGAACATGGATATATCTACACAGCCATCTGGATGAACATGGAAATATCTACACCGCTATCTGTGTAAACATGCATACATCTTCACCACTATCTGTATAAACATGGAAATATCTGCACCGCTATCGGTATGAACATGGAAATATCTACACCGCTATCTGTATGAACATTGAAATACCTACACCGCTATCTGTTTGGACATGGAAATATCTACACCGCTATCTGCATGAAAATGGAAATATCTACACTGCTATCTGCATATACACTTAAATATCTACACAGCTATCTCTTTACACATGGAAATAACTACACCACTATCTGTATGAACATGGAAATAACTACACCGCCATCTGTATGAACATGGAAATATCTGCACCGCCATCTGTATGAACATATAAATAGCTACACTGCCATCTGTATTAAGATGGAGATATCTACACTGCTATCTGTATAAACATGGAAATATCTACACTGCCATCTGTATGAACATATAAATACACCGCCATCTGTATTAAGAAGGAAATATCTAAACCGCTATCTGTATAAACATGGAAATATCTACACCGCTGCCTGTATAAACATGGAAATATCAGCAATGCTATCTGTATGAACATGGAAATATCTACACCGCTATCTGTATGAACATGGAAATATCTACACCGCTATCTGTATGAACATGGAAATAGCTACACCGCTATCTGTATGAACATGGATATATCTACACAGCCATCTGGATGAACATGGAAATATCTACACCGCTATCTCTGTAAACATGCATAGATCTTCACCGCTGTCTGTATAAACATGGAAATATCTACACCGCTATCTGTATGAACATTTAAATATCTACACCGCTATCTGTATGAACTTGGAAATATCTACACCGCTATCTGTTTGAACATGGAAATATCTACACTGCTATCTGCATGAAAATGGAAATATCGACACTGCTATCTGCATATACATTTAAATATCTACACAGCTATCTCTTTACACTTGGAAATAACTACACCGCTATCTGTATGAACATGGAAATATCTACACCACCATCTGTATGAACATGGAAATATCTGCACCGCCATCTGTATGAACATCATATAAATATCTACACCGCCATCTGTATTAAGATGGAGATATCTACACTGCTATCTGTATAAACATGGAAATATCTACACCGCTATCTGTATAAACATGGAAATATCTAAACCGCTATCTGTATAAACATGGAAATATCTACACCGCTGCCTGTATAAACATGGAAATATCAGCACCGATCTCGGTATGAAAATGGAGATATCTACACCGCAATCTGTATGAACATGGAAATATCTACACAGCTATCTGTATGAACATGGAAATAGCTACACCCTTATCTGTATAAACATGGAAAAAGCTATACCGCTATCTGTATGAACATGGAAATATCTGCACTGCTATCTGCATGAAAATGGAAATATCGACACTGCTATCTGCATATACATTTAAATATCTACACAGCTATCTCTTTACACTTGGAAATAACTACACCGCTATCTGTATGAACATGGAAATATCTACACCACCATCTGTATGAACATGGAAATATCTGCACCGCCATCTGTATGAACATCATATAAATATCTACACCGCCATCTGTATTAAGATGGAGATATCTACACTGCTATCTGTATAAACATGGAAATATCTACACCGCTATCTGTATAAACATGGAAATATCTAAACCGCTATCTGTATAAACATGGAAATATCTACACCGCTGCCTGTATAAACATGGAAATATCAGCACCGATCTCGGTATGAAAATGGAGATATCTACACCGCAATCTGTATGAACATGGAAATATCTACACAGCTATCTGTATGAACATGGAAATAGCTACACCCTTATCTGTATAAACATGGAAAAAGCTATACCGCTATCTGTATGAACATGGAAATATCTGCACCGCTATCTGTATGAACATGGAAATATCTACACCGCTATCTGTTTGAACATGGAAATATCTACACCGCTATCTGCATGAAAATGGATATATCTACACTGCTATCTGCATATACATGGAAATATCAACACAGCTATCTCTTTACACATGGAAATAACTACACGGCTATCTGTATGAACATGGAAATATCTACACCGCCATCTGTATGAACATGGAAATATCTGCACCGCCATCTGTATGAACATATAAATATCTACACCGCCATCTGTATTAAGATGGAGATATCTACACCGCTATCTGTATAAACATGGAAATATCATCACCACTATCTGTAAACATGGAAATATCTACACCGCTATCTGTATAAACATGGAAATATCTACACCGCTCCCTGTATAAACATGGAAATATCAGCACCGCTATCTGTATCTACATGGAAATATCTACACCGCTCTCTGTATGAACATGGAAATATCTACACCGCTATCTGTATGAACTTGGATATATCTACACAGCCCTCTAGATGAACATGGAAATATCCACACCGCTATCTGTGTAAACATGCATACATCTTCACCGCTATCTGTATAAACATGGAAATATCTACACCACTATCTGTATGAACATGGAAATATCTACACCGCTATCTGTTTGAAGATGGAAATATATACACCGCTATCTGCATGAAAATGGAAATATCTACACAACTATCTGCATATAGATGGAAATATCTACACAGCTATCTCTTTACATATGGAAATAACTACACCGCTATCTGTATGAACATGGACATATCTACACCGCCATATGTATGAACATGGAAATATCTGCACCGCCATCGGAATGAACATATAAATATCTACACCGCCATCTGTATTAAGATGGAGATATCTACACCGCTATCTGAATAAACATGGAAATATCTACACCGCTATCTGTATAAACATGGAAATATCTACACTGCTATCTGTATAAACATGGAAATATCTACACCGCTACCTGAATAAACATGGAAATATCCGCACCGCTATCTGTATGAACCTGGAAATATCTACACCGCTATCTGTATGAACATGGAAATATCTACACCACTATCTGTATGAACATGGAAATATCTACAAAGCTATCTGAATGAACATGGAAATATCTACACCGCTATCTGTTTGAACATGTAAATATCTACACCGCTATCTGCATGAAAAGGGAAATATCTACAAAGCTATCTGCATATACATGGAAATATCTACACAGCTATCTCTTTACACATGGAAATAACTACACCGCTATATCAATAAACATGGAAATATCTACACCGCCATCTGTATGAACATGGAAATATCTGCACCGCCATCTGTATGAACATATAAATATCTACACCGCCATCTGTATTAAGAAGGAAATATCTAAACCGCTACCAGTATAAACATGGAAATATCTACACCGCTGCCTGTATAAACATGGAAATATCAGCACCGCTCTCTGTATGAACCTGGAAATATCTACACCGCTATCTGTATGAACATGGAAATATCTACACCGCTATCTGTATGAACATGGAAATATCTACAAAGCTATCTGAATGAACATGGAAATATCTACACCGCTATCTGTTTGAACATGTAAATATCTACACCGCTATCTGCATGAAAATGGAAATATCTACAAAGCTATCTGCATATACATGGAAATATCTACACAGCTATCTCTTTACACATGGAAATAACTACACCGCTATATCTATAAACATGGAAATATCTACACCACCATCTGTATGAACATGGAAATATCTGCACCGCCATCTGTTTGAACATATAAATATCTACACCGCCACCTGTATTAAGAAGGAAATATCTAAACCGCTATCTGTATAAACATGGAAATATCAGCACCGCTCACTGTATGAAAATGGAAATATCTACACCGCTATCTCTATGAACATGGAAATATCTACACTGCTATCGGTATGAACATGGAAATAGCTACACCGTTATCTGTATGAAAATGGAAATAGCTACACCGCTATCTGTATGAACATGGAGATATCTACACCGCTATCTGTATGAACATGGATATATCTACACAGCCATCTGGATGAACATGGAAATATCTACACCGCTATCTGTGTAAACATGCATACATCTTCACCACTATCTGTATAAACATGGAAATATCTGCACCGCTATCTGTTTGAAGATGGAAATATATACACCGCTATCTGTATGAAAATGGAAATATCTACACAGCTATCTGCATATAGATGGAAATATCTACACAGCTATCTCTTTACATATGGAAATAACTACACCGCTATCTGTATGAACATGGACATATCTACACCGCCATATGGATGAACATGGAAATATCTGCACCGCCATCTGAATGAACATATAAATATCTACACCGCCATCTGTATTAAGATGGAGATATCTACACCGCTATCTGAATAAACATGGAAATATCTACACCGCTATCTGTATAAACATGGAAATATCTACACTGCTATCTGTATAAACATGGAAATATCTACACCGCTACCTGAATAAACATGGAAATATCCGCACCGCTATCTGTATGAACCTGGAAATATCTACACCGCTATCTGTATGAACATGGAAATATCTACACCACTATCTGTATGAACATGGAAATATCTACAAAGCTATCTGAATGAACATGGAAATATCTACACCGCTATCTGTTTGAACATGTAAATATCTACACCGCTATCTGCATGAAAAGGGAAATATCTACAAAGCTATCTGCATATACATGGAAATATCTACACAGCTATCTCTTTACACATGGAAATAACTACACCGCTATATCAATAAACATGGAAATATCTACACCGCCATCTGTATGAACATGGAAATATCTGCACCGCCATCTGTATGAACATATAAATATCTACACCGCCATCTGTATTAAGAAGGAAATATCTAAACCGCTACCAGTATAAACATGGAAATATCTACACCGCTGCCTGTATAAACATGGAAATATCAGCACCGCTCTCTGTATGAAAATGGAGATATCTACACCGCTATCTGTATGAACATGGAAATATCTACACTGCTATCAGTATGAACATGGAAATAGCTACACCGTTATCTGTATGAACATGGAAATAGCTACACCGCTATCTGTATGAATATGGAAATATCTACACCGCTATCTGTATGAACATGGATATATCTACACAGCCATCTGGATGAACATGGAAATAGCTACACCGCTATCTGTATGAACATGGAAATATCTACACAGCCATCTGGATGAACATGGAAATATCTACACCGCTATCTGTGTAAACATGCATACATCTTCACCGCTATCTGTATGAACATGGAAATATCTACACCGCCATCTGAATGAACATGGAAATATCTGCACCGCCATCTGTATGAACATAAAAATATCTACACCGCCATCTGTATTAAGATGGAGATACATACATCGCTATCTGCATAAACATGGAAATATCAACACTGCTATCTGTATAAACATTTAAATATCTACACCGCTATCTGTATCAAAAGGGAAATATCTACACCGCTACCTATATAAACATGGAAATATCAGCACCGCTATCTGTATGAACATGGATATATCTACACAGCGCTCTGGATGAACATGGAAATCTCTTCACCGCTATCTGTGTAAACATGAATACATCTTCACCGCTATCTGTATAAACATGGAAATATCTACACCGCTATCTCTATGAACATGGAAATATCTACACCGCTATCTGTTTGAAGAATGAAATATATACACAGCAATCTGCATGAAAATGGAAATATCTACACAGCTAACTGCATATAGATGGAAATATCTACACCGCTATCTCTTTACACATTGAAATATCTAAACAGCTATCTGTATGAACATGGAAATATCAGCACCGCTATCTGTATGAACATGGAAATATCTACACCGCTATCTGTATGAACATGGAAATATCTACACCGCTATCTGTATGAACATGGATATATCTACACAGCCCTCTGGATGAACATGGAAATATCCACACCGCTATCTGTGAAAACATGCATACATCTTCACCGCTATCTGTATAAACATGGAAATATCTACACCGCTATCTGTATGAACATGGAAATATCTACACCGCTATCTGTTTGAAGATGGAAATATATACATCGCTATCTTCATGAAAATGGAAATATCTACACAGCTATCTGCATATAGATGGAAATATCTACACAGCAATCTCTTTACACAAGGAAATAACTACACCGCTATCTGTATGAACATGGACATATCTACACCGCCATCTGCATGAACATGGAAATATCTGCACGGCCATCTGTATGAACATATAAATATCTACACCACCATCTGTATTAAGATGGAGATGTCTACACCGCTATCTGAATAAACATGGAAATATCTACACCGCTATCTGTATAAACATGGAAATATCTACACCACTAACTGTATAAACATGGAAATATCTACACCGCTACCTGTATAAACAAGGAAATATCAGCATCGCTATCTGTATGAACCTGGAAATGTCTACACCGCTATCTGAATAAACATGGAAATATCTACACCGCTATCTGTTTGAACATGTAAATATCTACACCGCTATCTGCATGAAAATGGAAATATCTACAAAGCTATCTGCATATACATGGAAATATCCACACAGCTATCTCTTTACACATGGAAATATCTACCCTGCTATCTGTATGAACATGGAAATATCTACACCGCTATCTGTATGAACATGGATATATCTACACAGCCCTCTGGATGAACATGGAAATATCCACACCGCTATCTGTGTAAACATGCATACATCTTCACCGCTATCTGTATAAACATAGAAATATCTACACCGCTATCTGTATGAACATGGAAATATCTACACCGCTATCTGTTTGAAGATGGAAATATATACACCGCTATCTGCATGAAAATGGAAATATCTACACAGCTATCTGCATATAGATGGAAATATCTACACAGCTATCTCTTTACACATGGAAATAACTACACCGCTATCTGTATGAACATGGAAATATCCACACCGCTATCTGTATGAACATGGAAATATCTGCACCGCCATCTGTATGAACATATAAATATCTACACCGCCATCTCTATTAAGATAGAGATATCTACACCGCTATCTGAATAAACATGGAAATATCTACACCGCTATCTGTATAAACATGGAAATATCTACACCGCTATCTGTAAAAACATGGAAATATCTACACCGCTACCTGTATAAACATGGAAATATCAGCACCGCTATCTGTATGAACCTGGAAATATCTACACCTCTATCTGTATGAACATGGAAATATCTACACCGCTATCTGTATGAACATGGAAATATCTACAAAGCTATCTGAATGAACATGGAAATATCTACACCGCTATCTGTTTGAACATGTAAATATCTACACCGCTATCTGCATGAAAATGGAAATATCTACAAAGCTATCTGCATATACATGGAAATATCTACACAGCTATCTCTTTACACATGGAAATAACTACACCGCTATATCTATAAACATGGAAATATCTACACCACCATCTGTATGAACATGGAAATATCTGCACCGCCATCTGTTTGAACATATAAATATCTACACCGCCACCTGTATTAAGAAGGAAATATCTAAACCGCTATCTGTATAAACATGGAAATATCAGCACCGCTCACTGTATGAAAATGGAAATATCTACACCGCTATCTCTATGAACATGGAAATATCTACACTGCTATCGGTATGAACATGGAAATAGCTACACCGTTATCTGTATGAAAATGGAAATAGCTACACCGCTATCTGTATGAACATGGAGATATCTACACCGCTATCTGTATGAACATGGATATATCTACACAGCCATCTGGATGAACATGGAAATATCTACACCGCTATCTGTGTAAACATGCATACATCTTCACCACTATCTGTATAAACATGGAAATATCTGCACCGCTATCGGTATGAACATGGAAATATCTACACCGCTATCTGTATGAACATTGAAATACCTACACCGCTATCTGTTTGGACATGGAAATATCTACACCGCTATCTGCATGAAAATGGAAATATCTACACTGCTATCTGCATATACACTTAAATATCTACACAGCTATCTCTTTACACATGGAAATAACTACACCACTATCTGTATGAACATGGAAATAACTACACCGCCATCTGTATGAACATGGAAATATCTGCACCGCCATCTGTATGAACATATAAATAGCTACACTGCCATCTGTATTAAGATGGAGATATCTACACTGCTATCTGTATAAACATGGAAATATCTACACTGCCATCTGTATGAACATATAAATACACCGCCATCTGTATTAAGAAGGAAATATCTAAACCGCTATCTGTATAAACATGGAAATATCTACACCGCTGCCTGTATAAACATGGAAATATCAGCAATGCTATCTGTATGAACATGGAAATATCTACACCGCTATCTGTATGAACATGGAAATATCTACACCGCTATCTGTATGAACATGGAAATAGCTACACCGCTATCTGTATGAACATGGATATATCTACACAGCCATCTGGATGAACATGGAAATATCTACACCGCTATCTCTGTAAACATGCATAGATCTTCACCGCTGTCTGTATAAACATGGAAATATCTACACCGCTATCTGTATGAACATTTAAATATCTACACCGCTATCTGTATGAACTTGGAAATATCTACACCGCTATCTGTTTGAACATGGAAATATCTACACTGCTATCTGCATGAAAATGGAAATATCGACACTGCTATCTGCATATACATTTAAATATCTACACAGCTATCTCTTTACACTTGGAAATAACTACACCGCTATCTGTATGAACATGGAAATATCTACACCACCATCTGTATGAACATGGAAATATCTGCACCGCCATCTGTATGAACATCATATAAATATCTACACCGCCATCTGTATTAAGATGGAGATATCTACACTGCTATCTGTATAAACATGGAAATATCTACACCGCTATCTGTATAAACATGGAAATATCTAAACCGCTATCTGTATAAACATGGAAATATCTACACCGCTGCCTGTATAAACATGGAAATATCAGCACCGATCTCGGTATGAAAATGGAGATATCTACACCGCAATCTGTATGAACATGGAAATATCTACACAGCTATCTGTATGAACATGGAAATAGCTACACCCTTATCTGTATAAACATGGAAAAAGCTATACCGCTATCTGTATGAACATGGAAATATCTGCACCGCTATCTGTATGAACATGGAAATATCTACACCGCTATCTGTTTGAACATGGAAATATCTACACCGCTATCTGCATGAAAATGGATATATCTACACTGCTATCTGCATATACATGGAAATATCAACACAGCTATCTCTTTACACATGGAAATAACTACACGGCTATCTGTATGAACATGGAAATATCTACACCGCCATCTGTATGAACATGGAAATATCTGCACCGCCATCTGTATGAACATATAAATATCTACACCGCCATCTGTATTAAGATGGAGATATCTACACCGCTATCTGTATAAACATGGAAATATCATCACCACTATCTGTAAACATGGAAATATCTACACCGCTATCTGTATAAACATGGAAATATCTACACCGCTCCCTGTATAAACATGGAAATATCAGCACCGCTATCTGTATCTACATGGAAACATCTACACCGCTCTCTGTATGAACATGGAAATATCTACACTGCTATCTGTATGAACTTGGATATATCTACACAGCCCTCTAGATGAACATGGAAATATCCACACCGCTATCTGTGTAAACATGCATACATCTTCACCGCTATCTGTATAAACATGGAAATATCTACACCACTATCTGTATGAACATGGAAATATCTACACCGCTATCTGTTTGAAGATGGAAATATATACACCGCTATCTGCATGAAAATGGAAATATCTACACAGCTATCTGCATATAGATGGAAATATCTACACAGCTATCTCTTTACATATGGAAATAACTACACCGCTATCTGTATGAACATGGACATATCTACACCGCCATATGTATGAACATGGAAATATCTGCACCGCCATCTGAATGAACATATAAATATCTACACCGCCATCTGTATTAAGATGGAGATATCTACACCGCTATCTGAATAAACATGGAAATATCTACACCGCTATCTGTATAAACATGGAAATATCTACACTGCTATCTGTATAAACATGGAAATATCTACACCGCTACCTGAATAAACATGGAAATATCCGCACCGCTATCTGTATGAACCTGGAAATATCTACACCGCTATCTGTATGAACATGGAAATATCTACACCACTATCTGTATGAACATGGAAATATCTACAAAGCTATCTGAATGAACATGGAAATATCTACACCGCTATCTGTTTGAACATGTAAATATCTACACCGCTATCTGCATGAAAAGGGAAATATCTACAAAGCTATCTGCATATACATGGAAATATCTACACAGCTATCTCTTTACACATGGAAATAACTACACCGCTATATCAATAAACATGGAAATATCTACACCGCCATCTGTATGAACATGGAAATATCTGCACCGCCATCTGTATGAACATATAAATATCTACACCGCCATCTGTATTAAGAAGGAAATATCTAAACCGCTACCAGTATAAACATGGAAATATCTACACCGCTGCCTGTATAAACATGGAAATATCAGCACCGCTCTCTGTATGAACCTGGAAATATCTACACCGCTATCTGTATGAACATGGAAATATCTACACCGCTATCTGTATGAACATGGAAATATCTACAAAGCTATCTGAATGAACATGGAAATATCTACACCGCTATCTGTTTGAACATGTAAATATCTACACCGCTATCTGCATGAAAATGGAAATATCTACAAAGCTATCTGCATATACATGGAAATATCTACACAGCTATCTCTTTACACATGGAAATAACTACACCGCTATATCTATAAACATGGAAATATCTACACCACCATCTGTATGAACATGGAAATATCTGCACCGCCATCTGTGTGAACATATAAATATCTACACCGACACCTGTATTAAGAAGGAAATATCTAAACCGCTATCTGTATAAACATGGAAATATCAGCACCGCTCACTGTATGAAAATGGAAATATCTACACCGCTATCTCTATGAACATGGAAATATCTACACTGCTATCGGTATGAACATGGAAATAGCTACACCGTTATCTGTATGAAAATGGAAATAGCTACACCGCTATCTGTATGAACATGGAGATATCTACACCGCTATCTGTATGAACATGGATATATCTACACAGCCATCTGGATGAACATGGAAATATCTACACCGCTATCTGTGTAAACATGCATACATCTTCACCACTATCTGTATAAACATGGAAATATCTGCACCGCTATCGGTATGAACATGGAAATATCTACACCGCTATCTGTATGAACATTGAAATACCTACACCGCTATCTGTTTGGACATGGAAATATCTACACCGCTATCTGCATGAAAATGGAAATATCTACACTGCTATCTGCATATACACTTAAATATCTACACAGCTATCTCTTTACACATGGAAATAACTACACCACTATCTGTATGAACATGGAAATAACTACACCGCCATCTGTATGAACATGGAAATATCTGCACCGCCATCTGTATGAACATATAAATAGCTACACTGCCATCTGTATTAAGATGGAGATATCTACACTGCTATCTGTATAAACATGGAAATATCTACACTGCCATCTGTATGAACATATAAATACACCGCCATCTGTATTAAGAAGGAAATATCTAAACCGCTATCTGTATAAACATGGAAATATCTACACCGCTGCCTGTATAAACATGGAAATATCAGCACCGCTATCTGTATGAACATGGAAATATCTACACCACTATCTGTAGGAACATGGAAATAGCTACACCGCTGCCTGTATAAACATGGAAATATCAGCACCGCTATCTGTATGAACATGGAAATATCTACACCACTATCTGTACGAACATGGATATATCTACACAGCCATCTGGATGAACATGGAAATATCTACACCACTGTCTGTATGAACATGGAAATATCTACACCGCTATCTGTGTAAACATGCATACATCTTCACCGCTATCTGTATAAAGATGGAAATATCTACACCGCTATCTGTATGAACAAGGAAATATCTACACCGCTGTCTGTATGAACATGGAAATATCTACACCGCTATCTGTTTGAACATGGAAATATCTACACCGCTATCTGCATGAAAATGGAAATATCTACACTGCTATCTGCATATACATGGAAATATCTACACAGCTATCTCTTTACACATGGAAATAACTACACCGCTATCTGTTTGAACATGGAAATATCTACACCGCCATCTGTATTAAGATGGAGATATCTACACCACTATCTGAATAAACATGGAAATATCTACACCGCTATCTGTATAAACATGGAAATATCTACAACGCTATCTGTATATCCATGGAAATATCTACACCGCTATCTGTATGAACATGGAAATATCTACACTGCTATCTGTATGAACATGGAAATATCTGCACCGCCATCTGTATGAACATATAAATATCTACACCGCCATCTGTATTAAGAAGGAAATATCTAAACCGCTATCTGTATAAACATGGAAATATCTACACCGCTGCCTGTATAAACATGGAAATATCAGCACAGCTATCTGTATGAACATGGAAATATCTACTCCGCTATGTGTATGAACATGGAAATATCTACACCGCTATCTGTATGAACATGGAAATAGCTACACCGCTATCTGTATGAACATGGATATATCTACACAGCCATCTGGATGAACGTGGAAATATCTACACCGCTATCTCTGTAAACATGCATAGATCTTCACCGCTGTCTGTATAAACATGGAAATATCTACACCGCTATCTGTATGAACATTTAAATATCTACACCGCTATCTGTATGAACATGGAAATATCTACACCGCTATCTGTTTGAACATGGAAATATCTACACCGCTATCTGCATGAAAATGGAAATATCTACACTGCTATCTGCATATACATTTAAATATCTACACAGCTATCTCTTTACACATGGAAATAACTACACCGCTATCTGTATGAACATGGAAATATCTACACCGCCATCTGTATGAACATCATATAAATATCTACACCGCCATCTGTATTAAAATGGAGATATCTACACTGCTATCTGTATAAACATGGAAATATCTACACCGCTATCTGTATAAACATGGAAATATCTAAACCGCTATCTGTATAAACATGGAAATATCTACACCGCTGCCTGTATAAACATGGAAATATCAGCACCGATCTCGGTATGAAAATGGAGATATCTACACCGCAATCTGTATGAACATGGAAATATATACACAGCTATCTGTATGAACATGGAAATAGCTACACCGTTATCTGTATGAACATGGAAAAAGCTATACCGCTATATGTATGAACATGGAAATATCTACACCGCTATCTGTATGAACATGGAAATATCTGCACCGCTATCTGTATGAACATGGAAATATCTACACCGCTATCTGTTTGAACATGGAAATATCTACACCGCTATCTGCATGAAAATGGATATATCTACACTGCTATCTGCATATACATGGAAATATCTACACAGCTATCTCTTTACACATGGAAATAACTACACCGCTATCTGTATGAACATGGAAATATCTACACCGCTATCTGTTTGAAGATGGAAATATATACACCGCTATCTGCATGAAAATGGAAATATCTACACAGCTATCTGCATATAGATGGAAATATCTACACAGCTATCTCTTTACACATGGAAATAACATCACCGCTATCTGTATGAACATGGACATATCTACACCGCCATATGTATGAACATATAAATATCTACACCGCCATCTGTATTAAGAAGGAAATATCTAAACCGCTATCTGTATAAACATGGAAATATCTACACCGCTATCTGTATAAACATGGAAATATCTACACCACTATCTGTTTCAACATGGAAATATCTACACAGCTATCTCTTTACACATGGAAATAACTACACCGCTATCTGTATGAACATGGAAATATATACACCGCCATCTGAATGAACATGGAAATATCTGCACCGCCATCTGTATTAAGATGGAGATACCTACATCGCTATCTGCATAAACATGGAAATATCAACACCGCTATCTGTATAAACATTTAAATATCTAAACCGCTATCTGTATCAACCTGGAAATATCTACACCGCTACCTGTATAAACATGGAAATATCAGCACCGCTATCTGTATGAACATGGATATATCTACACAGCCCTCTGGATGAACATGGAAACATCTACACCGCTATCTGTGTAAACATGTATACATCTTCACCACTATCTGTATAAACATGGAAATATCTGCACCGCTATCGGTATGAACATGGAAATATCTACACCGCTATCTGTATGAACATTGAAATACCTACACCGCTATCTGTTTGGACATGGAAATATCTACACCGCTATCTGCATGAAAATGGATATATCTACACTGCTATCTACATATACACTTAAATATCTACACAGCTATCTCTTTACACATGGAAATAACTACACCACTATCTGTATGAACATGGAAATATCTACACCGCCATCTGTATGAACATGGAAATGTCTGCACCGCCATCTGTATGAACATATAAATATCTACACTGACATCTGTATTAAGATGGAGATATCTACACTGCTATCTGTATAAACATGGAAATATCTACACTGCCATCTGTATGAACATATAAATACACCGCCATCTGTATTAAGAAGGAAATATCTAAACCGCTATCTGTATAAACATGGAAATATCTACACCGCTGCCTGTATAAACATGGAAATATCAGCACTGCTATCTGTATGAACATGGAAATATCTACACCACTATCTGTAGGAACATGGAAATAGCTACACCGCTGCCTGTATAAACATGGAAATATCAGCACCGCTATCTGTATGAACATGGAAATATCTACACCACTATCTGTATGAACATGGATATATCTACACAGCCATCTGGATGAACATGGAAATATCTACACCACTATCTGTATGAACATGGAAATATCTACACCGCTATCTGTGTAAACATGCATACAACTTCACCGCTATCTGTATAAAGATGGAAATATCTACACCGCTATCTGTATGAACATGGAAATATCTACACCACTATCTGTATGAACATGGAAATATCTACACCGCTATCTGTTTGAACATGGAAATATCTACACCGCTATCTGCATGAAAATGGAAATATCTACACTGCTATCTGCATATACATGGAAATATCTAGACAGCTATCTCTTTACACATGGAAATAACTACACCGCTATCTGTATGAACATGGAAATATCTACACCGCCATCTGTATGAACATGGAAATATCTGCACCGCCGTCTGTATGAACATATAAATATCTACACCGCCATCTGTATTAAGATGGAGATATCTACACCACTATCTGAATAAACTTGGAAATATCTACACCGCTATCTGTATAAACATGGAAATATCTACAACGTTATCTGTATAACCATGGAAATATCTACACCGCTATCTGTATGAGCATGGAAATATCTACACTGCTATCTGTATGAACATGGAAATATCTGCACCGCCATCTGTATGAACATATAAATATCTACACCGCCATCTGTATTAAGAAGGAAATATCTAAACCGCTATCTGTATAAACATGGAAATATCTACACCGCTGCCTGTATAAACATGGAAATATCAGCAATGCTATCTGTATGAACATGGAAATATCTACACCGCTATCTGTATGAACATGGAAATATCTACACTGCTATCTGTATGAACATGGAAATAGCTACACCGCTATCTGTATGAACATGGATATATCTACACAGCCATCTGGATGAACATGGAAATATCTACACCGCTATCTCTGTAAACATGCATAGATCTTCACCGCTGTCTGTATAAACATGGAAATATCTACACCGCTATCTGTATGAACATTTAAATATCTACACCGCTATCTGTATGAACATGGAAATATCTACACCGCTATCTGTTTGAACATGGAAATATCTACACCGCTATCTGCATGAAAATGGAAATATCTACACTGCTATCTGCATATACATTTAAATATCTACACAGCTATCTCTTTACACATGGAAATAACTACACCGCTATCTGTATGAACATGGAAATATCTACACCGCCATCTGTATGAACATCATATAAATATCTACACCGCCATCTGTATTAAAATGGAGATATCTACACTGCTATCTGTATAAACATGGAAATATCTACACCGCTATCTGTATAAACATGGAAATATCTAAACCGCTATCTGTATAAACATGGAAATATCTACACCGCTGCCTGTATAAACATGGAAATATCAGCACCGATCTCGGTATGAAAATGGAGATATCTACACCGCAATCTGTATGAACATGGAAATATATACACAGCTATCTGTATGAACATGGAAATAGCTACACCGTTATCTGTATGAACATGGAAAAAGCTATACCGCTATATGTATGAACATGGAAATATCTACACCGCTATCTGTATGAACATGGAAATATCTGCACCGC
Source organism: Gorilla gorilla gorilla (assembly GCF_029281585.2). NCBI lineage: Eukaryota > Metazoa > Chordata > Mammalia > Primates > Hominidae > Gorilla > Gorilla gorilla. The sequence continues at coordinate 6,479,057 of NC_086017.1, forward strand.
TATCTGTATGAACATGGAAATATCTACACCGCTATCTGTTTGAACATGGAAATATCTACACCGCTATCTGCATGAAAATGGATATATCTACACTGCTATCTGCATATACATGGAAATATCTACACAGCTATCTCTTTACACATGGAAATAACTACACCGCTATCTGTATGAACATGGAAATATCTACACCGCTATCTGTTTGAAGATGGAAATATATACACCGCTATCTGCATGAAAATGGAAATATCTACACAGCTATCTGCATATAGATGGAAATATCTACACAGCTATCTCTTTACACATGGAAATAACATCACCGCTATCTGTATGAACATGGACATATCTACACCGCCATATGTATGAACATATAAATATCTACACCGCCATCTGTATTAAGAAGGAAATATCTAAACCGCTATCTGTATAAACATGGAAATATCTACACCGCTGCCTGTATAAACATGGAAATATCAGCACCGCTCTCTGAATGAAAATGGAGATATCTACACCGCTATCTGTATGAACATGGAAATATCTACACTGCTATCAGTATGAACATGGAAATAGCTACACCGTTATCTGTATGAACATGGAAATAGCTACACCGCTATCTGTATGAACATGGAAATAGCTACACCGCTATCTGTATGAACATGGATATATCTACACAGCCATCTGGATGAACATGGAAATAGCTACACCGCTACCTGTATGAACATGGAAATATCTACACAGCCATCTGGATGAACATGGAAATATCTACACCGCTATCTGTGTAAACATGCATACATGTTCACCGCTATCTGTATAAACATGGAAATATCTACACCGCTATCTGTATGAACATGGAAATATCTGCACCGCTATCTGTATGAACATGGAAATATCTACACCACTATCTGTTTCAACATGGAAATATCTACACAGCTATCTCTTTACACATGGAAATAACTACACCGCTATCTGTATGAACATGGAAATATATACACCGCCATCTGAATGAACATGGAAATATCTGCACCGCCATCTGTATTAAGATGGAGATACCTACATCGCTATCTGCATAAACATGGAAATATCAACACCGCTATCTGTATAAACATTTAAATATCTAAACCGCTATCTGTATCAACATGGAAATATCTACACCGCTACCTGTATAAACATGGAAATATCAGCACCGCTATCTGTATGAACATGGATATATCTACACAGCCCTCTGGATGAACATGGAAACATCTACACCGCTATCTGTGTAAACATGTATACATCTTCACCACTATCTGTATAAACATGGAAATATCTGCACCGCTATCGGTATGAACATGGAAATATCTACACCGCTATCTGTATGAACATTGAAATACCTACACCGCTATCTGTTTGGACATGGAAATATCTACACCGCTATCTGCATGAAAATGGATATATCTACACTGCTATCTACATATACACTTAAATATCTACACAGCTATCTCTTTACACATGGAAATAACTACACCACTATCTGTATGAACATGGAAATATCTACACCGCCATCTGTATGAACATGGAAATGTCTGCACCGCCATCTGTATGAACATATAAATATCTACACTGACATCTGTATTAAGATGGAGATATCTACACTGCTATCTGTATAAACATGGAAATATCTACACTGCCATCTGTATGAACATATAAATACACCGCCATCTGTATTAAGAAGGAAATATCTAAACCGCTATCTGTATAAACATGGAAATATCTACACCGCTGCCTGTATAAACATGGAAATATCAGCACTGCTATCTGTATGAACATGGAAATATCTACACCACTATCTGTAGGAACATGGAAATAGCTACACCGCTGCCTGTATAAACATGGAAATATCAGCACCGCTATCTGTATGAACATGGAAATATCTACACCACTATCTGTATGAACATGGATATATCTACACAGCCATCTGGATGAACATGGAAATATCTACACCACTATCTGTATGAACATGGAAATATCTACACCGCTATCTGTGTAAACATGCATACAACTTCACCGCTATCTGTATAAAGATGGAAATATCTACACCGCTATCTGTATGAACATGGAAATATCTACACCACTATCTGTATGAACATGGAAATATCTACACCGCTATCTGTTTGAACATGGAAATATCTACACCGCTATCTGCATGAAAATGGAAATATCTACACTGCTATCTGCATATACATGGAAATATCTAGACAGCTATCTCTTTACACATGGAAATAACTACACCGCTATCTGTATGAACATGGAAATATCTACACCGCCATCTGTATGAACATGGAAATATCTGCACCGCCGTCTGTATGAACATATAAATATCTACACCGCCATCTGTATTAAGATGGAGATATCTACACCACTATCTGAATAAACTTGGAAATATCTACACCGCTATCTGTATAAACATGGAAATATCTACAACGTTATCTGTATAACCATGGAAATATCTACACCGCTATCTGTATGAGCATGGAAATATCTACACTGCTATCTGTATGAACATGGAAATATCTGCACCGCCATCTGTATGAACATATAAATATCTACACCGCCATCTGTATTAAGAAGGAAATATCTAAACCGCTATCTGTATAAACATGGAAATATCTACACCGCTGCCTGTATAAACATGGAAATATCAGCAATGCTATCTGTATGAACATGGAAATATCTACACCGCTATCTGTATGAACATGGAAATATCTACACCGCTATCTGTATGAACATGGAAATAGCTACACCGCTATCTGTATGAACATGGATATATCTACACAGCCATCTGGATGAACATGGAAATATCTACACCGCTATCTCTGTAAACATGCATAGATCTTCACCGCTGTCTGTATAAACATGGAAATATCTACACCGCTATCTGTATGAACATTTAAATATCTACACCGCTATCTGTATGAACTTGGAAATATCTACACCGCTATCTGTTTGAACATGGAAATATCTACACTGCTATCTGCATGAAAATGGAAATATCGACACTGCTATCTGCATATACATTTAAATATCTACACAGCTATCTCTTTACACTTGGAAATAACTACACCGCTATCTGTATGAACATGGAAATATCTACACCACCATCTGTATGAACATGGAAATATCTGCACCGCCATCTGTATGAACATCATATAAATATCTACACCGCCATCTGTATTAAGATGGAGATATCTACACTGCTATCTGTATAAACATGGAAATATCTACACCGCTATCTGTATAAACATGGAAATATCTAAACCGCTATCTGTATAAACATGGAAATATCTACACCGCTGCCTGTATAAACATGGAAATATCAGCACCGATCTCGGTATGAAAATGGAGATATCTACACCGCAATCTGTATGAACATGGAAATATCTACACAGCTATCTGTATGAACATGGAAATAGCTACACCCTTATCTGTATAAACATGGAAAAAGCTATACCGCTATCTGTATGAACATGGAAATATCTGCACCGCTATCTGTATGAACATGGAAATATCTACACCGCTATCTGTTTGAACATGGAAATATCTACACCGCTATCTGCATGAAAATGGATATATCTACACTGCTATCTGCATATACATGGAAATATCAACACAGCTATCTCTTTACACATGGAAATAACTACACGGCTATCTGTATGAACATGGAAATATCTACACCGCCATCTGTATGAACATGGAAATATCTGCACCGCCATCTGTATGAACATATAAATATCTACACCGCCATCTGTATTAAGATGGAGATATCTACACCGCTATCTGTATAAACATGGAAATATCATCACCACTATCTGTAAACATGGAAATATCTACACCGCTATCTGTATAAACATGGAAATATCTACACCGCTCCCTGTATAAACATGGATATATCAGCACCGCTATCTGTATCTACATGGAAATATCTACACCGCTCTCTGTATGAACATGGAAATATCTACACCGCTATCTGTATGAACTTGGATATATCTACACAGCCCTCTAGATGAACATGGAAATATCCACACCGCTATCTGTGTAAACATGCATACATCTTCACCGCTATCTGTATAAACATGGAAATATCTACACCGCTATCTGTATGAACATGGAAATATCTACACCGCTATCTGTTTGAAGATGGAAATATATACACCGCTATCTGCATGAAAATGGAAATATCTACACAGCTATCTGCATATAGATGGAAATATCTACACAGCTATCTCTTTACATATGGAAATAACTACACCGCTATCTGTATGAACATGGACATATCTACACCGCCATATGTATGAACATGGAAATATCTGCACCGCCATCTGAATGAACATATAAATATCTACACCGCCATCTGTATTAAGATGGAGATATCTACACCGCTATCTGAATAAACATGGAAATATCTACACTGCTATCTGTATAAACATGGAAATATCTACACCGCTACCTGAATAAACATGGAAATATCCGCACCGCTATCTGTATGAACCTGGAAATATCTACACCGCTATCTGTATGAACATGGAAATATCTACACCACTATCTGTATGAACATGGAAATATCTACAAAGCTATCTGAATGAACATGGAAATATCTACACCGCTATCTGTTTGAACATGTAAATATCTACACCGCTATCTGCATGAAAAGGGAAATATCTTCAAAGCTATCTGCATATACATGGAAATATCTACACAGCTATCTCTTTACACATGGAAATAACTACACCGCTATATCAATAAACATGGAAATATCTACACCGCCATCTGTATGAACATGGAAATATCTGCACCGCCATCTGTATGAACATATAAATATCTACACCGCCATCTGTATTAAGAAGGAAATATCTAAACCGCTACCAGTATAAACATGGAAATATCTACACCGCTGCCTGTATAAACATGGAAATATCAGCACCGCTCTCTGTATGAAAATGGAGATATCTACACCGCTATCTGTATGAACATGGAAATATCTACACTGCTATCAGTATGAACATGGAAATAGCTACACCGTTATCTGTATGAACATGGAAATAGCTACACCGCTATCTGTATGAATATGGAAATATCTACACCGCTATCTGTATGAACATGGATATATCTACACAGCCATCTGGATGAACATGGAAATAGCTACACCGCTATCTGTATGAACATGGAAATATCTACACAGCCATCTGGATGAACATGGAAATATCTACACCGCTATCTGTGTAAACATGCATACATCTTCACCGCTATCTGTATGAACATGGAAATATCTACACCGCCATCTGAATGAACATGGAAATATCTGCACCGCCATCTGTATGAACATAAAAATATCTACACCGCCATCTGTATTAAGATGGAGATACATACATCGCTATCTGCATAAACATGGAAATATCAACACTGCTATCTGTATAAACATTTAAATATCTACACCGCTATCTGTATCAAAAGGGAAATATCTACACCGCTACCTATATAAACATGGAAATATCAGCACCGCTATCTGTATGAACATGGATATATCTACACAGCCCTCTGGATGAACATGGAAATCTCTTCACCGCTATCTGTGTAAACATGAATACATCTTCACCGCTATCTGTATAAACATGGAAATATCTACACCGCTATCTCTATGAACATGGAAATATCTACACCGCTATCTGTTTGAAGAATGAAATATATACACAGCAATCTGCATGAAAATGGAAATATCTACACAGCTAACTGCATATAGATGGAAATATCTACACCGCTATCTCTTTACACATTGAAATATCTAAACAGCTATCTGTATGAACATGGAAATATCAGCACCGCTATCTGTATGAACATGGAAATATCTACACCGCTATCTGTATGAACATGGAAATATCTACACCGCTATCTGTATGAACATGGATATATCTACACAGCCCTCTGGATGAACATGGAAATATCCACACCGCTATCTGTGAAAACATGCATACATCTTCACCGCTATCTGTATAAACATGGAAATATCTACACCGCTATCTGTATGAACATGGAAATATCTACACCGCTATCTGTTTGAAGATGGAAATATATACATCGCTATCTTCATGAAAATGGAAATATCTACACAGCTATCTGCATATAGATGGAAATATCTACACAGCAATCTCTTTACACAAGGAAATAACTACACCGCTATCTGTATGAACATGGACATATCTACACCGCCATCTGCATGAACATGGAAATATCTGCACGGCCATCTGTATGAACATATAAATATCTACACCACCATCTGTATTAAGATGGAGATGTCTACACCGCTATCTGAATAAACATGGAAATATCTACACCGCTATCTGTATAAACATGGAAATATCTACACCACTAACTGTATAAACATGGAAATATCTACACCGCTACCTGTATAAACAAGGAAATATCAGCATCGCTATCTGTATGAACCTGGAAATGTCTACACCGCTATCTGAATAAACATGGAAATATCTACACCGCTATCTGTTTGAACATGTAAATATCTACACCGCTATCTGCATGAAAATGGAAATATCTACAAAGCTATCTGCATATACATGGAAATATCCACACAGCTATCTCTTTACACATGGAAATATCTACCCTGCTATCTGTATGAACATGGAAAAATCTACACCGCTATCTGTATGAACATGGATATATCTACACAGCCCTCTGGATGAACATGGAAATATCCACACCGCTATCTGTGTAAACATGCATACATCTTCACCGCTATCTGTATAAACTTAGAAATATCTACACCGCTATCTGTATGAACATGGAAATATCTACACCGCTATCTGTTTGAAGATGGAAATATATACACCGCTATCTGCATGAAAATGGAAATATCTACACAGCTATCTGCATATAGATGGAAATATCTACACAGCTATCTCTTTACACATGGAAATAACTACACCGCTATCTGTATGAACATGGAAATATCCACACCGCTATCTGTATGAACATGGAAATATCTGCACCGCCATCTGTATGAACATATAAATATCTACACCGCCATCTCTATTAAGATAGAGATATCTACACCGCTATCTGAATAAACATGGAAATATCTACACCGCTATCTGTATAAACATGGAAATATCTACACCGCTATCTGTAAAAACATGGAAATATCTACACCGCTACCTGTATAAACATGGAAATATCAGCACCGCTATCTGTATGAACCTGGAAATATCTACACCTCTATCTGTATGAACATGGAAATATCTACACCGCTATCTGTATGAACATGGAAATATCTACAAAGCTATCTGAATGAACATGGAAATATCTACACCGCTATCTGTTTGAACATGTAAATATCTACACCGCTATCTGCATGAAAATGGAAATATCTACAAAGCTATCTGCATATACATGGAAATATCTACACAGCTATCTCTTTACACATGGAAATAACTACACCGCTATATCTATAAACATGGAAATATCTACACCACCATCTGTATGAACATGGAAATATCTGCACCGCCATCTGTTTGAACATATAAATATCTACACCGCCACCTGTATTAAGAAGGAAATATCTAAACCGCTATCTGTATAAACATGGAAATATCAGCACCGCTCACTGTATGAAAATGGAAATATCTACACCGCTATCTCTATGAACATGGAAATATCTACACTGCTATCGGTATGAACATGGAAATAGCTACACCGTTATCTGTATGAAAATGGAAATAGCTACACCGCTATCTGTATGAACATGGAGATATCTACACCGCTATCTGTATGAACATGGATATATCTACACAGCCATCTGGATGAACATGGAAATATCTACACCGCTATCTGTGTAAACATGCATACATCTTCACCACTATCTGTATAAACATGGAAATATCTGCACCGCTATCGGTATGAACATGGAAATATCTACACCGCTATCTGTATGAACATTGAAATACCTACACCGCTATCTGTTTGGACATGGAAATATCTACACCGCTATCTGCATGAAAATGGAAATATCTACACTGCTATCTGCATATACACTTAAATATCTACACAGCTATCTCTTTACACATGGAAATAACTACACCACTATCTGTATGAACATGGAAATAACTACACCGCCATCTGTATGAACATGGAAATATCTGCACCGCCATCTGTATGAACATATAAATAGCTACACTGCCATCTGTATTAAGATGGAGATATCTACACTGCTATCTGTATAAACATGGAAATATCTACACTGCCATCTGTATGAACATATAAATACACCGCCATCTGTATTAAGAAGGAAATATCTAAACCGCTATCTGTATAAACATGGAAATATCTACACCGCTGCCTGTATAAACATGGAAATATCAGCAATGCTATCTGTATGAACATGGAAATATCTACACCGCTATCTGTATGAACATGGAAATATCTACACCGCTATCTGTATGAACATGGAAATAGCTACACCGCTATCTGTATGAACATGGATATATCTACACAGCCATCTGGATGAACATGGAAATATCTACACCGCTATCTCTGTAAACATGCATAGATCTTCACCGCTGTCTGTATAAACATGGAAATATCTACACCGCTATCTGTATGAACATTTAAATATCTACACCGCTATCTGTATGAACTTGGAAATATCTACACCGCTATCTGTTTGAACATGGAAATATCTACACTGCTATCTGCATGAAAATGGAAATATCGACACTGCTATCTGCATATACATTTAAATATCTACACAGCTATCTCTTTACACTTGGAAATAACTACACCGCTATCTGTATGAACATGGAAATATCTACACCACCATCTGTATGAACATGGAAATATCTGCACCGCCATCTGTATGAACATCATATAAATATCTACACCGCCATCTGTATTAAGATGGAGATATCTACACTGCTATCTGTATAAACATGGAAATATCTACACCGCTATCTGTATAAACATGGAAATATCTAAACCGCTATCTGTATAAACATGGAAATATCTACACCGCTGCCTGTATAAACATGGAAATATCAGCACCGATCTCGGTATGAAAATGGAGATATCTACACCGCAATCTGTATGAACATGGAAATATCTACACAGCTATCTGTATGAACATGGAAATAGCTACACCCTTATCTGTATAAACATGGAAAAAGCTATACCGCTATCTGTATGAACATGGAAATATCTGCACTGCTATCTGCATGAAAATGGAAATATCGACACTGCTATCTGCATATACATTTAAATATCTACACAGCTATCTCTTTACACTTGGAAATAACTACACCGCTATCTGTATGAACATGGAAATATCTACACCACCATCTGTATGAACATGGAAATATCTGCACCGCCATCTGTATGAACATCATATAAATATCTACACCGCCATCTGTATTAAGATGGAGATATCTACACTGCTATCTGTATAAACATGGAAATATCTACACCGCTATCTGTATAAACATGGAAATATCTAAACCGCTATCTGTATAAACATGGAAATATCTACACCGCTGCCTGTATAAACATGGAAATATCAGCACCGATCTCGGTATGAAAATGGAGATATCTACACCGCAATCTGTATGAACATGGAAATATCTACACAGCTATCTGTATGAACATGGAAATAGCTACACCCTTATCTGTATAAACATGGAAAAAGCTATACCGCTATCTGTATGAACATGGAAATATCTGCACCGCTATCTGTATGAACATGGAAATATCTACACCGCTATCTGTTTGAACATGGAAATATCTACACCGCTATCTGCATGAAAATGGATATATCTACACTGCTATCTGCATATACATGGAAATATCAACACAGCTATCTCTTTACACATGGAAATAACTACACGGCTATCTGTATGAACATGGAAATATCTACACCGCCATCTGTATGAACATGGAAATATCTGCACCGCCATCTGTATGAACATATAAATATCTACACCGCCATCTGTATTAAGATGGAGATATCTACACCGCTATCTGTATAAACATGGAAATATCATCACCACTATCTGTAAACATGGAAATATCTACACCGCTATCTGTATAAACATGGAAATATCTACACCGCTCCCTGTATAAACATGGAAATATCAGCACCGCTATCTGTATCTACATGGAAATATCTACACCGCTCTCTGTATGAACATGGAAATATCTACACCGCTATCTGTATGAACTTGGATATATCTACACAGCCCTCTAGATGAACATGGAAATATCCACACCGCTATCTGTGTAAACATGCATACATCTTCACCGCTATCTGTATAAACATGGAAATATCTACACCACTATCTGTATGAACATGGAAATATCTACACCGCTATCTGTTTGAAGATGGAAATATATACACCGCTATCTGCATGAAAATGGAAATATCTACACAACTATCTGCATATAGATGGAAATATCTACACAGCTATCTCTTTACATATGGAAATAACTACACCGCTATCTGTATGAACATGGACATATCTACACCGCCATATGTATGAACATGGAAATATCTGCACCGCCATCGGAATGAACATATAAATATCTACACCGCCATCTGTATTAAGATGGAGATATCTACACCGCTATCTGAATAAACATGGAAATATCTACACCGCTATCTGTATAAACATGGAAATATCTACACTGCTATCTGTATAAACATGGAAATATCTACACCGCTACCTGAATAAACATGGAAATATCCGCACCGCTATCTGTATGAACCTGGAAATATCTACACCGCTATCTGTATGAACATGGAAATATCTACACCACTATCTGTATGAACATGGAAATATCTACAAAGCTATCTGAATGAACATGGAAATATCTACACCGCTATCTGTTTGAACATGTAAATATCTACACCGCTATCTGCATGAAAAGGGAAATATCTACAAAGCTATCTGCATATACATGGAAATATCTACACAGCTATCTCTTTACACATGGAAATAACTACACCGCTATATCAATAAACATGGAAATATCTACACCGCCATCTGTATGAACATGGAAATATCTGCACCGCCATCTGTATGAACATATAAATATCTACACCGCCATCTGTATTAAGAAGGAAATATCTAAACCGCTACCAGTATAAACATGGAAATATCTACACCGCTGCCTGTATAAACATGGAAATATCAGCACCGCTCTCTGTATGAACCTGGAAATATCTACACCGCTATCTGTATGAACATGGAAATATCTACACCGCTATCTGTATGAACATGGAAATATCTACAAAGCTATCTGAATGAACATGGAAATATCTACACCGCTATCTGTTTGAACATGTAAATATCTACACCGCTATCTGCATGAAAATGGAAATATCTACAAAGCTATCTGCATATACATGGAAATATCTACACAGCTATCTCTTTACACATGGAAATAACTACACCGCTATATCTATAAACATGGAAATATCTACACCACCATCTGTATGAACATGGAAATATCTGCACCGCCATCTGTTTGAACATATAAATATCTACACCGCCACCTGTATTAAGAAGGAAATATCTAAACCGCTATCTGTATAAACATGGAAATATCAGCACCGCTCACTGTATGAAAATGGAAATATCTACACCGCTATCTCTATGAACATGGAAATATCTACACTGCTATCGGTATGAACATGGAAATAGCTACACCGTTATCTGTATGAAAATGGAAATAGCTACACCGCTATCTGTATGAACATGGAGATATCTACACCGCTATCTGTATGAACATGGATATATCTACACAGCCATCTGGATGAACATGGAAATATCTACACCGCTATCTGTGTAAACATGCATACATCTTCACCACTATCTGTATAAACATGGAAATATCTGCACCGCTATCTGTTTGAAGATGGAAATATATACACCGCTATCTGTATGAAAATGGAAATATCTACACAGCTATCTGCATATAGATGGAAATATCTACACAGCTATCTCTTTACATATGGAAATAACTACACCGCTATCTGTATGAACATGGACATATCTACACCGCCATATGGATGAACATGGAAATATCTGCACCGCCATCTGAATGAACATATAAATATCTACACCGCCATCTGTATTAAGATGGAGATATCTACACCGCTATCTGAATAAACATGGAAATATCTACACCGCTATCTGTATAAACATGGAAATATCTACACTGCTATCTGTATAAACATGGAAATATCTACACCGCTACCTGAATAAACATGGAAATATCCGCACCGCTATCTGTATGAACCTGGAAATATCTACACCGCTATCTGTATGAACATGGAAATATCTACACCACTATCTGTATGAACATGGAAATATCTACAAAGCTATCTGAATGAACATGGAAATATCTACACCGCTATCTGTTTGAACATGTAAATATCTACACCGCTATCTGCATGAAAAGGGAAATATCTACAAAGCTATCTGCATATACATGGAAATATCTACACAGCTATCTCTTTACACATGGAAATAACTACACCGCTATATCAATAAACATGGAAATATCTACACCGCCATCTGTATGAACATGGAAATATCTGCACCGCCATCTGTATGAACATATAAATATCTACACCGCCATCTGTATTAAGAAGGAAATATCTAAACCGCTACCAGTATAAACATGGAAATATCTACACCGCTGCCTGTATAAACATGGAAATATCAGCACCGCTCTCTGTATGAAAATGGAGATATCTACACCGCTATCTGTATGAACATGGAAATATCTACACTGCTATCAGTATGAACATGGAAATAGCTACACCGTTATCTGTATGAACATGGAAATAGCTACACCGCTATCTGTATGAATATGGAAATATCTACACCGCTATCTGTATGAACATGGATATATCTACACAGCCATCTGGATGAACATGGAAATAGCTACACCGCTATCTGTATGAACATGGAAATATCTACACAGCCATCTGGATGAACATGGAAATATCTACACCGCTATCTGTGTAAACATGCATACATCTTCACCGCTATCTGTATGAACATGGAAATATCTACACCGCCATCTGAATGAACATGGAAATATCTGCACCGCCATCTGTATGAACATAAAAATATCTACACCGCCATCTGTATTAAGATGGAGATACATACATCGCTATCTGCATAAACATGGAAATATCAACACTGCTATCTGTATAAACATTTAAATATCTACACCGCTATCTGTATCAAAAGGGAAATATCTACACCGCTACCTATATAAACATGGAAATATCAGCACCGCTATCTGTATGAACATGGATATATCTACACAGCGCTCTGGATGAACATGGAAATCTCTTCACCGCTATCTGTGTAAACATGAATACATCTTCACCGCTATCTGTATAAACATGGAAATATCTACACCGCTATCTCTATGAACATGGAAATATCTACACCGCTATCTGTTTGAAGAATGAAATATATACACAGCAATCTGCATGAAAATGGAAATATCTACACAGCTAACTGCATATAGATGGAAATATCTACACCGCTATCTCTTTACACATTGAAATATCTAAACAGCTATCTGTATGAACATGGAAATATCAGCACCGCTATCTGTATGAACATGGAAATATCTACACCGCTATCTGTATGAACATGGAAATATCTACACCGCTATCTGTATGAACATGGATATATCTACACAGCCCTCTGGATGAACATGGAAATATCCACACCGCTATCTGTGAAAACATGCATACATCTTCACCGCTATCTGTATAAACATGGAAATATCTACACCGCTATCTGTATGAACATGGAAATATCTACACCGCTATCTGTTTGAAGATGGAAATATATACATCGCTATCTTCATGAAAATGGAAATATCTACACAGCTATCTGCATATAGATGGAAATATCTACACAGCAATCTCTTTACACAAGGAAATAACTACACCGCTATCTGTATGAACATGGACATATCTACACCGCCATCTGCATGAACATGGAAATATCTGCACGGCCATCTGTATGAACATATAAATATCTACACCACCATCTGTATTAAGATGGAGATGTCTACACCGCTATCTGAATAAACATGGAAATATCTACACCGCTATCTGTATAAACATGGAAATATCTACACCACTAACTGTATAAACATGGAAATATCTACACCGCTACCTGTATAAACAAGGAAATATCAGCATCGCTATCTGTATGAACCTGGAAATGTCTACACCGCTATCTGAATAAACATGGAAATATCTACACCGCTATCTGTTTGAACATGTAAATATCTACACCGCTATCTGCATGAAAATGGAAATATCTACAAAGCTATCTGCATATACATGGAAATATCCACACAGCTATCTCTTTACACATGGAAATATCTACCCTGCTATCTGTATGAACATGGAAATATCTACACCGCTATCTGTATGAACATGGATATATCTACACAGCCCTCTGGATGAACATGGAAATATCCACACCGCTATCTGTGTAAACATGCATACATCTTCACCGCTATCTGTATAAACATAGAAATATCTACACCGCTATCTGTATGAACATGGAAATATCTACACCGCTATCTGTTTGAAGATGGAAATATATACACCGCTATCTGCATGAAAATGGAAATATCTACACAGCTATCTGCATATAGATGGAAATATCTACACAGCTATCTCTTTACACATGGAAGTAACTACACCGCTATCTGTATGAACATGGAAATATCCACACCGCTATCTGTATGAACATGGAAATATCTGCACCGCCATCTGTATGAACATATAAATATCTACACCGCCATCTCTATTAAGATAGAGATATCTACACCGCTATCTGAATAAACATGGAAATATCTACACCGCTATCTGTATAAACATGGAAATATCTACACCGCTATCTGTAAAAACATGGAAATATCTACACCGCTACCTGTATAAACATGGAAATATCAGCACCGCTATCTGTATGAACCTGGAAATATCTACACCTCTATCTGTATGAACATGGAAATATCTACACCGCTATCTGTATGAACATGGAAATATCTACAAAGCTATCTGAATGAACATGGAAATATCTACACCGCTATCTGTTTGAACATGTAAATATCTACACCGCTATCTGCATGAAAATGGAAATATCTACAAAGCTATCTGCATATACATGGAAATATCTACACAGCTATCTCTTTACACATGGAAATAACTACACCGCTATATCTATAAACATGGAAATATCTACACCACCATCTGTATGAACATGGAAATATCTGCACCGCCATCTGTTTGAACATATAAATATCTACACCGCCACCTGTATTAAGAAGGAAATATCTAAACCGCTATCTGTATAAACATGGAAATATCAGCACCGCTCACTGTATGAAAATGGAAATATCTACACCGCTATCTCTATGAACATGGAAATATCTACACTGCTATCGGTATGAACATGGAAATAGCTACACCGTTATCTGTATGAAAATGGAAATAGCTACACCGCTATCTGTATGAACATGGAGATATCTACACCGCTATCTGTATGAACATGGATATATCTACACAGCCATCTGGATGAACATGGAAATATCTACACCGCTATCTGTGTAAACATGCATACATCTTCACCACTATCTGTATAAACATGGAAATATCTGCACCGCTATCGGTATGAACATGGAAATATCTACACCGCTATCTGTATGAACATTGAAATACCTACACCGCTATCTGTTTGGACATGGAAATATCTACACCGCTATCTGCATGAAAATGGAAATATCTACACTGCTATCTGCATATACACTTAAATATCTACACAGCTATCTCTTTACACATGGAAATAACTACACCACTATCTGTATGAACATGGAAATAACTACACCGCCATCTGTATGAACATGGAAATATCTGCACCGCCATCTGTATGAACATATAAATAGCTACACTGCCATCTGTATTAAGATGGAGATATCTACACTGCTATCTGTATAAACATGGAAATATCTACACTGCCATCTGTATGAACATATAAATACACCGCCATCTGTATTAAGAAGGAAATATCTAAACCGCTATCTGTATAAACATGGAAATATCTACACCGCTGCCTGTATAAACATGGAAATATCAGCAATGCTATCTGTATGAACATGGAAATATCTACACCGCTATCTGTATGAACATGGAAATATCTACACCGCTATCTGTATGAACATGGAAATAGCTACACCGCTATCTGTATGAACATGGATATATCTACACAGCCATCTGGATGAACATGGAAATATCTACACCGCTATCTCTGTAAACATGCATAGATCTTCACCGCTGTCTGTATAAACATGGAAATATCTACACCGCTATCTGTATGAACATTTAAATATCTACACCGCTATCTGTATGAACTTGGAAATATCTACACCGCTATCTGTTTGAACATGGAAATATCTACACTGCTATCTGCATGAAAATGGAAATATCGACACTGCTATCTGCATATACATTTAAATATCTACACAGCTATCTCTTTACACTTGGAAATAACTACACCGCTATCTGTATGAACATGGAAATATCTACACCACCATCTGTATGAACATGGAAATATCTGCACCGCCATCTGTATGAACATCATATAAATATCTACACCGCCATCTGTATTAAGATGGAGATATCTACACTGCTATCTGTATAAACATGGAAATATCTACACCGCTATCTGTATAAACATGGAAATATCTAAACCGCTATCTGTATAAACATGGAAATATCTACACCGCTGCCTGTATAAACATGGAAATATCAGCACCGATCTCGGTATGAAAATGGAGATATCTACACCGCAATCTGTATGAACATGGAAATATCTACACAGCTATCTGTATGAACATGGAAATAGCTACACCCTTATCTGTATAAACATGGAAAAAGCTATACCGCTATCTGTATGAACATGGAAATATCTGCACCGCTATCTGTATGAACATGGAAATATCTACACCGCTATCTGTTTGAACATGGAAATATCTACACCGCTATCTGCATGAAAATGGATATATCTACACTGCTATCTGCATATACATGGAAATATCAACACAGCTATCTCTTTACACATGGAAATAACTACACGGCTATCTGTATGAACATGGAAATATCTACACCGCCATCTGTATGAACATGGAAATATCTGCACCGCCATCTGTATGAACATATAAATATCTACACCGCCATCTGTATTAAGATGGAGATATCTACACCGCTATCTGTATAAACATGGAAATATCATCACCACTATCTGTAAACATGGAAATATCTACACCGCTATCTGTATAAACATGGAAATATCTACACCGCTCCCTGTATAAACATGGAAATATCAGCACCGCTATCTGTATCTACATGGAAACATCTACACCGCTCTCTGTATGAACATGGAAATATCTACACTGCTATCTGTATGAACTTGGATATATCTACACAGCCCTCTAGATGAACATGGAAATATCCACACCGCTATCTGTGTAAACATGCATACATCTTCACCGCTATCTGTATAAACATGGAAATATCTACACCACTATCTGTATGAACATGGAAATATCTACACCGCTATCTGTTTGAAGATGGAAATATATACACCGCTATCTGCATGAAAATGGAAATATCTACACAGCTATCTGCATATAGATGGAAATATCTACACAGCTATCTCTTTACATATGGAAATAACTACACCGCTATCTGTATGAACATGGACATATCTACACCGCCATATGTATGAACATGGAAATATCTGCACCGCCATCTGAATGAACATATAAATATCTACACCGCCATCTGTATTAAGATGGAGATATCTACACCGCTATCTGAATAAACATGGAAATATCTACACCGCTATCTGTATAAACATGGAAATATCTACACTGCTATCTGTATAAACATGGAAATATCTACACCGCTACCTGAATAAACATGGAAATATCCGCACCGCTATCTGTATGAACCTGGAAATATCTACACCGCTATCTGTATGAACATGGAAATATCTACACCACTATCTGTATGAACATGGAAATATCTACAAAGCTATCTGAATGAACATGGAAATATCTACACCGCTATCTGTTTGAACATGTAAATATCTACACCGCTATCTGCATGAAAAGGGAAATATCTACAAAGCTATCTGCATATACATGGAAATATCTACACAGCTATCTCTTTACACATGGAAATAACTACACCGCTATATCAATAAACATGGAAATATCTACACCGCCATCTGTATGAACATGGAAATATCTGCACCGCCATCTGTATGAACATATAAATATCTACACCGCCATCTGTATTAAGAAGGAAATATCTAAACCGCTACCAGTATAAACATGGAAATATCTACACCGCTGCCTGTATAAACATGGAAATATCAGCACCGCTCTCTGTATGAACCTGGAAATATCTACACCGCTATCTGTATGAACATGGAAATATCTACACCGCTATCTGTATGAACATGGAAATATCTACAAAGCTATCTGAATGAACATGGAAATATCTACACCGCTATCTGTTTGAACATGTAAATATCTACACCGCTATCTGCATGAAAATGGAAATATCTACAAAGCTATCTGCATATACATGGAAATATCTACACAGCTATCTCTTTACACATGGAAATAACTACACCGCTATATCTATAAACATGGAAATATCTACACCACCATCTGTATGAACATGGAAATATCTGCACCGCCATCTGTGTGAACATATAAATATCTACACCGACACCTGTATTAAGAAGGAAATATCTAAACCGCTATCTGTATAAACATGGAAATATCAGCACCGCTCACTGTATGAAAATGGAAATATCTACACCGCTATCTCTATGAACATGGAAATATCTACACTGCTATCGGTATGAACATGGAAATAGCTACACCGTTATCTGTATGAAAATGGAAATAGCTACACCGCTATCTGTATGAACATGGAGATATCTACACCGCTATCTGTATGAACATGGATATATCTACACAGCCATCTGGATGAACATGGAAATATCTACACCGCTATCTGTGTAAACATGCATACATCTTCACCACTATCTGTATAAACATGGAAATATCTGCACCGCTATCGGTATGAACATGGAAATATCTACACCGCTATCTGTATGAACATTGAAATACCTACACCGCTATCTGTTTGGACATGGAAATATCTACACCGCTATCTGCATGAAAATGGAAATATCTACACTGCTATCTGCATATACACTTAAATATCTACACAGCTATCTCTTTACACATGGAAATAACTACACCACTATCTGTATGAACATGGAAATAACTACACCGCCATCTGTATGAACATGGAAATATCTGCACCGCCATCTGTATGAACATATAAATAGCTACACTGCCATCTGTATTAAGATGGAGATATCTACACTGCTATCTGTATAAACATGGAAATATCTACACTGCCATCTGTATGAACATATAAATACACCGCCATCTGTATTAAGAAGGAAATATCTAAACCGCTATCTGTATAAACATGGAAATATCTACACCGCTGCCTGTATAAACATGGAAATATCAGCACCGCTATCTGTATGAACATGGAAATATCTACACCACTATCTGTAGGAACATGGAAATAGCTACACCGCTGCCTGTATAAACATGGAAATATCAGCACCGCTATCTGTATGAACATGGAAATATCTACACCACTATCTGTACGAACATGGATATATCTACACAGCCATCTGGATGAACATGGAAATATCTACACCACTGTCTGTATGAACATGGAAATATCTACACCGCTATCTGTGTAAACATGCATACATCTTCACCGCTATCTGTATAAAGATGGAAATATCTACACCGCTATCTGTATGAACAAGGAAATATCTACACCGCTATCTGTATGAACATGGAAATATCTACACCGCTATCTGTTTGAACATGGAAATATCTACACCGCTATCTGCATGAAAATGGAAATATCTACACTGCTATCTGCATATACATGGAAATATCTACACAGCTATCTCTTTACACATGGAAATAACTACACCGCTATCTGTTTGAACATGGAAATATCTACACCGCCATCTGTATTAAGATGGAGATATCTACACCACTATCTGAATAAACATGGAAATATCTACACCGCTATCTGTATAAACATGGAAATATCTACAACGCTATCTGTATATCCATGGAAATATCTACACCGCTATCTGTATGAACATGGAAATATCTACACTGCTATCTGTATGAACATGGAAATATCTGCACCGCCATCTGTATGAACATATAAATATCTACACCGCCATCTGTATTAAGAAGGAAATATCTAAACCGCTATCTGTATAAACATGGAAATATCTACACCGCTGCCTGTATAAACATGGAAATATCAGCACAGCTATCTGTATGAACATGGAAATATCTACTCCGCTATGTGTATGAACATGGAAATATCTACACCGCTATCTGTATGAACATGGAAATAGCTACACCGCTATCTGTATGAACATGGATATATCTACACAGCCATCTGGATGAACGTGGAAATATCTACACCGCTATCTCTGTAAACATGCATAGATCTTCACCGCTGTCTGTATAAACATGGAAATATCTACACCGCTATCTGTATGAACATTTAAATATCTACACCGCTATCTGTATGAACATGGAAATATCTACACCGCTATCTGTTTGAACATGGAAATATCTACACCGCTATCTGCATGAAAATGGAAATATCTACACTGCTATCTGCATATACATTTAAATATCTACACAGCTATCTCTTTACACATGGAAATAACTACACCGCTATCTGTATGAACATGGAAATATCTACACCGCCATCTGTATGAACATCATATAAATATCTACACCGCCATCTGTATTAAAATGGAGATATCTACACTGCTATCTGTATAAACATGGAAATATCTACACCGCTATCTGTATAAACATGGAAATATCTAAACCGCTATCTGTATAAACATGGAAATATCTACACCGCTGCCTGTATAAACATGGAAATATCAGCACCGATCTCGGTATGAAAATGGAGATATCTACACCGCAATCTGTATGAACATGGAAATATATACACAGCTATCTGTATGAACATGGAAATAGCTACACCGTTATCTGTATGAACATGGAAAAAGCTATACCGCTATATGTATGAACATGGAAATATCTACACCGCTATCTGTATGAACATGGAAATATCTGCACCGCTATCTGTATGAACATGGAAATATCTACACCGCTATCTGTTTGAACATGGAAATATCTACACCGCTATCTGCATGAAAATGGATATATCTACACTGCTATCTGCATATACATGGAAATATCTACACAGCTATCTCTTTACACATGGAAATAACTACACCGCTATCTGTATGAACATGGAAATATCTACACCGCTATCTGTTTGAAGATGGAAATATATACACCGCTATCTGCATGAAAATGGAAATATCTACACAGCTATCTGCATATAGATGGAAATATCTACACAGCTATCTCTTTACACATGGAAATAACATCACCGCTATCTGTATGAACATGGACATATCTACACCGCCATATGTATGAACATATAAATATCTACACCGCCATCTGTATTAAGAAGGAAATATCTAAACCGCTATCTGTATAAACATGGAAATATCTACACCGCTATCTGTATAAACATGGAAATATCTACACCACTATCTGTTTCAACATGGAAATATCTACACAGCTATCTCTTTACACATGGAAATAACTACACCGCTATCTGTATGAACATGGAAATATATACACCGCCATCTGAATGAACATGGAAATATCTGCACCGCCATCTGTATTAAGATGGAGATACCTACATCGCTATCTGCATAAACATGGAAATATCAACACCGCTATCTGTATAAACATTTAAATATCTAAACCGCTATCTGTATCAACCTGGAAATATCTACACCGCTACCTGTATAAACATGGAAATATCAGCACCGCTATCTGTATGAACATGGATATATCTACACAGCCCTCTGGATGAACATGGAAACATCTACACCGCTATCTGTGTAAACATGTATACATCTTCACCACTATCTGTATAAACATGGAAATATCTGCACCGCTATCGGTATGAACATGGAAATATCTACACCGCTATCTGTATGAACATTGAAATACCTACACCGCTATCTGTTTGGACATGGAAATATCTACACCGCTATCTGCATGAAAATGGATATATCTACACTGCTATCTACATATACACTTAAATATCTACACAGCTATCTCTTTACACATGGAAATAACTACACCACTATCTGTATGAACATGGAAATATCTACACCGCCATCTGTATGAACATGGAAATGTCTGCACCGCCATCTGTATGAACATATAAATATCTACACTGACATCTGTATTAAGATGGAGATATCTACACTGCTATCTGTATAAACATGGAAATATCTACACTGCCATCTGTATGAACATATAAATACACCGCCATCTGTATTAAGAAGGAAATATCTAAACCGCTATCTGTATAAACATGGAAATATCTACACCGCTGCCTGTATAAACATGGAAATATCAGCACTGCTATCTGTATGAACATGGAAATATCTACACCACTATCTGTAGGAACATGGAAATAGCTACACCGCTGCCTGTATAAACATGGAAATATCAGCACCGCTATCTGTATGAACATGGAAATATCTACACCACTATCTGTATGAACATGGATATATCTACACAGCCATCTGGATGAACATGGAAATATCTACACCACTATCTGTATGAACATGGAAATATCTACACCGCTATCTGTGTAAACATGCATACAACTTCACCGCTATCTGTATAAAGATGGAAATATCTACACCGCTATCTGTATGAACATGGAAATATCTACACCACTATCTGTATGAACATGGAAATATCTACACCGCTATCTGTTTGAACATGGAAATATCTACACCGCTATCTGCATGAAAATGGAAATATCTACACTGCTATCTGCATATACATGGAAATATCTAGACAGCTATCTCTTTACACATGGAAATAACTACACCGCTATCTGTATGAACATGGAAATATCTACACCGCCATCTGTATGAACATGGAAATATCTGCACCGCCGTCTGTATGAACATATAAATATCTACACCGCCATCTGTATTAAGATGGAGATATCTACACCACTATCTGAATAAACTTGGAAATATCTACACCGCTATCTGTATAAACATGGAAATATCTACAACGTTATCTGTATAACCATGGAAATATCTACACCGCTATCTGTATGAGCATGGAAATATCTACACTGCTATCTGTATGAACATGGAAATATCTGCACCGCCATCTGTATGAACATATAAATATCTACACCGCCATCTGTATTAAGAAGGAAATATCTAAACCGCTATCTGTATAAACATGGAAATATCTACACCGCTGCCTGTATAAACATGGAAATATCAGCAATGCTATCTGTATGAACATGGAAATATCTACACCGCTATCTGTATGAACATGGAAATATCTACACTGCTATCTGTATGAACATGGAAATAGCTACACCGCTATCTGTATGAACATGGATATATCTACACAGCCATCTGGATGAACATGGAAATATCTACACCGCTATCTCTGTAAACATGCATAGATCTTCACCGCTGTCTGTATAAACATGGAAATATCTACACCGCTATCTGTATGAACATTTAAATATCTACACCGCTATCTGTATGAACATGGAAATATCTACACCGCTATCTGTTTGAACATGGAAATATCTACACCGCTATCTGCATGAAAATGGAAATATCTACACTGCTATCTGCATATACATTTAAATATCTACACAGCTATCTCTTTACACATGGAAATAACTACACCGCTATCTGTATGAACATGGAAATATCTACACCGCCATCTGTATGAACATCATATAAATATCTACACCGCCATCTGTATTAAAATGGAGATATCTACACTGCTATCTGTATAAACATGGAAATATCTACACCGCTATCTGTATAAACATGGAAATATCTAAACCGCTATCTGTATAAACATGGAAATATCTACACCGCTGCCTGTATAAACATGGAAATATCAGCACCGATCTCGGTATGAAAATGGAGATATCTACACCGCAATCTGTATGAACATGGAAATATATACACAGCTATCTGTATGAACATGGAAATAGCTACACCGTTATCTGTATGAACATGGAAAAAGCTATACCGCTATATGTATGAACATGGAAATATCTACACCGCTATCTGTATGAACATGGAAATATCTGCACCGCTATCTGTATGAACATGGAAATATCTACACCGCTATCTGTTTGAACATGGAAATATCTACACCGCTATCTGCATGAAAATGGATATATCTACACTGCTATCTGCATATACATGGAAATATCTACACAGCTATCTCTTTACACATGGAAATAACTACACCGCTATCTGTATGAACATGGAAATATCTACACCGCTATCTGTTTGAAGATGGAAATATATACACCGCTATCTGCATGAAAATGGAAATATCTACACAGCTATCTGCATATAGATGGAAATATCTACACAGCTATCTCTTTACACATGGAAATAACATCACCGCTATCTGTATGAACATGGACATATCTACACCGCCATATGTATGAACATATAAATATCTACACCGCCATCTGTATTAAGAAGGAAATATCTAAACCGCTATCTGTATAAACATGGAAATATCTACACCGCTGCCTGTATAAACATGGAAATATCAGCACCGCTCTCTGAATGAAAATGGAGATATCTACACCGCTATCTGTATGAACATGGAAATATCAACACTGCTATCAGTATGAACATGGAAATAGCTACACCGTTATCTGTATGAACATGGAAATAGCTACACCGCTATCTGTATGAACATGGAAATAGCTACACCGCTATCTGTATGAACATGGATATATCTACACAGCCATCTGGATGAACATGGAAATAGCTACACCGCTACCTGTATGAACATGGAAATATCTACACAGCCATCTGGATGAACATGGAAATATCTACACCGCTATCTGTGTAAACATGCATACATGTTCACCGCTATCTGTATAAACATGGAAATATCTACACCGCTATCTGTATGAACATGGAAATATCTGCACCGCTATCTGTATGAACATGGAAATATCTACACCACTATCTGTTTCAACATGGAAATATCTACACAGCTATCTCTTTACACATGGAAATAACTACACCGCTATCTGTATGAACATGGAAATATATACACCGCCATCTGAATGAACATGGAAATATCTGCACCGCCATCTGTATTAAGATGGAGATACCTACATCGCTATCTGCATAAACATGGAAATATCAACACCGCTATCTGTATAAACATTTAAATATCTAAACCGCTATCTGTATCAACATGGAAATATCTACACCGCTACCTGTATAAACATGGAAATATCAGCACCGCTATCTCTATGAACATGGATATATCTACACAGCCCTCTGGATGAACATGGAAACATCTACACCGCTATCTGTGTAAACATGTATACATCTTCACCACTATCTGTATAAACATGGAAATATCTGCACCGCTATCGGTATGAACATGGAAATATCTACACCGCTATCTGTATGAACATTGAAATACCTACACCGCTATCTGTTTGGACATGGAAATATCTACACCGCTATCTGCATGAAAATGGATATATCTACACTGCTATCTACATATACACTTAAATATCTACACAGCTATCTCTTTACACATGGAAATAACTACACCACTATCTGTATGAACATGGAAATATCTACACCGCCATCTGTATGAACATGGAAATGTCTGCACCGCCATCTGTATGAACATATAAATATCTACACTGACATCTGTATTAAGATGGAGATATCTACACTGCTATCTGTATAAACATGGAAATATCTACACTGCCATCTGTATGAACATATAAATACACCGCCATCTGTATTAAGAAGGAAATATCTAAACCGCTATCTGTATAAACATGGAAATATCTACACCGCTGCCTGTATAAACATGGAAATATCAGCACTGCTATCTGTATGAACATGGAAATATCTACACCACTATCTGTAGGAACATGGAAATAGCTACACCGCTGCCTGTATAAACATGGAAATATCAGCACCGCTATCTGTATGAACATGGAAATATCTACACCACTATCTGTATGAACATGGATATATCTACACAGCCATCTGGATGAACATGGAAATATCTACACCACTATCTGTATGAACATGGAAATATCTACACCGCTATCTGTGTAAACATGCATACAACTTCACCGCTATCTGTATAAAGATGGAAATATCTACACCGCTATCTGTATGAACATGGAAATATCTACACCACTATCTGTATGAACATGGAAATATCTACACCGCTATCTGTTTGAACATGGAAATATCTACACCGCTATCTGCATGAAAATGGAAATATCTACACTGCTATCTGCATATACATGGAAATATCTAGACAGCTATCTCTTTACACATGGAAATAACTACACCGCTATCTGTATGAACATGGAAATATCTACACCGCCATCTGTATGAACATGGAAATATCTGCACCGCCGTCTGTATGAACATATAAATATCTACACCGCCATCTGTATTAAGATGGAGATATCTACACCACTATCTGAATAAACTTGGAAATATCTACACCGCTATCTGTATAAACATGGAAATATCTACAACGTTATCTGTATAACCATGGAAATATCTACACCGCTATCTGTATGAGCATGGAAATATCTACACTGCTATCTGTATGAACATGGAAATATCTGCACCGCCATCTGTATGAACATATAAATATCTACACCGCCATCTGTATTAAGAAGGAAATATCTAAACCGCTATCTGTATAAACATGGAAATATCTACACCGCTGCCTGTATAAACATGGAAATATCAGCAATGCTATCTGTATGAACATGGAAATATCTACACCGCTATCTGTATGAACATGGAAATATCTACACCGCTATCTGTATGAACATGGAAATAGCTACACCGCTATCTGTATGAACATGGATATATCTACACAGCCATCTGGATGAACATGGAAATATCTACACCGCTATCTCTGTAAACATGCATAGATCTTCACCGCTGTCTGTATAAACATGGAAATATCTACACCGCTATCTGTATGAACATTTAAATATCTACACCGCTATCTGTATGAACTTGGAAATATCTACACCGCTATCTGTTTGAACATGGAAATATCTACACTGCTATCTGCATGAAAATGGAAATATCGACACTGCTATCTGCATATACATTTAAATATCTACACAGCTATCTCTTTACACTTGGAAATAACTACACCGCTATCTGTATGAACATGGAAATATCTACACCACCATCTGTATGAACATGGAAATATCTGCACCGCCATCTGTATGAACATCATATAAATATCTACACCGCCATCTGTATTAAGATGGAGATATCTACACTGCTATCTGTATAAACATGGAAATATCTACACCGCTATCTGTATAAACATGGAAATATCTAAACCGCTATCTGTATAAACATGGAAATATCTACACCGCTGCCTGTATAAACATGGAAATATCAGCACCGATCTCGGTATGAAAATGGAGATATCTACACCGCAATCTGTATGAACATGGAAATATCTACACAGCTATCTGTATGAACATGGAAATAGCTACACCCTTATCTGTATAAACATGGAAAAAGCTATACCGCTATCTGTATGAACATGGAAATATCTGCACCGCTATCTGTATGAACATGGAAATATCTACACCGCTATCTGTTTGAACATGGAAATATCTACACCGCTATCTGCATGAAAATGGATATATCTACACTGCTATCTGCATATACATGGAAATATCAACACAGCTATCTCTTTACACATGGAAATAACTACACGGCTATCTGTATGAACATGGAAATATCTACACCGCCATCTGTATGAACATGGAAATATCTGCACCGCCATCTGTATGAACATATAAATATCTACACCGCCATCTGTATTAAGATGGAGATATCTACACCGCTATCTGTATAAACATGGAAATATCATCACCACTATCTGTAAACATGGAAATATCTACACCGCTATCTGTATAAACATGGAAATATCTACACCGCTCCCTGTATAAACATGGAAATATCAGCACCGCTATCTGTATCTACATGGAAATATCTACACCGCTCTCTGTATGAACATGGAAATATCTACACCGCTATCTGTATGAACTTGGATATATCTACACAGCCCTCTAGATGAACATGGAAATATCCACACCGCTATCTGTGTAAACATGCATACATCTTCACCGCTATCTGTATAAACATGGAAATATCTACACCGCTATCTGTATGAACATGGAAATATCTACACCGCTATCTGTTTGAAGATGGAAATATATACACCGCTATCTGCATGAAAATGGAAATATCTACACAGCTATCTGCATATAGATGGAAATATCTACACAGCTATCTCTTTACATATGGAAATAACTACACCGCTATCTGTATGAACATGGACATATCTACACCGCCATATGTATGAACATGGAAATATCTGCACCGCCATCTGAATGAACATATAAATATCTACACCGCCATCTGTATTAAGATGGAGATATCTACACCGCTATCTGAATAAACATGGAAATATCTACACTGCTATCTGTATAAACATGGAAATATCTACACCGCTACCTGAATAAACATGGAAATATCCGCACCGCTATCTGTATGAACCTGGAAATATCTACACCGCTATCTGTATGAACATGGAAATATCTACACCACTATCTGTATGAACATGGAAATATCTACAAAGCTATCTGAATGAACATGGAAATATCTACACCGCTATCTGTTTGAACATGTAAATATCTACACCGCTATCTGCATGAAAAGGGAAATATCTTCAAAGCTATCTGCATATACATGGAAATATCTACACAGCTATCTCTTTACACATGGAAATAACTACACCGCTATATCAATAAACATGGAAATATCTACACCGCCATCTGTATGAACATGGAAATATCTGCACCGCCATCTGTATGAACATATAAATATCTACACCGCCATCTGTATTAAGAAGGAAATATCTAAACCGCTACCAGTATAAACATGGAAATATCTACACCGCTGCCTGTATAAACATGGAAATATCAGCACCGCTCTCTGTATGAAAATGGAGATATCTACACCGCTATCTGTATGAACATGGAAATATCTACACTGCTATCAGTATGAACATGGAAATAGCTACACCGTTATCTGTATGAACATGGAAATAGCTACACCGCTATCTGTATGAATATGGAAATATCTACACCGCTATCTGTATGAACATGGATATATCTACACAGCCATCTGGATGAACATGGAAATAGCTACACCGCTATCTGTATGAACATGGAAATATCTACACAGCCATCTGGATGAACATGGAAATATCTACACCGCTATCTGTGTAAACATGCATACATCTTCACCGCTATCTGTATGAACATGGAAATATCTACACCGCCATCTGAATGAACATGGAAATATCTGCA
This sequence comes from Gorilla gorilla gorilla, assembly GCF_029281585.2. NCBI lineage: Eukaryota > Metazoa > Chordata > Mammalia > Primates > Hominidae > Gorilla > Gorilla gorilla. Next base: position 6,508,866 of record NC_086017.1, read on the forward strand.
CCGCCATCTGTATGAACATAAAAATATCTACACTGCCATCTGTATTAAGATGGAGATACATACATCGCTATCTGCATAAACATGGAAATATCAACACTGCTATCTGTATAAACATTTAAATATCTACACCGCTATCTGTATCAAAAGGGAAATATCTACACCGCTACCTATATAAACATGGAAATATCAGCACCGCTATCTGTATGAACATGGATATATCTACACAGCCCTCTGGATGAACATGGAAATCTCTTCACCGCTATCTGTGTAAACATGAATACATCTTCACCGCTATCTGTATAAACATGGAAATATCTACACCGCTATCTCTATGAACATGGAAATATCTACACCGCTATCTGTTTGAAGAATGAAATATATACACAGCAATCTGCATGAAAATGGAAATATCTACACAGCTAACTGCATATAGATGGAAATATCTACACCGCTATCTCTTTACACATTGAAATATCTAAACAGCTATCTGTATGAACATGGAAATATCAGCACCGCTATCTGTATGAACATGGAAATATCTACACCGCTATCTGTATGAACATGGAAATATCTACACCGCTATCTGTATGAACATGGATATATCTACACAGCCCTCTGGATGAACATGGAAATATCCACACCGCTATCTGTGAAAACATGCATACATCTTCACCGCTATCTGTATAAACATGGAAATATCTACACCGCTATCTGTATGAACATGGAAATATCTACACCGCTATCTGTTTGAAGATGGAAATATATACATCGCTATCTTCATGAAAATGGAAATATCTACACAGCTATCTGCATATAGATGGAAATATCTACACAGCAATCTCTTTACACAAGGAAATAACTACACCGCTATCTGTATGAACATGGACATATCTACACCGCCATCTGCATGAACATGGAAATATCTGCACGGCCATCTGTATGAACATATAAATATCTACACCACCATCTGTATTAAGATGGAGATGTCTACACCGCTATCTGAATAAACATGGAAATATCTACACCGCTATCTGTATAAACATGGAAATATCTACACCACTAACTGTATAAACATGGAAATATCTACACCGCTACCTGTATAAACAAGGAAATATCAGCATCGCTATCTGTATGAACCTGGAAATGTCTACACCGCTATCTGAATAAACATGGAAATATCTACACCGCTATCTGTTTGAACATGTAAATATCTACACCGCTATCTGCATGAAAATGGAAATATCTACAAAGCTATCTGCATATACATGGAAATATCCACACAGCTATCTCTTTACACATGGAAATATCTACCCTGCTATCTGTATGAACATGGAAAAATCTACACCGCTATCTGTATGAACATGGATATATCTACACAGCCCTCTGGATGAACATGGAAATATCCACACCGCTATCTGTGTAAACATGCATACATCTTCACCGCTATCTGTATAAACTTAGAAATATCTACACCGCTATCTGTATGAACATGGAAATATCTACACCGCTATCTGTTTGAAGATGGAAATATATACACCGCTATCTGCATGAAAATGGAAATATCTACACAGCTATCTGCATATAGATGGAAATATCTACACAGCTATCTCTTTACACATGGAAATAACTACACCGCTATCTGTATGAACATGGAAATATCCACACCGCTATCTGTATGAACATGGAAATATCTGCACCGCCATCTGTATGAACATATAAATATCTACACCGCCATCTCTATTAAGATAGAGATATCTACACCGCTATCTGAATAAACATGGAAATATCTACACCGCTATCTGTATAAACATGGAAATATCTACACCGCTATCTGTAAAAACATGGAAATATCTACACCGCTACCTGTATAAACATGGAAATATCAGCACCGCTATCTGTATGAACCTGGAAATATCTACACCTCTATCTGTATGAACATGGAAATATCTACACCGCTATCTGTATGAACATGGAAATATCTACAAAGCTATCTGAATGAACATGGAAATATCTACACCGCTATCTGTTTGAACATGTAAATATCTACACCGCTATCTGCATGAAAATGGAAATATCTACAAAGCTATCTGCATATACATGGAAATATCTACACAGCTATCTCTTTACACATGGAAATAACTACACCGCTATATCTATAAACATGGAAATATCTACACCACCATCTGTATGAACATGGAAATATCTGCACCGCCATCTGTTTGAACATATAAATATCTACACCGCCACCTGTATTAAGAAGGAAATATCTAAACCGCTATCTGTATAAACATGGAAATATCAGCACCGCTCACTGTATGAAAATGGAAATATCTACACCGCTATCTCTATGAACATGGAAATATCTACACTGCTATCGGTATGAACATGGAAATAGCTACACCGTTATCTGTATGAAAATGGAAATAGCTACACCGCTATCTGTATGAACATGGAGATATCTACACCGCTATCTGTATGAACATGGATATATCTACACAGCCATCTGGATGAACATGGAAATATCTACACCGCTATCTGTGTAAACATGCATACATCTTCACCACTATCTGTATAAACATGGAAATATCTGCACCGCTATCGGTATGAACATGGAAATATCTACACCGCTATCTGTATGAACATTGAAATACCTACACCGCTATCTGTTTGGACATGGAAATATCTACACCGCTATCTGCATGAAAATGGAAATATCTACACTGCTATCTGCATATACACTTAAATATCTACACAGCTATCTCTTTACACATGGAAATAACTACACCACTATCTGTATGAACATGGAAATAACTACACCGCCATCTGTATGAACATGGAAATATCTGCACCGCCATCTGTATGAACATATAAATAGCTACACTGCCATCTGTATTAAGATGGAGATATCTACACTGCTATCTGTATAAACATGGAAATATCTACACTGCCATCTGTATGAACATATAAATACACCGCCATCTGTATTAAGAAGGAAATATCTAAACCGCTATCTGTATAAACATGGAAATATCTACACCGCTGCCTGTATAAACATGGAAATATCAGCAATGCTATCTGTATGAACATGGAAATATCTACACCGCTATCTGTATGAACATGGAAATATCTACACCGCTATCTGTATGAACATGGAAATAGCTACACCGCTATCTGTATGAACATGGATATATCTACACAGCCATCTGGATGAACATGGAAATATCTACACCGCTATCTCTGTAAACATGCATAGATCTTCACCGCTGTCTGTATAAACATGGAAATATCTACACCGCTATCTGTATGAACATTTAAATATCTACACCGCTATCTGTATGAACTTGGAAATATCTACACCGCTATCTGTTTGAACATGGAAATATCTACACTGCTATCTGCATGAAAATGGAAATATCGACACTGCTATCTGCATATACATTTAAATATCTACACAGCTATCTCTTTACACTTGGAAATAACTACACCGCTATCTGTATGAACATGGAAATATCTACACCACCATCTGTATGAACATGGAAATATCTGCACCGCCATCTGTATGAACATCATATAAATATCTACACCGCCATCTGTATTAAGATGGAGATATCTACACTGCTATCTGTATAAACATGGAAATATCTACACCGCTATCTGTATAAACATGGAAATATCTAAACCGCTATCTGTATAAACATGGAAATATCTACACCGCTGCCTGTATAAACATGGAAATATCAGCACCGATCTCGGTATGAAAATGGAGATATCTACACCGCAATCTGTATGAACATGGAAATATCTACACAGCTATCTGTATGAACATGGAAATAGCTACACCCTTATCTGTATAAACATGGAAAAAGCTATACCGCTATCTGTATGAACATGGAAATATCTGCACCGCTATCTGTATGAACATGGAAATATCTACACCGCTATCTGTTTGAACATGGAAATATCTACACCGCTATCTGCATGAAAATGGATATATCTACACTGCTATCTGCATATACATGGAAATATCAACACAGCTATCTCTTTACACATGGAAATAACTACACGGCTATCTGTATGAACATGGAAATATCTACACCGCCATCTGTATGAACATGGAAATATCTGCACCGCCATCTGTATGAACATATAAATATCTACACCGCCATCTGTATTAAGATGGAGATATCTACACCGCTATCTGTATAAACATGGAAATATCATCACCACTATCTGTAAACATGGAAATATCTACACCGCTATCTGTATAAACATGGAAATATCTACACCGCTCCCTGTATAAACATGGAAATATCAGCACCGCTATCTGTATCTACATGGAAATATCTACACCGCTCTCTGTATGAACATGGAAATATCTACACCGCTATCTGTATGAACTTGGATATATCTACACAGCCCTCTAGATGAACATGGAAATATCCACACCGCTATCTGTGTAAACATGCATACATCTTCACCGCTATCTGTATAAACATGGAAATATCTACACCGCTATCTGTATGAACATGGAAATATCTACACCGCTATCTGTATGAAGATGGAAATATATACACCGCTATCTGCATGAAAATGGAAATATCTACACAGCTATCTGCATATAGATGGAAATATCTACACAGCTATCTCTTTACATATGGAAATAACTACACCGCTATCTGTATGAACATGGACATATCTACACCGCCATATGTATGAACATGGAAATATCTGCACCGCCATCTGAATGAACATATAAATATCTACACCGCCATCTGTATTAAGATGGAGATATCTACACCGCTATCTGAATAAACATGGAAATATCTACACCGCTATCTGTATAAACATGGAAATATCCGCACCGCTATCTGTATGAACCTGGAAATATCTACACCGCTATCTGTATGAACATGGAAATATCTACACCACTATCTGTATGAACATGGAAATATCTACAAAGCTATCTGAATGAACATGGAAATATCTACACCGCTATCTGTTTGAACATGTAAATATCTACACCGCTATCTGCATGAAAAGGGAAATATCTACAAAGCTATCTGCATATACATGGAAATATCTACACAGCTATCTCTTTACACATGGAAATAACTACACCGCTATATCAATAAACATGGAAATATCTACACCGCCATCTGTATGAACATGGAAATATCTGCACCGCCATCTGTATGAACATATAAATATCTACACCGCCATCTGTATTAAGAAGGAAATATCTAAACCGCTACCAGTATAAACATGGAAATATCTACACCGCTGCCTGTATAAACATGGAAATATCAGCACCGCTCTCTGTATGAAAATGGAGATATCTACACCGCTATCTGTATGAACATGGAAATATCTACACTGCTATCAGTATGAACATGGAAATAGCTACACCGTTATCTGTATGAACATGGAAATAGCTACACCGCTATCTGTATGAATATGGAAATATCTACACCGCTATCTGTATGAACATGGATATATCTACACAGCCATCTGGATGAACATGGAAATAGCTACACCGCTATCTGTATGAACATGGAAATATCTACACAGCCATCTGGATGAACATGGAAATATCTACACCGCTATCTGTGTAAACATGCATACATCTTCACCGCTATCTGTATGAACATGGAAATATCTACACCGCCATCTGAATGAACATGGAAATATCTGCACCGCCATCTGTATGAACATAAAAATATCTACACCGCCATCTGTATTAAGATGGAGATACCTACATCGCTATCTGCATAAACATGGAAATATCAACACTGCTATCTGTATAAACATTTAAATATCTACACCGCTATCTGTATCAAAAGGGAAATATCTACACCGCTACCTATATAAACATGGAAATATCAGCACCGCTATCTGTATGAACATGGATATATCTACACAGCCCTCTGGATGAACATGGAAATCTCTTCACCGCTATCTGTGTAAACATGAATTCATCTTCACCGCTATCTGTATAAACATGGAAATATCTACACCGCTATCTCTATGAACATGGAAATATCTACACCGCTATCTGTTTGAAGAATGAAATATATACACAGCAATCTGCATGAAAATGGAAATATCTACACAGCTAACTGCATATAGATGGAAATATCTACACCGCTATCTCTTTACACATTGAAATATCTAAACAGCTATCTGTATGAACATGGAAATATCAGCACCGCTATCTGTATGAACATGGAAATATCTACACCGCTATCTGTATGAACATGGAAATATCTACACCGCTATCTGTATGAACATGGATATATCTACACAGCCCTCTGGATGAACATGGAAATATCCACACCGCTATCTGTGAAAACATGCATACATCTTCACCGCTATCTGTATAAACATGGAAATATCTACACCGCTATCTGTATGAACATGGAAATATCTACACCGCTATCTGTTTGAAGATGGAAATATATACATCGCTATCTTCATGAAAATGGAAATATCTACACAGCTATCTGCATATAGATGGAAATATCTACACAGCAATCTCTTTACACAAGGAAATAACTACACCGCTATCTGTATGAACATGGACATATCTACACCGCCATCTGCATGAACATGGAAATATCTGCACGGCCATATGTATGAACATATAAATATCTACACCACCATCTGTATTAAGATGGAGATGTCTACACCGCTATCTGAATAAACATGGAAATATCTACACCGCTATCTGTATAAACATGGAAATATCTACACCACTAACTGTATAAACATGGAAATATCTACACCGCTACCTGTATAAACAAAGAAATATCAGCATCGCTATCTGTATGAACCTGGAAATGTCTACACCGCTATCTGAATAAACATGGAAATATCTACACCGCTATCTGTTTGAACATGTAAATATCTACACCGCTATCTGCATGAAAATGGAAATATCTACAAAGCTATCTGCATATACATGGAAATATCCACACAGCTATCTCTTTACACATGGAAATATCTACCCTGCTATCTGTATGAACATGGAAATATCTACACCGCTATCTGTATGAACATGGATATATCTACACAGCCCTCTGGATGAACATGGAAATATCCACACCGCTATCTGTGTAAACATGCATACATCTTCACCGCTATCTGTATAAACATAGAAATATCTACACCGCTATCTGTATGAACATGGAAATATCTACACCGCTATCTGTTTGAAGATGGAAATATATACACCGCTATCTGCATGAAAATGGAAATATCTACACAGCTATCTGCATATAGATGGAAATATCTACACAGCTATCTCTTTACACATGGAAATAACTACACCGCTATCTGTATGAACATGGAAATATCTACACCGCTATCTGTATGAACATGGAAATATCTACACTGCTATCTGTATGAACATGGAAATATCTGCACCGCCATCTGTATGAACATATAAATATCTACACCGCCATCTGTATTAAGAAGGAAATATCTAAACCGCTATCTGTATAAACATGGAAATATCTACACCGCTGCCTGTATAAACATGGAAATATCAGCACAGCTATCTGTATGAACATGGAAATATCTACTCCGCTATGTGTATGAACATGGAAATATCTACACCGCTATCTGTATGAACATGGAAATAGCTACACCGCTATCTGTATGAACATGGATATATCTACACAGCCATCTGGATGAACATGGAAATATCTACACCGCTATCTCTGTAAACATGCATAGATCTTCACCGCTGTCTGTATAAACATGGAAATATCTACACCGCTATCTGTATGAACATTTATATATCTACACCGCTATCTGTATGAACATGGAAATATCTACACCGCTATCTGTTTGAACATGGAAATATCTACACCGCTATCTGCATGAAAATGGAAATATCTACACTGCTATCTGCATATACATTTAAATACCTACACAGCTATCTCTTTACACATGGAAATAACTACACCGCTATCTGTATGAACATGGAAATATCTACACCGCCATCTGTATGAACATCATACAAATATCTACACCGCCATCTGTATTAAAATGGAGATATCTACACTGCTATCTGTATAAACATGGAAATATCTACACCGCTATCTGTATAAACATGGAAATATCTAAACCGCTATCTGTATAAACATGGAAATATCTACACCGCTGCCTGTATAAACATGGAAATATCAGCACCGATCTCGGTATGAAAATGGAGATATCTACACCGCAATCTGTATGAACATGGAAATATCTACACAGCTATCTGTATGAACATGGAAATAGCTACACCGTTATCTGTATGAACATGGAAAAAGCTATACCGCTATATGTATGAACATGGAAATATCTACACCGCTATCTGTATGAACATGGAAATATCTGCACCGCTATCTGTATGAACATGGAAATATCTACACCGCTATCTGTTTGAACATGGAAATATCTACACCGCTATCTGCATGAAAATGGATATATCTACACTGCTATCTGCATATACATGGAAATATCTACACAGCTATCTCTTTACACATGGAAATAACTACACCACTATCTGTATGAACATGGAAATATCTACACCGCTATCTGTTTGAAGATGGAAATATATACACCGCTATCTGCATGAAAATGGAAATATCTACACAGCTATCTGCATATAGATGGAAATATCTACACAGCTATCTCTTTACACATGGAAATAACAACACCGCTATCTGTATGAACATGGACATATCTACACCGCCATATGTATGAACATATAAATATCTACACCGCCATCTGTATTAAGAAGGAAATATCTAAACCGCTATCTGTATAAACATGGAAATATCTACACCGCTGCCTGTATAAACATGGAAATATCAGCACCGCTCTCTGTATGAAAATGGAGATATCTACACCGCTATCTGTATGAACATGGAAATATCTACACTGCTATCAGTATGAACATGGAAATAGCTACACCGTTATCTGTATGAACATGGAAATAGCTACACGGCTATCTGTATGAACATGGAAATAGCTACACCGCTATCTGTATGAACATGGATATATCTACACAGCCATCTGGATGAACATGGAAATAGCTACACCGCTATCTGTATGAACATGGAAATATCTACACAGCCATCTGGATGAACATGGAAATATCTACACCGCTATCTGTGTAAACATGCATACATCTTCACCGCTATCTGTATAAACATGGAAATATCTACACCGCTATCTGTATGAACATGGAAATATCTGCACCGCTATCTGTATGAACATGGAAATATCTACACCACTATCTGTTTCAACATGGAAATATCTACACAGCTATCTCTTTACACATGGAAATAACTACACCGCTATCTGTATGAACATGGAAATATATACACCGCCATCTGAATGAACATGGAAATATCTGCACCGCCATCTGTATTAAGATGGAGATACCTACATCGCTATCTGCATAAACATGGAAATATCAACACCGCTATCTGTATAAACATTTAAATATCTACACCGCTATCTGTATCAACATGGAAATATCTACACCGCTACCTGTATAAACATGGAAATATCAGCACCGCTATCTGTATGAACATGGATATATCTACACAACCCTCTGGATGAACATGGAAATCTCTACACCGCTATCTGTGTAAACATGCATACATCTTCACCGCTATCTGTATAAACATGGAAATATCTACACCGCTATCTCTATGAACATGGAAATATCTACACCGCTATCTGTTTGAAGATGGAAATATATACACAGCTATCTGCATGAAAATGGAAATATCTACACAGCTATCTGCATATAGATGGAAATATCTACACAGCTATCTCTTTACACACTGAAATATCTAAACAGCTATCTGTATGAACATGGAAATATCAGCACCGCTATCTGTATGAACATGGAAATATCTACACCGCTATCTGTATGAACATGGAAATATCTACACCGCTATCTGTATGAACATGGATATATCTACACAGCCCTCTGGATGAACATGGAAATATCCACACCGCTATCTGTGTAAACATGCATACATCTTCACTGCTATCTGTATAAGCATGGAAATATCTACACCGCTATCTGTATGAACATGGAAATATCTACACCGCTATCTGTTTGAACATGGAAATATATACATCGCTATCTTCATGAAAATGGAAATATCTACACAGCTATCTGCATATAGATGGAAATATCTACACAGCAATCTCTTTACACAAGGAAATAACTACACCGCTATCTGTATGAACATGGACATATCTACACCGCCATCTGCATGAACATGGAAATATCTGCACGGCCATCTGTATGAACATGTAAATATCTACACCACCATCTTTATTAAGATGGAGATGTCTACACCGCTATCTGAATAAACATGGAAATATCTACACCGCTATCTGTATAAACATGGAAATATCTACACCACTAGCTGTATAAACATGGAAATATCTACACCGATACCTGTATAAACATGGAAATATCAGCACCGCTATCTGTATGAACCTGGAAATGTCTACACCGCTATCTGAATGAACATGGAAATATCTACACCGCTATCTGTTTGAACATGTAAATATCTACACCGCTATCTGCATGAAAATGGAAATATCTACAAAGCTATCTGCATATACATGGAAATATCTACACAGCTATCTCTTTACACATGGAAATAACTACACCGCTATATCTATAAACATGGAAATATCTACACCGCCATCTGTATGAACATGGAAATATCTGCACCGCCATCTGTATGAACATATAAATATCTACACCGCCATCTGTATTAAGAAGGAAATATCTAAACCGCTATCTGTTTAAACATGGAAATATCTACACCGCTGCCTGTATAAACATGGAAATATCAGCACCGCTCTCTGTATGAAAATGGAGATATCTACACCGCTATCTGTATGAACATGGAAATATCTACACTGCTATCTGTATGAACATGGAAATAGCTACACCGTTATCTGTATGAACATGGAAATAGCTACACCGCTATCTGTATGAACATGGAAATATCTACACCGCAATCTGTATGAACATGGATATATCTACACAGCCATCTGGATGAACATGGAAATATCTACATCGCTATCTGTATGTACATGGAAATATCTACACTGCTATCTGTATGAACATGGATATCTACACAGCCATCTGGATGAACATGGAAATATCTACACCGCTATCTGTGTAAACATGCATACATCTTCACCGCTATCTGTATAAACATGGAAATATCTACACTGCTATCTGTATGAACATGGAAATATCTGCACCGCTATCTGTATGAACATGGAAATATCCACACCGCTATCTGTTTGAAGATGGAAATATATACACCGCTATCTGCATGAAAATGGAAATATCTACACTGCTATCTGCATATACATGGAAATATCTACACAGCTATCTCTTTACACATGGAAATAACTACACCGCTATCTGTATGAACATGGAAATATGTACACCGCCATCTCTATGAACATGGAAATATCTGCACTGCCATCTGCATGAACATATAAATATCTACACCGCCATCTGTATTAAGATGGAGATATCTACACCGCTATCTGTATAAACATGGAAATATCTACACCGCTATCTGTATAAACATGGAAATATCTACACCGCTATCTGTATAAACATGGAACTATCTACACCGCTACCTGTATAAACATGGAAATATCAGCACCGCTATCTGTATGAACATGGAAATATCTACACTGCTATCTGTATGAACATGGAAATATCTACACCGCTATCTGTATGAACATGGATATATCTACACAGCCCTCTGGATGAACATGGAAATATCCACACCGCTATCTGTGTAAACATGCATACATCTTCACCGCTATCAGTATAAACATGGAAATATCTACACCGCTATCTCTATGAACATGGAAATATCTACACCGCTATTTGTTTGAAGATGGAAATATATACACCGCTATCTGCATGAAAATGGAAATATCTACACAGCTATCTGCATATAGATGGAAATATCTACACAGCTATCTCTTTACACATGGAAATAACTACACCGCTATGTGTATGAACATGGAAATATCTACACCGCTATCTGTATGAACATGGAAATATCTGCATCGCCATCTGTATGAACATATAATTACCTACACCGCCATCTCTATTAAGATGGAGATATCTACACCACTATCTGAATAAACATGGAAATATCTACACCGCTATCTGTATAAACATGGAAATATCTACACCGCTATCTGTAAAATCATGGAAATATCTACACCGCTACCTGTATAAACATGGAAATATCAGCACCGCTATCTGTATGAACCTGGAAATATCTACACCGCTATCTGTATGAACATGGAAATATCTACACCGCTATCTGTATGAACATGGAAATATCTACAAAGCTATCTGAATGAACATGGAAATATCTACACCGCTATCTGTTTGAACATGTAAATATCTACACCGCTATCTGCATGAAAATGGAAATATCTACAAAGCTATCTGCATATACATGGAAATATTTACACAGCTATCTCTTTACACATGGAAATAACTACACCGCTATATCTATAAACATGGAAATATCTACACCACCATCTCTATGAACATGGAAATATCTGCACCGCCATCTGTTTGAACATATAAATATCTACACCGCCACCTGTATTAAGAAGGAAATATCTAAACCGCTATCTGTATAAACATGGAAATATCAGCACCGCTCTCTGTATGAAAATGGAAATATCTACACCGCTATCTCTATGAACATGGAAATATCTACACTGCTATCTGTATGAACATGCAAATAGCTACACCGTTATGTGTATGAAGATGGAAATAGCTACAGCGCTATCTGTATGAACATGGAGATATCTACACCGCTATCTGTATGAACATGGATATATCTGCACAGCCATCTGGATGAACATGGAGATATCTACACCGCTATCTGTATGAACATGGAAATATCTACACCGCTATCTGTATGAACATGGATATATCTACACAGCCATCTGGATGAACATGGAAATATCTACACCGCTATCTGTGTAAACATGCATACATCTTCACCACTATCTGTATAAACATGGAAATATCTGCACCGCTATCGGTATGAACATGGAAATATCTACACCGCTATCTGTATGAACATTGAAATACCTACACCGCTATCTGTTTGGACATGGAAATATCTACACCGCTATCTGCATGAAAATGGAAATATCTACACTGCTATCTGCATATACACTGAAATATCTACACAGCTATCTCTTTACACATGGAAATAACTACACCACTATCTGTATGAACATGGAAATAACTACACCGCCATCTGTATGAACATGGAAATATCTGCACCGCCATCTGTATGAACATATAAATATCTACACTGCCATCTGTATTAAGATGGAGATATCTACACTGCTATCTGTATAAACATGGAAATATCTACACTGCCATCTGTATGAACATATAAATACACCGCCATCTGTATTAAGAAGGAAATATCTAAACCGCTATCTGTATAAACATGGAAATATCTACACCGCTGCCTGTATAAACATGGAAATATCAGCACCGCTATCTGTATGAACATGGATATATCTACACAGCCCTCTGGATGAACATGGAAATCTCTACACCGCTATCTGTGTAAACATGCATACATCTTCACCGCGATCTGTATAAACATGGAAATACCTACACCGCTATCTCTATGAACATGGAAATATCTACACCGCTATCTGTTTGAAGATGGAAATATATACAAAGCTATCTGCATGAAAATGGAAATATCTACACAGCTATCTGCATATAGATGGAAATATCTACACAGCTATCTCTTTACACACTGAAATATCTAAACAGCTATCTGTATGAACATGGAAATATCAGCACCGCTATCTGTATGAACATGGAAATATCTACACCGCTATCTGTATGAACATGGAAATATCTACACCGCTATCTGTATGAACATGGATATATCTACACAGCCCTCTGGATGAACATGGAAATATCCACACTGCTATCTGTGTAAACATGCATACATCTTCACTGCTATCTGTATAAGCATGGAAATATCTACACCGCTATCTGTATGAACATGGAAATATCTACACCGCTATCTGTTTGAACATGGAAATATATACATCGCTATCTTCATGAAAATGGAAATATCTACACAGCTATCTGCATATAGATGGAAATATCTACACAGCAATCTCTTTACACAAGGAAATAACTACACCGCTATCTGTATGAACATGGACATATCTACACCGCCATCTGCATGAACATGGAAATATCTGCACGGCCATCTGTATGAACATATAAATATCTACACCGCCATCTGTATTAAGATGGAGACGTCTACACCGCTATCTCAATAAACATGGAAATATCTACACCGCCATCTGCATGAAAATGGAAATATCTACAAAGCTATCTGCATATACATGGAAATATCTACACAGCTATCTCTTTACACATGGAAATAACTACACCGCTATATCTATAAACATGGAAATATCTACACCGCCATCTGTATGAACATGGAAAGACCTGCACCGCCATCTGTGTGAACATATAAATATCTACACCGCCATCTGTATTAAGAAGGAAATATCTAAACCGCTATCTGTATAAACATGGAAATATCTACACCGCTGCCTGTATAAACATGGAAATATCAGCACCGCTCTCTGTATGAAAATGGAGATATCTACACCGCTATCTGTATGAACATGGAAATATCTACACTGCTATCAGTATGAACATGGAAATAGGTACACCGTTATCTATATGAACATGGAAATAGCTACACCGCTATCTGTATGAACATGGAAATATTTACACCGCTATATGTATGAACATGGATATATCTACACAGCCATCTGGATGAACATGGAAATAGCTACACCGCTATCTGTATGAACATGGAAATATCTACACAGCCATCTGGATGAACATGGAAATATCTACACCGCTATCTGTGTAAACATGCATACATCTTCACCGCTATCTGTATAAACATGGAAATATCTACACCGCTATCTGTATGAACATGGAAATATCTGCACCGCTATCTGTATGAACATGGAAATATCTACACCACTATCTGTTTCAACATGGAAATATCTACACAGCTATCTCTTTACACATGGAAATAACTTCACCGCTATCTGTATGAACATGGAAATATCTACACCGCCATCTGAATGAACATGGAAATATCTGCACCGCCATCTGTATGAACATAAAGATATCTACACCACCATCTGTATTAAGATGGAGATACCTACATCGCTATCTGCATAAACATGGAAATATCAACACCGCTATCGGTATAAACATTTAAATATCTACACCGCTATCTGTATCAACATGGAAATATCTACACCGCTACCTGTATAAACATGGAAATATCAGCACCGCTATCTGTATGAACATGGATATATCTACACAGCCCTCTGGATGAACATGGAAATCTCTACACCGCTATCTGTGTAAACATGCATACATCTTCACCGCTATCTGTATAAACATGGAAATATCTACACCGCTATCTCTATGAACATGGAAATATCTACACCGCTATCTGTTTGAAGATGGAAATATATACACAGCTATCTGCATGAAAATGGAAATATCTAAACAGCTATCTGCATATAGATGGAAATATCTACAGAGCTATCTCTTTACACATTGAAATATCTACACCGCTATCTGTATGAACATGGAAATATCAGCACCGCTATGTGTATGAACATGGAAATATCTACACCGCTATCTGTATGAACATGGAAATATCTAAACCGCTATCTGTATGAACATGGATATATCTACACAGCCCTCTGGATGAACATGGAAATATCTAAACCACTATCTGTATGAACATGGAAATATCTACACCGCTATCTGTGTAAACATGCATACATCTTCACCGCTATCAGTATAAAGATGGAAATATCTACACCGCTATCTGTATGAACATGGAAATATCTACACCGCTATCTGTATGAACATGGAAATATCTACACGGCTATCTGTTTGAACAAGGAAATATCTACACCGCTATCTGCATGAAAATGGAAATATCTAGAAAGCTATCTGCATATACATGGAAATATCTACACAGCTATCTCTTTACACATGGAAATAACTACACCGCTATATCTATAAGCATGGAAATATCTACACCACCATCTGTATGAACATGGAAATATCTGCACCGCCATCTGTTTGAACATATAAATATCTACACCGACACCTGTATTAAGAAGGAAATATCTAAACCGCTATCTGTATAAACATGGAAATATCAGCACCGCTCTCTGTATGAAAATGGAAATATCTACACCGCTATCTCTATGAACATGGAAATATCTACACTGCTATCTGTATGAACATGGAAATATCTACACCGCTATCTCTTTGAACATGGAAATATCTACACCGCTATCTGCATGAAAATGGAAATATCTACACTGCTATCTGCATATACATGGAAATATCTACACAGCTATCTCTTTACACATGGAAATAACTACACCGCTATCTGTATGAACATGGAAATATCTACACCGCCATCTGTATGAACATGGAAATATCTGCACCGCCATCTGTATGAACATATAAATATCTACACCGACATCTGTATTAAGATGGAGATATCTACACCGCTATCTGAATAAACATGGAAATATCTACACTGCTATCAGTATAAACATGGAAATATCTACACCGCTATCTGCATGAAAATGGAAATATCTACACTGCTATCTGCATATACATGGAAATATCTACACAGCTATCTCTTTACTCATGGAAATAACTACACCGCTATCTGTATGAACATGGAAATATCTACACCGCCATCTGTATGAACATGGAAATATCCGCACCGCCATCTGTATGAACATTTAAATATCTACACCGCCATCTATATTAAGATGGAGATATCTACACCGCTATCAGTATAAACTTGGAAATATCTACACCGCTATCTGTATAAACATGGAAATATCTACACCGCAATCTGTATAAACATGGAAATATCTACACCGCTACCTGTATAGACATGGAAATATCAGCACCGCTATCTGTATGAACATGGAAATAACTACACCGCTATCTCTATGAACATGGAAATATCTACACCGCTATCTGTATGAACATGGAAATATCTACACCGCTATCTGTTTGAAGATGGAAATATCTACACCGCTTTCTGCATGAAAATGGAACTATCTACACTGCTATCTGCATATATATTTAAATATCTACACAGCTATCTCTTTACACATGGAAATAACTACACCGCTATCTTTATGAACATGGAAATATCTACACCGCCATCTGTATGAACATGGAAATATCTGCACCGCCATCTGTATGAACATATAAATATCCACACGGCCATCTGTATTAAGATGGAGATATCTACACTGCTATCTGTATAAACATGGAAATATCTACAGCGCCATCTCTACGAACATATAAATATCTACACCGCCATCTGTATTAAGAAGGAAATATCTAAACCGCTATCTGTACAAACATGGAAATATCTACACAGCTGCCTGCATAAACATGGAAATATCAGCACCGCTATCTGTATGAACATGGAAATATATACACCGCTATCTGTATGAACATGGAAATAGCTACACCGCTATCTGTATGAACATGGAAATAGCTACACCGCTATCTGTATGAACATGGATATATCTACAGAGCCATCTGGATGAACATGGAAATATCTACACAGCTATCTGTATGAACATGGAAATATATACACCGCTATCTGTGTAAACATGCATACATCTTCACCGCTATCTGTATAAACATGGAAATATCTACACCGCTATCTGTATGAACATGGAAATATCTACACCGCTATCTGTATAAACATGGAAATTTCTACACCGCTACCTGTATAAACATGGAAATATCAGCACCGCTATCTGTAGGAACATGGAAATATCATCACCGCTATCTGTACGAACATGGAAATATCTACACCGCTATCTGTATGAACATGGAAATAGCTACACCGCTATCTGTATGAACATGGAAATATCTACACCACTATCTGTATGAACATGGAAATATCTACACCGCTATCTGTATGAACATGGATATATCTACACAGCCATCTGGATGAACATGGAAATATCTACACCGCTATCTGTATCAACATGGAAATAGCTACACCACTATCTGTATGAACATGGAAATATCTACACCGCTATCTGTGTAAACATGCATACATCTTCACCGCTATCTTTATAAACATGGAAATATCTACACCGCTATCTGTATGAACATGGAAATAGCTACACCGCTATCTGTATGAACATGGAAATATCTACAAAGCTATCTGTCTGAACATGGATATATCTGCACAGCCATCTGGATGAACATGGAAATATCTACAGCGCTATCTGTGTAAACATGCATACATCTTCACCGCTATCTGTATAAAAATGGAAATATCTACACCGCTATCTGTATGAACATGGAAATGTGTGCACCGCTATCTGTATGAACATGGAAATATCTACACCGCTATCTGTTTGAACATGGAAATATCTACACCGCTATATGCATGAAAATGGAAATATCTACACTGCTATCTGCATATACATGGAAATATCTACACAGGTATCTCTTTACACATGGAAGCAACTACACCGCTATCTGTATGAACATGGAAATATCTACACCGCCATGTGTGAGAACAAGGAAATATCTGCACCGCCATCTGTATGAACATATAAATATCTACACCACCATCTGTATTAAGATGGAGATATCTACACCGCTATCTGTATAAACATGGAAATATCTACACCGCTATCTGTATAAACATGGAAATATCTACACCGCTATCTGTATAAACATGGAAATATCTACAAGGCTACCTGTATAAACATGGAAATATCAGCACCGCTATCTGTATGAACATGGAAATATCACCCCTCTATCTGTATGAACATGGAAGTATCTACACCGCTATCTGTATGAACATGGAAATATCTACACCGCTATCTGTATGAACACGGAAATATCTACACCGCTATCTGTTTGAACATGGAAATATCTAAACCGCTATCTGCATGAAAATGGAAATATATACACAGCTATCTGCATGTACATGGAAATTTCTACACAGCTATCTCTTTACACATGGAAATAACTACACCGCTATCTGTATGAACATGGAAATATCTTCACCGCCATCTGTATGAACATGGATATATCTACACAGCCATCTGGATGAACATGGAAATATCTGCACCGCAATCTGTATGAACATGGAAATATCTACACCGCTATCTGTATGAACATAGAAATATCTTCACCGCTATCTGTATGAACATGGAAATAGCTACACCGCTATCTGTATGAACATGGAAATGTCCACACCGCTATCTGTATGAACATGGAAATATCTACACCGCCATCTGTATGAACATGGAAATATCTTCACCGCCATCTGTATGAACATGGATATATCTACACAGCCATCTGGATGAACATGGAAATATCTACACCGCTATATGTATGAACATGGAAATAGCTACACTGCTAGCTGTATGAACATGGAAATGTCCACACCGCTATCTGTATGAACATGGAAATATCTACAACGCCATCTGTATGAACATGGAAATACCTTCACCGCTATATGTATGAACATAGAAATAGCTACACCGCTATCTGTATGAACATGGAAATATCTACACCGCTATCTGTATGAACATGGAAATATCTTCACCGCCATCTGTGTGAACATGGATATATCAACACAGCCATCTGGATGAACATGGAAATATCTACACCGCTATCTGTATGAACATGGAAATATCTACACCGCTATCTGTATAAACATGGAAATATCTACAACGCTACCTGTATAAACATGGAAATATCAGCACCGCAATCTGTATGAACATGGAAATATCTACACCACTATCTGTATGAACATGGAAATATCTACACCACCATCTGTATGAACATGGAAATAGCTACAAAGCCATCTGCATGAACATAGAAATATCTACACCGCTATCTGTATGAACATGGAAATATCTACACCGCTATCTGAATGAACATGGAAATATCTACACCGCTATCTGTATGTACATATAAATATCTACACCGCCATCTGTATTAAGATGGAGATATCTACACCGCTATCTGTATAAACATGGAAATATCAGCACCGCTATCTGTATGAACATGGAAATATCTACACAGCCATCTGGATGAATATGGAAATACCTACACCGCTATCTGTATGAACATGGAAATAGCTACACCGCTATCTGTATGAACATGGAAATATCTACACCACTATCTGTATGAACATGGAAATACCTTCACCGCCATCTGTATGAACATGGATATATCTACACAGCCATCTGGATGAACATGGAAATATCTACACCGCTATATGTATGAAGATGGAAATAGCTACACCGCTATCTGTGCGAACATGGAAATAGCTACACCGCTATCTGTATGAACATGGAAATATCTACACCGCTATCTATATGAACATGGAAATATCTTCACCGCCATCTGTACGAACATGGGTATGTCTACACAGCCATCTGGATGAACATGGAAATATCTACACCGCTAACTGTATGAAAATGGAAATATCTACACCGCTATCTGTGTTAACATGCATACATCTTCACCGCTATCTGTATAAACATGGAAATATCTAAACAGCTATCTGTATGAACATGGAAATATCTACACTGCTATCTGTATGAACATGGAAATATCTACACCACTATCTGTTTGAACATGGAAATATCTACACCGCTATCTGTTTCAGCATGGAAATATCTACACCGCTGTCTGAATGAAAATGGAAATATCTACACAGCTATCTGCATATACATGGAAATATCAACAAAGCTATCTCTTTACACATGGAAATAACAACACCGCTATCTCTATAAACATGGAAATATCTACACCGACATCTGTATGAACTTGGAAATATCTGCACCGCCATCTGTATGAACATATAAATATCTGCACCGCCATCTGTATTAAGATGGAGATATCTACACCGCTATCTGTATAAACATGGAAATATCTACACCGCTATCTGTATAAACATGGAAATATCTACACCGCTATCTGTATAAACATGGAAATACCTACACCGCTATCTGTATAAACATGGAAATATCAGCACCGCTATCTGTATGAACATGGAAATATCTACACCGCTATCTGTATGAACATGGAAATATCTACACTGATATCTGTATGAACATGGAATCATCTTCACCGCCATCTGTATGAACATAGATATATCTACACAGCCATCTGGATGAACATGGAAATATCAGCACCGCTGTCTGTATGAACATGGAAATATCTACGCCGCTATCTGCGTAAAATTGCATACATCTTCACCGCTACCTGTATAAACATGGAAGTATCTACACCGCTATCTGTATAAACATGGAAATATCTACACCGCTACCTGTGTAAACATGAAAATATCAGCACCGATATCTGTATGTACATGGAAATATCTACACAGCCATCTGGATGAATATGGAAATATCTACACCGCAATCTGTATGAACAGGGAAATAGCTACACCGCTATCTGTATGAACATGGAAATATCAACACCACTATCTGTATGAACATGGAAATATCTTCACCGCCATCTGTATGAAGATGGATATATCTACACAGCCATCTTGATGAACATGGATATATCTACACCGCTATATGTATGAACATGGAAATAGCTGCACCGCTATCTGTACGAACATGGAAATAGATACACCGCTATCTGTATGAACATGTAAATATCTACACCGCTATCTGTATGAACATGGAAATATCTTCACCACCATCTGTACGAACATGGGTAAGTGTACACAGCCATCTGGATGAACATGTAAATATCTACACCGCTATCTGTATGAAAATGGAAATATCTACACCGCTATCTGTGTAAACATGCATACATCTTCACCGCTATCTGTATAAACATGGAAATATCTACACAGCTATCTGTATGAACATGGAAATATCTACACCGCTATCTGTTTCAGCATGGGAATATCTACACCGCTGTCTGCATGAAAATGGAAATATCTACACAGCTATCTGCATATACATGGAAATATCTACAAAGCTATCTCTTTACACATGGAAATAACTACACCGCTATCTCTATAAACATGGAAATATCTACACCGCCATCTGTATGAACTTGGAAATATCTGCACCGCCATCTGTATGAACATATAAATATCAGCACCGCTATCTGTATGAACATGGAAATATCTACACCGCTATCTGTATGAACATGGAAATATCTACACCGATATCTGTATGAACATGGAAACATCTTCACCGCCATCTGTATGAACATAGATATATCTACACAGCCATCTGGATGAACATGGAAATATCAGCACCGCTGTCTGTATGAACATGGAAATATCTACACCGCTATCTGTATAAACATGGAAATATCAACACCGCTATCTGTATGAACATGGAAAAATCTTCACCGCCATCTGTGAGAACATGGATATATCTACACAGCCATCTGGATGAACATGGAAATATCTACACCGCTATCTGTATGAACATGGAAATATCTAAACCGCTATCTGTGTAAACATGCATACATCTTCACCACTATCTGTATAAACATGGAAATATCTACACTGCTATCTGTATGAACATGGAAATATCTACACCACTATCTGTTTGAACATGGAAATATCTACACCGGTATCAGCATGCAAATGGAAATATCTACAAAGCTATCTGCATATACATGGAAATATCTATACAACTATCTCTTTACACATGGAAATAACTACACCGCTATCTCTATAAACATGGAAATATCTACACCGCCATCTGTATGAACATGGAAATATCTACACCGCCGTCTGTATGAACATATAAATATCTACACCGCCATCTGTATTAAGAAGAAGATATCTACACCGCTATCTGTATAAACATGGAAATATCTACACCGCTATCTGTATATACATGGAAATATCTACACCGCTATCTCTATAAACATGGAAATATCTACACCGCTATCTGTATGAACATAGAAATATCTACACCGCTATCTGTATGAACATGGAAATAGCTACACCGCTATCTGTATGAACATGGAAATGTCCACACCGCTATCTGTATGAACATGGAAATATCTACGCCGCCATCTGTATGAAAAAGGAAATATCTTCACCGCCATCTGTTTGAACATGGAAATATCTACACCGCTATCTGCATGAAAACGGAAATATCTACACAGCGATCTGCATTTACATGGAAATATCTACAAAGCTATCCCGTTACACATGGAAATAACTACAGCGCTATCTCTATAAACATGGAAATAGCTACACCGCTATCTGTATGAACATGGAAATATCTACACCACTATCTGTATGAACATGGAAATATCTACACCGCTATCTGTATGAACATGGAAATAACTTCACCGCCATCTGTATGAACATGGATATATCTACACAGCCATCTGGATGAACATGGAAATATCTACACCGCTATCGGTATAAACATGGAAATATCTACACCGCTATCTGTATAAACATGGAAATATCTACACCGCTACCTGTATAAACAAGGAAATATAAGCACCGCTATCTGTATGAACATGGAAATATCTACACCGCTATCTGTTTGAACATGGAAATATCTACACCGCTATCTGTATGAACATGGAAATAGCTACACCACTATCTGTATGAACATGGAAATATCTACACCGCTATCTGTGTAAACATGCATACATCTTCACCGCTATCTTTATAAACATGGAAATATCTACACCGCTATCTGTATGAACATGGAAATAGCTACACCGCTATCTGTATGAACATGGAAATATCTACAAAGCTATCTGTCTGAACATGGATATATCTGCACAGCCATCTGGATGAACATGGAAATATCTACAGCGCTATCTGTGTAAACATGCATACATCTTCACCGCTATCTGTATAAAAATGGAAATATCTACACCGCTATCTGTATGAACATGGAAATGTGTGCACCGCTATCTGTATGAACATGGAAATATCTACACCGCTATCTGTTTGAACATGGAAATATCTACACCGCTATATGCATGAAAATGGAAATATCTACACTGCTATCTGCATATACATGGAAATATCTACACAGGTATCTCTTTACACATGGAAGCAACTACACCGCTATCTGTATGAACATGGAAATATCTACACCGCCATGTGTGAGAACAAGGAAATATCTGCACCGCCATCTGTATGAACATATAAATATCTACACCACCATCTGTATTAAGATGGAGATATCTACACCGCTATCTGTATAAACATGGAAATATCTACACCGCTATCTGTATAAACATGGAAATATCTACACCGCTATCTGTATAAACATGGAAATATCTACAAGGCTACCTGTATAAACATGGAAATATCAGCACCGCTATCTGTATGAACATGGAAATATCAGCCCCTCTATCTGTATGAACATGGAAGTATCTACACCGCTATCTGTATGAACATGGAAATATCTACACCGCTATCTGTATGAACACGGAAATATCTACACCGCTATCTGTTTGAACATGGAAATATCTACACCGCTATCTGTATGAACACGGAAATATCTACACCGCTATCTGTTTGAACATGGAAATATCTAAACCGCTATCTGCATGAAAATGGAAATATATACACAGCTATCTGCATGTACATGGAAATTTCTACACAGCTATCTCTTTACACATGGAAATAACTACACCGCTATCTGTATGAACATGGAAATATCTTCACCGCCATCTGTATGAACATGGATATATCTACACAGCCATCTGGATGAACATGGAAATATCTGCACCGCAATCTGTATGAACATGGAAATATCTACACCGCTATCTGTATGAACATAGAAATATCTTCACCGCTATCTGTATGAACATGGAAATAGCTACACCGCTATCTGTATGAACATGGAAATGTCCACACCGCTATCTGTATGAACATGGAAATATCTACACCGCCATCTGTATGAACATGGAAATATCTTCACCGCCATCTGTATGAACATGGATATATCTACACAGCCATCTGGATGAACATGGAAATATCTACACCGCTATATGTATGAACATGGAAATAGCTACACTGCTAGCTGTATGAACATGGAAATGTCCACACCGCTATCTGTATGAACATGGAAATATCTACAACGCCATCTGTATGAACATGGAAATACCTTCACCGCTATATGTATGAACATAGAAATAGCTACACCGCTATCTGTATGAACATGGAAATATCTACACCGCTATCTGTATGAACATGGAAATATCTTCACCGCCATCTGTGTGAACATGGATATATCAACACAGCCATCTGGATGAACATGGAAATATCTACACCGCTATCTGTATGAACATGGAAATATCTACACCGCTATCTGTATAAACATGGAAATATCTACAACGCTACCTGTATAAACATGGAAATATCAGCACCGCAATCTGTATGAACATGGAAATATCTACACCACTATCTGTATGAACATGGAAATATCTACACCACCATCTGTATGAACATGGAAATAGCTACAAAGCCATCTGCATGAACATAGAAATATCTACACCGCTATCTGTATGAACATGGAAATATCTACACCGCTATCTGAATGAACATGGAAATATCTACACCGCTATCTGTATGAACATATAAATATCTACACCGCCATCTGTATTAAGATGGAGATATCTACACCGCTATCTGTATAAACATGGAAATATCAGCACCGCTATCTGTATGAACATGGAAATATCTACACAGCCATCTGGATGAATATGGAAATACCTACACCGCTATCTGTATGAACATGGAAATAGCTACACCGCTATCTGTATGAACATGGAAATATCTACACCACTATCTGTATGAACATGGAAATACCTTCACCGCCATCTGTATGAACATGGATATATCTACACAGCCATCTGGATGAACATGGAAATATCTACACCGCTATATGTATGAAGATGGAAATAGCTACACCGCTATCTGTGCGAACATGGAAATAGCTACACCGCTATCTGTATGAACATGGAAATATCTACACCGCTATCTATATGAACATGGAAATATCTTCACCGCCATCTGTACGAACATGGGTATGTCTACACAGCCATCTGGATGAACATGGAAATATCTACACCGCTAACTGTATGAAAATGGAAATATCTACACCGCTATCTGTGTTAACATGCATACATCTTCACCGCTATCTGTATAAACATGGAAATATCTAAACAGCTATCTGTATGAACATGGAAATATCTACACTGCTATCTGTATGAACATGGAAATATCTACACCACTATCTGTTTGAACATGGAAATATCTACACCGCTATCTGTTTCAGCATGGAAATATCTACACCGCTGTCTGCATGAAAATGGAAATATCTACACAGCTATCTGCATATACATGGAAATATCAACAAAGCTATCTCTTTACACATGGAAATAACAACACCGCTATCTCTATAAACATGGAAATATCTACACCGACATCTGTATGAACTTGGAAATATCTGCACCGCCATCTGTATGAACATATAAATATCTGCACCGCCATCTGTATTAAGATGGAGATATCTACACCGCTATCTGTATAAACATGGAAATATCTACACCGCTATCTGTATAAACATGGAAATATCTACACCGCTATCTGTATAAACATGGAAATACCTACACCGCTATCTGTATAAACATGGAAATATCAGCACCGCTATCTGTATGAACATGGAAATATCTACACCGCTATCTGTATGAACATGGAAATATCTACACTGATATCTGTATGAACATGGAATCATCTTCACCGCCATCTGTATGAACATAGATATATCTACACAGCCATCTGGATGAACATGGAAATATCAGCACCGCTGTCTGTATGAACATGGAAATATCTACACCGCTATCTGCGTAAAATTGCATACATCTTCACCGCTACCTGTATAAACATGGAAGTATCTACACCGCTACCTGTATAAACATGGAAGTATCTACACCGCTATCTGAATGAACATGGAAATATCTACACCGCTATCTGTTTCAGCATGGGAATATCTACACCGCTGTCTGCATGAAAATGGAAATATCTACACAGCTATCTGCATATACATGGAAATATCTACAAAGCTATCTCTTTACACATGGAAATAACTACACCGCTATCTCTATAAACATGGAAATATCTACACCGCCATCTGTATGAACTTGGAAATATCTGCACCGCCATCTGTATGAACATATAAATATCAGCACCGCTATCTGTATGAACATGGAAATATCTACACCGCTATCTGTATGAACATGGAAATATCTACACCGATATCTGTATGAACATGGAAACATCTTCACCGCCATCTGTATGAACATAGATATATCTACACAGCCATCTGGATGAACATGGAAATATCAGCACCGCTGTCTGTATGAACATGGAAATATCTACACCGCTATCTGTATAAACATGGAAATATCAACACCGCTATCTGTATGAACATGGAAAAATCTTCACCGCCATCTGTGAGAACATGGATATATCTACACAGCCATCTGGATGAACATGGAAATATCTACACCGCTATCTGTATGAACATGGAAATATCTAAACCGCTATCTGTGTAAACATGCATACATCTTCACCACTATCTGTATAAACATGGAAATATCTACACTGCTATCTGTATGAACATGGAAATATCTACACCACTATCTGTTTGAACATGGAAATATCTACACCGGTATCAGCATGCAAATGGAAATATCTACAAAGCTATCTGCATATACATGGAAATATCTATACAACTATCTCTTTACACATGGAAATAACTACACCGCTATCTCTATAAACATGGAAATATCTACACCGCCATCTGTATGAACATGGAAATATCTACACCGCCGTCTGTATGAACATATAAATATCTACACCGCCATCTGTATTAAGAAGAAGATATCTACACCGCTATCTGTATAAACATGGAAATATCTACACCGCTATCTGTATATACATGGAAATATCTACACCGCTATCTCTATAAACATGGAAATATCTACACCGCTATCTGTATGAACATAGAAATATCTACACCGCTATCTGTATGAACATGGAAATAGCTACACCGCTATCTGTATGAACATGGAAATGTCCACACCGCTATCTGTATGAACATGGAAATATCTACGCCGCCATCTGTATGAAAAAGGAAATATCTTCACCGCCATCTGTTTGAACATGGAAATATCTACACCGCTATCTGCATGAAAACGGAAATATCTACACAGCGATCTGCATTTACATGGAAATATCTACAAAGCTATCCCGTTACACATGGAAATAACTACAGCGCTATCTCTATAAACATGGAAATAGCTACACCGCTATCTGTATGAACATGGAAATATCTACACCACTATCTGTATGAACATGGAAATACCTACACCGCTATCTGTATGAACATGGAAATAACTTCACCGCCATCTGTATGAACATGGATATATCTACACAGCCATCTGGATGAACATGGAAATATCTACACCGCTATCGGTATAAACATGGAAATATCTACACCGCTATCTGTATAAACATTGAAATATCTACACCGCTACCTGTATAAACAAGGAAATATAAGCACCGCTATCTGTATGAACATGGAAATATCTACACCGCTATCTGTTTGAACATGGAAATATCTACACCGCTATCTGTATGAACATGGAAATATCTTCACCGCCATCTGTATGAACATGGATATATCTACACAGCCATATGGATGAACATGGAAATATCTACACCGCTATATGCATGAACATGGAAATAGCTACACCGCTATCTGTATGAACATGGAAGTAGCCACACCGCCATCTGTATGAACATGGAAATATCTGCACCGCCATCTGTATGAACATATACATATCTACACCGCCATCTGTATTAAGATGGAGATATCTACACCGCTATCTGTATAAACCTGGAAATATATACACCGCTATCTGTATAAACATGGAAATATCTACACCGCTACCTGTATAAACATGGAAATATCAGCACCGCTATCTGTATGAACATGGAAATATCTACACTGCTATCTGTATGAACATGGAAATATCTACACCGCTATCTGTATGAACATGGATATATCTACACAGCCCTCTGGATGAACATGGAAATATCCACACCGCTATCTGTGTAAACATGCATACATCTTCACCGCTATCTGTATAAACATGGAAATATCTACACCGCTATCTCTATGAACATGGAAATATCTACACCGCTATCTGTTTGAACATGGAAATATTTAAACCGCTATCTGCATGAAAATGGAAATATCTACACAGCTATCTGCATATACATGGAAATATCTACACAGCTATCTCTTTACACATGGAAATAACTACACCGCTATCTCTATGAACATGGAAATATCTACACCGCCATCTGTATGTCCATGGAAATATCTGCACCGCCATCTGTATGAACATATAAATATCTACACCGCCATCTCTATTAAGATGGAGATACCTACACCGCTATCTGTATAAACATGGAAATATCTACACCGCTGTCTGTATAAACATGGAAATATCTACACCGCTATCTGTATAAACATGGAAATATCAGCACCGCTATCTGTATGAACATGGAAATATCATCCCCTCTATCTGTATGAACATGGAAGTATCTACACCGCTATCTCTATGAACATGGAAATATCTACACCGCTATCTGTGTAAACTTGCATACAACTTCACCGCTATCTGTATAAACATGGAAATATGTACATCGCTATCTGTATGAACATGGAAATATCTACACCGCCATCTGTATGAACATGGAAATATCTGCACCGCCATCAGTATTAACATACAAATATCTACACCGCCATCTGTATTTAGATGGAGATATCTACACTGCTATCTGTATAAACCTGGAAATATCTACACCGCTAACTGTATAAGCATGGAAATATCTACATCGCCATCTGTATGAACATGGAAATATCTAAACCGCTATCTGTATAAACATGGAAATATCAGCACCGCTATCTGTATGAACATGGAAATATCTACACCGCTATCTGTGTAAACATGGAAATATCTACACCGCTATCTGCGTAAACATGGAGATATCTGCACCGCTATCTCTATAAACATGGAAATATCCACACAGCCATCTATATAAACATGGAAATATCTACACTATGCTCTGTATAAACCTGGAAATATCTACACTGATATCTCTATAAACATGGAAACATCTACACCGCTATCTCTATTAACATGGAAATATCTACACCGCTATCTGTGTAAACATGGAAATATCTACACCGCTGTCTGTGTAAACATGGAAATACCTACACCGCTATATCTATAAACATGGAAATATCTACACCGCCATCTGTATGGGTATGGAAATATCTACACCGCCATCTGTATAAACATGGAAATATCTACGCCGTTATCTGTGTACACATGGAATTATCTACACCGCTATCTGTATAAACATGGAAATATCTACAATGCTATCTGCGTAAACATGGAAATATCCTCACCGCTATCTCTATATACATGCAAATATCTACACCGCTATCTGTGTAAACATGGAAATATCTACACCGATATCTCTGTAAACTTGGAAATATCTACACCGCTATCTCTGTAAACATGGAAATATCTACAGAGTCATCTGTATAAACATGGAAATATCTACACCGCTATCTGTGTAAACATGGAAATATCTACACCGCAATCTCTAAAAACATGGAAAGATCTACACCATTATGTGTATAAAGACGGAAATATCTACACCGCTATCTGTATAAACATGGAAATATCTACACCGCCATCTGTATGAACGTGGAAATGTCTAAACCACCATCTCTATAAACATGTAAATATCTACACCGCCCTCTGTAGGAACATGGAAATGTCTACAACGCTATCTGTTTAAACATTGAAATATCTACACCGCTATCTGCCTAAAAGTGGAAATATCTACACCGCTATCTGCATAAACTTGGAAATACCTACACCGCTATCTGTGTAAACATGGAAATATCTAAACCAAAAACTGTAGGAACATGGAAATATCTACACGACTATCTCCATAAACATGGAAATATCTACACCGCTATCTGTATAAACATGGAAATATCTACACAGCCATCTGTAGGAACATGTAAATATCTACACCACTATCTCTATAAACATGGAAATATCTACACTGCTATCTGTATAAACATGGAAATATCTACACCGCTATCTGTGTAAACATGGAAAGATCTACACCGCTATCTCTGAAAACATGGAAAGATCTACACCATTATGTGTATAAAGACGTAAATATCTACACCGCTATCTGTATAAACATGGAAATATCTACACAGCTATCTGTATGAACATGGAAATATCTACACCGCTATCTGTATAAACATGGAAATATCTACACAGCCATCTGTAGGAACATGTAAATATCTACACCACTATCTCTATAAACATGGAAATATCTACACTGCTATCTGTATAAATATGGAAATATCAACACCGCTATCTGTGTAAACATGGAAAGATCTACACCGGTATCTCTGAAAACATGTAAAGATCTACAGCATTATGTGTATAAAGACGTAAATATCTACACTGCTATCTGTATAAACATGGAAATATCTACGCAGCCATCTGTAGGAACATGTAAATATCTACACAGTTATCTGTATACACATGGAATTATCTACACCGCTATCTGTATGAACATGGAAATATCTACACCGCTATCTGTGTAAACATGGAAATATCTACACCGCTATCTGCGTAAACATGGAGATATCTGCACCGCTATCTCTATAAACATGGAAATATCCACACAGCCATCTATATAAACATGGAAATATCTACACTATGCTCTGTATAAACCTGGAAATATCTACACTGATATCACTATAAACATGGAAACATCTACACCGCTATCTCTATTAACATGGAAATATCTACACCGCTATCTGTGTAAACATGGAAATATCTACACCGCTGTCTGTGTAAACATGGAAATACCTACACCGCTATATCTATAAACATGGAAATATCTACACCGCCATCTGTATGGGTATGGAAATATCTACACCGCCATCTGTATAAACATGGAAATATCTACGCCGTTATCTGTGTACACATGGAATTATCTACACCGCTATCTGTATAAACATGGAAATATCTACAATGCTATCTGCGTAAACATGGAAATATCCTCACCGCTATCTCTATATACATGCAAATATCTACACCGCTATCTGTGTAAACATGGAAATATCTACACCGATATCTCTGTAAACTTGGAAATATCTACACCGCTATCTCTGTAAACATGGAAATATCTACAGAGTCATCTGTATAAACATGGAAATATCTACACCGCTATCTGTGTAAACATGGAAATATCTACACCGCAATCTCTAAAAACATGGAAAGATCTACACCATTATGTGTATAAAGACGGAAATATCTACACCGCTATCTGTATAAACATGGAAATATCTACACCGCCATCTGTATGAACGTGGAAATGTCTAAACCACCATCTCTATAAACATGTAAATATCTACACCGCCCTCTGTAGGAACATGGAAATGTCTACAACGCTATCTGTTTAAACATTGAAATATCTACACCGCTATCTGCCTAAAAGTGGAAATATCTACACCGCTATCTGCATAAACTTGGAAATACCTACACCGCTATCTGTGTAAACATGGAAATATCTAAACCAAAAACTGTAGGAACATGGAAATATCTACACGACTATCTCCATAAACATGGAAATATCTACACCGCTATCTGTATAAACATGGAAATATCTACACAGCCATCTGTAGGAACATGTAAATATCTACACCACTATCTCTATAAACATGGAAATATCTACACTGCTATCTGTATAAACATGGAAATATCTACACCGCTATCTGTGTAAACATGGAAAGATCTACACCGCTATCTCTGAAAACATGGAAAGATCTACACCATTATGTGTATAAAGACGTAAATATCTACACCGCTATCTGTATAAACATGGAAATATCTACACAGCTATCTGTATGAACATGGAAATATCTACACCGCTATCTGTATAAACATGGAAATATCTACACAGCCATCTGTAGGAACATGTAAATATCTACACCACTATCTCTATAAACATGGAAATATCTACACTGCTATCTGTATAAATATGGAAATATCAACACCGCTATCTGTGTAAACATGGAAAGATCTACACCGGTATCTCTGAAAACATGTAAAGATCTACAGCATTATGTGTATAAAGACGTAAATATCTACACTGCTATCTGTATAAACATGGAAATATCTACGCAGCCATCTGTAGGGACATGTAAATATCTACACAGTTATCTGTATACACATGGAATTATCTACACCGCTATCTGTATGAACATGGAAATATCTACACCGCTATCTGTGTAAACATGGAAATATCTACACCGCTATCTGCGTAAACATGGAGATATCTGCACCGCTATCTCTATAAACATGGAAATATCCACACAGCCATCTATATAAACATGGAAATATCTACACTATGCTCTGTATAAACCTGGAAATATCTACACTGATATCTCTATAAACATGGAAACATCTACACCGCTATCTCTATTAACATGGAAATATCTACACCGCTATCTGTGTAAACATGGAAATATCTACACCGCTGTCTGTGTAAACATGGAAATACCTACACCGCTATATCTATAAACATGGAAATATCTACACCGCCATCTGTATGGGTATGGAAATATCTACACCGCCATCTGTATAAACATGGAAATATCTACGCCGTTATCTGTGTACACATGGAATTATCTACACCGCTATCTGTATAAACATGGAAATATCTACAATGCTATCTGCGTAAACATGGAAATATCCTCACCGCTATCTCTATATACATGCAAATATCTACACCGCTATCTGTGTAAACATGGAAATATCTACACCGATATCTCTGTAAACTTGGAAATATCTACACCGCTATCTCTGTAAACATGGAAATATCTACAGAGTCATCTGTATAAACATGGAAATATCTACACCGCTATCTGTGTAAACATGGAAATATCTACACCGCAATCTCTAAAAACATGGAAAGATCTACACCATTATGTGTATAAAGACGGAAATATCTACACCGCTATCTGTATAAACATGGAAATATCTACACCGCCATCTGTATGAACGTGGAAATGTCTAAACCACCATCTCTATAAACATGTAAATATCTACACCGCCCTCTGTAGGAACATGGAAATGTCTACAACGCTATCTGTTTAAACATTGAAATATCTACACCGCTATCTGCCTAAAAGTGGAAATATCTACACCGCTATCTGCATAAACTTGGAAATACCTACACCGCTATCTGTGTACACATGGAAATATCTACACCACCAACTGTAGGAACATGAAAATATCTACACCGCCAACTCTATAAACATTGAAATATCTACACCGCTATCTGTATAAACATGGAAATATCTACACCGCTATCTGTGTAAACATGGAAATATCTACACCGCCTTCTGTGTAAACATGGAAATATCTACACCGCCATATCTATAAACATAGAAATATCTTCAACTCCGTCTGTATGAACATGGAATTATCTACACTGCCATCTGTATGAACATGGATACATCTACACCGCTATCTGTATAAACATGGAAATATCTACACCGCCATCGGTAGGAAAATGAAAATTACTACACCGCCATCTGTATGAACAGGGAACTATGTACACCACCATCTGTATCAACATGAAAATGCCTACACCGCCATCTGTATCACAATGGAAATATCTGCACCGCCATCTCTATAACAATGGAAATATCTAAACCGCCTTCTGTATGGAAATGGAAAAATCTACACCACCATCTGTATAAAGGTGGAAATATCTACACCGCTACCTGTGTGAACATGGAAATATCTACAATGCTATGTGTAAAAACATGGAAATATCTACACCTCCATCTGTGTAAACATGGAAATATCTACACAGCTATCTGTATAAACATTTAAATATCTACACCGCCATCTCTATAAACATAGAAATATCTACACCGCCATCTGTATGAACATGGAAATATGTACACCTTCATCTGTATAAATGTGGAAATATCTACACCGCTATCTGTATGAACATGGCAATATGTACACCGCTACCTGTATTAACATGGAAATATCTACACCGCTATCTGTATAAACATGGAAATATCTACACCGCTGTCTCTATAAACATGGAAATATGTGCGCCGCTATCTCTATAAATATAGAAATATATACACCTCTGTCTCTATAAACATGGAAATATCTACAATGCTATCTGTATAAACGTGGAAATATCTACACCGCTATCTGTATAAACATGGAAATATCTACACCGCTATCTCTATAAACATGGATATATCTACACCACTATCTCTATAAACATGGAAATATCTACACCACTATCTGTATGAACATGGAAATATCCACACCGCTATCTGTATAGACATGGAAGTATCTACACCGGTAACTGTATAAACATGGAAATATCTACACCGCTATCGGTATAAATGTCTGTATTTGCTCTTAATTTATACCCAAGGCTGGGATGTTTCATATGATAAAAAGACCAAATACAGAAATAGACTATATTTGGTCTGGCAATTGATCTCTGCAATAATCAAACCTCAAAGACAATCAAACCTGAAATCTAAGCTACATATTAAATAGCTTGGTTTTTAGGTTGCACGTTGCTGTGTATGCTGGCTTCATAGAAAATGCAAGTAGCAATGGCCATTTTTTAATAGTCATTAGCCTTGAAGCTCTCCTACTTTTGAATCACATAGAAATAGAAATCAAATCTCACTAGATTTTTTTTTTTGAAACAGGGTCTGGCTTGGTTGCCCAGGCTGAAGAGCAGGGCATGATCTTGGCTCACACCTCTGCCTCTCGGACTCAAGCCATCCTCCCACCTCAGCCTTGGAGTAGCTGGGACCACAGGCATGTGCCACCATATCCAGCTAATATTTTTATTTTTGTACAAATGGGGTTTGTCATCTTTCCCAGGCAGGCCTCAAACTCCAAGACTCAAGCAATCCACCTGCCTTGAATTCCCAAAGTACTGGGTTTACAGGCGACAGCCACTACGCCCAGCAACTAAACTTCTAAAAATCAATTTTACATAAAATTATCTAAGCGTGCAAGGAAAGATAAGAAGCCTAAGGAACCAGTGAGTTGAAGAATAAATGCAGTTTATATCATACATGTAAACAACATGATGTGATGTGGTAGGAATCATCTAACATGCTTTAAAGCATGAGTAAAAGGTCTTTACTTAGAAAACTGGATCTTAGTTTAGGATATCTTTAGATAAGAGTATGAAACGTCATATCATATTGATAAGTAAAGTGCTTCCTTTGGCTAATTTTAAGGATAGGACATTTACTTTCATATAATTCATAGGAATCTTAGACTTAAAAATAAAATTTCCCTTCTCAAATCCTTACTTTTATACTTTTTTGCATTTCTTTCACTTTTGTGTTAATGGCCTATGTCTCAACATATTCTATTAAGCCTTCTGGAAACACATACTTTGTTTCCAGCCTCTTCAGAGAACCATCACTCCAATTCCTAGGCTTCTGAAGAAGCAGACCCAAGCTTATAATTATTACATATTTCCAAATCTAGGTGACCAACAAAAATTGATACTTTTCCCATCATACCTTTAAGTTAATAATCAGGTGTATGCTGAGAGGTAAAGACCCAAGAGTGTTGGTTGTCTAATTGTGCAGCTGTATAAACAAATCTTAA
Source organism: Gorilla gorilla gorilla (assembly GCF_029281585.2). Lineage (NCBI taxonomy): Eukaryota > Metazoa > Chordata > Mammalia > Primates > Hominidae > Gorilla > Gorilla gorilla. Next base: position 6,545,890 of record NC_086017.1, read on the forward strand.
TGCTTGAAAATATTCAAAGGTTATTCTCACGTTGATTGTTGGTAACTATGTGTAACAACATGAAAAGAAAAAAAAAATCAAAGAATTACGTCTGAGGATAATACACAATCTCTAAGGGTAAGAAGAGCAACAAAAATTCTGCTTCAATTACCACTGAAATAATATATTTATCCTGTAAAATCTATGGTGGCTGGTTGTAAAAATTAGGCATTAGCAAACTGATAAAGACTTTTTAATGAAAACATTATGAAACATAGTTTTTAAAAAGTTAAATACACCCACACCAGTTTTTCACATTCTTTGGGCTGCTTTAATGCTGCCATTAAATAATTGATTTAGTTGTGACATAGATCCTATGTTCCATGGAGTCTACCATTCATAAAGATGCAATGTAAGGTAACAAAAATATAAATTGTGTGTGTGGGGAGGAGAAGTCAAGAGTATTTTTATGTGACAGAAGTTAAGTTGTTATCAGTGTAAAATAGTCTGTTACAAATACCGGACTCTGTATGTTAGTTTCACTAACCAGAAAGAAAGAAATTACAGCAGATACACACACACACACCAAAAAAGGGAAAAGAAACAAAGCTTAGCACCACAGAAAACCACCAAACTAGAGGGATAAACAATAAGAAAGGAAGAAGTGAACAAGTAATCTAAAAAACAACTAATGAAATGGTAGAAGGAAGTCCTAATTTATCAATAATAAACTTCAATAGAAGTGGATTAAACTCTACTTAAAAGATATAAAGTGGATGAATGGATTCGGATAGCAAAACCCACCTATATGCTGCCTACATGATACTTACCTCACTATTAAAGACAAATAGACTGAAAGTGAAGAGATGGAAAAATATATTTTATGCAAACAAATGAAAAGCAAGCAGGAGTAGCCACAGTCATGTCATATTTTAAAAGGCTTTAAATAAAAAAAACTATATAAAAAAAGAATGTCACTGTATAATGAAATGATAAAAGGCCCAATTCAATAAGAGGACATAACATATATATTACTTAGGTGTAACTATATATGTACCCAACACCAGAACAACCAGATATATAAAGCAAATATTAGATTTAAAGGTAGAGATAGACTGCAATACAATATTAGTAGGAAATTTCAACACTCCACTTTAAAAATGGACAGATTCTATGAAGAGAAAATCAACCAAAAAATGACAGACTCAAACTATACCATAGACCAAATGGACCTAGCAGGTAAAGAAGATCTCACCTGATATGGTTTGGCTGTATATCCCCACCCAAATCTCATCTTGATTATAGCTCCCATAATTCATACATGTTGTGGGAGGGAACCAGTGGGAGATAATTGAATCATGGGGGCGGTTCCCCCATACTGTTCTTGTGGTAGTGAATACGTCTAACAAGATCTGAGGTTTTATAAGGGGGAACCCTTTCACTTGGTTCTCAATTCTATTTTGTTTGCTACCATGTAAGATGTGTCTTTCGCCTTCCATCATGATTGGGAGACCTCCCCAGCCACGTGGAACTATGAGTCCACTAAACCTCTTTTTCTCTGTAAATTACCCAGTCTCGGGTATGTCTTTATCAGCAGTATGAAAACAGACTAATACATCATCCAACAGCTGCAGAATACAAATTATTCTCAACTGTACACCAAACATTCTCTAGGACCAATCATACATTATGACACATAATAAGTCTTAACAAACTTAAGAAGACAGATATCATATGAAGTATCTTTTCTGATTACAGGGATATAAAGCCAGAAATCAACAACAGGAAAGCCCTTGGAAATTTTATAAAAACATGGAAATTAAATAGCACGCACCCAAGAAATCAATAGGTCTCATTAAGACATTAATAGGAAAATTTCAAAAGTCACTGAGACAAGTAAGAATGAAAATCCAACATACCCAAACCTATGGAACGTAGCAAAAGCAGTTCTAAGAGGGAAATTTATAGCAATGAAAGCCTACACCAAAAAAGAAGAAAGATTTTCAAATCACAAAGCAAAATTATACACTTCAAGTAACTAGAACATCAAAAACAAACTAAACCCAAAATTGGTAGAAGGAAGGAAATAATAAAGCTCACAGCAGATATAAAGGAAACAGACACTAAAAAATATTTCAAAAGATAAATAAGACAAAGTGTAAAGGTAAAACTGACAAACCTTTAGCTAAACTAAGACAAAAGGAGAGAAAATTCAAATAAATAAAAGATGAAAAAGGAGACATTACAACTGATACACCACAGAAATAGAAGGGATTGTAAGACATTACTCATAACTATATGCCAACAAATTTGATAGTGTAGAATAAAATGAATAAATTTCTGCACACATACAACTACCCAGATTAAATTGTGAGGAAATATAACATCTGAACACATCAATAATGAGTTTGGAAATTGAATCAATAATAAAACATCTTCCATCAAAACAACAACAACAACAACCAACACCCAGGACCTGATGTCTTCACTGCTGAATTCTACCAAACAGTTAAAGAATAACTACCAATTCTCCACAAACTTTTCCACAAAAGTAATGAGGAAGGAATACTTCCATACTCATCTTATGAGGCTCGCAATATCCTGATTCTAAAACCAGACAAAGACACGCACAAAATGAAAATAACAGGCCAATATTCCTGAAGAACATAGATACAAAAATTCTCAACAAGATACAAGTGAACTGACTTCGACAGCACACTAAAAAGAGTATTCACTATAATCAAGTGGGGTTCATCCCAGGGATGAAAGGATGGCTTAAAATGCACAAATCAGTAAATATGATACACCACCACAATAGAAAGAAGAACAAAAACCATGTGATCATTTCAACAGATGCAAAAAGAACACTTGACAAAAGTCAACATTCCTTTATGATAAAAACTGTCAAGAAAGTAGGTATAGGAGTGTACCTCAACGCAGTAAAGGCCATAGGTGACAAACCCACAGCTAACATCTTATTTATGGTGAATAGTTAAATGCTTTTCCTCTTTGATGTGGAGGAAGACAAGGATGTCAACTTCTACCACTTCTATTTAGCATAGTACTGGAGGTCAGAGCCAGAGCAATTAGACAAAAGAAATAAATAAGAGGGATCCAAACTGGAAAGAAGGAAGTCAGATTGTTTCTGTTTGTAGAAAATGTGATCTCACATACATATGTATACATCTATATATATGATCATATAGATATGTATGATCTCTCTCTCTTTAGGGTTCTTTCTATATATACTTATATAGAGTGAGAACCCTAAAGACTTGACCAAAAACTACTAGAAATCATAAATAAATTCAGTAAAGTTGTAGTATACAAAATCAACACAGAAAATTCAGTGGTGTTTCTATACACTAATAGTGAACTATCTGAAAAAGTCATCAAGAAAGGAATTCCATTTACAATAGCTACCAAGAAATCTGCAGATAAATTTAATCAAGGTCGTGAAAGATCTCTACAATGAAAACTATAACACACTGATGGAAAAATTTACGATCCACAAAAAATGGACACTATATACTCATGGAATGGAAGAACTGATACTATTGAAATGACCATACTAACAAAATGTCCTACAGATTCAATGCAATCCCTATCAAAATACCAATGAAATTCTTCACAGAAATAGAAAAAAATACCCTAAAATTTGTATGAAACCAGAAAAGACCCCAAATAACCAAAGCAATCCTGTGCAAAAATAACAAAGCTGGAGGCACCACACTACCTGACTTCAAAATATACTACAAAGCCATAGTAAGCAAAACAGCATGGCACTGCCATAAAGCAAACACATAGACCAATGGAAGAGAATATACAGCTCAGAAATAAATTCTCATACCTAAAGTCAACTGATTTTCCAAAAAGGAGTCAAGAGCACACACAGGGGTAAAGACAGTCTCTTCATTAAATGGTACTGAGAAGATTGGATATCTACATGTGGGATAATGAAATTAGACCCCTATCTTTTACCTTATACAAAAATCAACTCAAATGCGATTAAAGACCTAAAGGTAAGATTGAAAACTATGAAAAACTACTAGAAGATAACATGTGGGAAATTCTCTATAACTTTGGGTTCTACAAGGATTTTTTAAATGAGACGTCAAAAGCACAGGCAACAAAAGCAAAAATAGATAAATGGGGTTTCATCAAACTAAAATGCTTTTGCACAGCAAAGGAAACTTAACAGAGTGAAAAAACAACTTACAGAATGGGATACAATATTTGCAAACTATACATCTGCTAAGGAGTTAATGCCCAGATTATATAACAAACTTAAACAACTCAACAGCAAAAACATAAATAACTTATTTAAAAATGGGCAAAACTGGGAGGCTGAGGCAGGCGGATTGCCTGAGGTCAGGAGTTTGAGACCAGCCTGACCAATATGGTGAAATCATTTCTCTACTAAAAATACAAAAATTTAGCCAAACATGATGGCGTGTGCCTGTAACCCCAGCTACTCAGCAGGCTGAGGCAGGGGAATTGCTTGAACCAGGGAGATGGAGGTTGCCGTGAGCCCCGATTGCACCACTGCACTCCAGCTTGGGCAAGAGAGCAAGACTCCTTCACAAAAAAAAAAAAAAAAAAGGACAAAATAAACTAAAAGAAATGCCACAAGAGAAAATATAGAAATTGTCAAGACGAATATATAATAAAATCATGTTCAACATCACTAACCATCAGGGAAACGCAAATCAAAACCGCAATGAGATACCAGTTCACCCATTAGAATGGCTATTAGCAAAAAGGTAAAAGATAACAAGAGTTGGCAAGGAAGTGGAGAAAACGGAACACTTACGCACTGTTGATGGGGTTGTAAACTAGTACAACCATTAAGCAAAACTTTATGGAAGTTCGCTAAAAAATAAAAAATAAAAAAAAAAAACAATCATTCGATCACATAACCCAGCAATCCCACTACTGGGTATATATCCATAGGAAATGAAATCATTGTGTTTGAAAAATATCTGCACTCTTATGTTTACTGTAGCACTATTTCTAATAATCAGATATGGAATCAACCTATGTGTATAAAAACAAACAAGTGAATTATATATATATAATATATATTATGTATATTATATATAATACATATTATGTATATTATATATAATATATTATGTATAATATATAATATATTATATATTAATATATTATTAATATTAATGTATTATATATTAATATTAATAATATTAATAAAAAATAATAATTATTAATAAATAATTAATAATAATTATTAATAAATAATTATTAATAATTATTAATAATTATTAATAATTAATATTAATATTAATATATTATTAATATATATTATATGTATAATATACATTATATATTATGTATATTTTATATATAATACATATTATGTATATTATATACATAATATATATTATGTGTATTATAATATATATAATGTATAATGTATATAATATACGTTATGTATATTATATATAATATACATTATGTATGTTATGTATATTATATATTACATATAATATATATTATTATATATAATTATATATAATTATAATTATAATTATATATAATTTTATGTGTAATTATAATTATGCATAAAATTAATTATAATTATATATAATTTTATGTGTAATTATAATTACACATAAAATTATATATGTATATATATATATATATATATATGGACACACACACAATGAAATACTATTCAGCCATAAAAAAAGAATGAAATTCTGCCAGTTGCAACAACATGGATGACCCTGTAGGATACAATGTTAAGTGAAATAAGCCAGACACAGAAAGCAAATACCGCATGATCTCGCTCATATGTGGAATCTTAAAAAAAAAATGTTAATAGAGAAGTAGAGTAGAATAGTGGTTACCAAACAGTGAGGAAGAAGTGGGGAGGGCAAAATGGAGATAGATTGGTTAACAGTTATGAAATCACAATTATATAGGAAGAATAAGTTGTAGTGTTCTTTGCAAAGCAGGGTGACTATAGTTAAAAGTAAAGTATTGTATATTACAAAGTATCTAGAAGAAAGGATTTTGAAATTTCTTATTAAAAAGAAATGATGAATGCATGAGGTAATTAATACACTAACTATCCTTATTGGATCCTTAGACAACATACATATTCATTGAAACATCAAATTGTATCCTATAAATCTATATAATTACAATGTGAAAATTTTTTAAAAATAAATTAATGAATTAAATAACAATTTTAAAATGTTCTCAATCACCAATGCAAAGTTTAGGAGCTTTGTTCTTGACTCAGCCTTAAGACTGAAAACTAATGTGTTAGAAATATTTGTAGATCCTCTCAATTTTGAAAGAATCCTAGCTAAACTACTGAAATATAAAATATATTCTATGTAATATGCTCTTAGGTATATTCTTAGGTGAACTCTGCTTTTAGATGAAGCTTATAAAAATGAAAAACCTATCTGAAATAAAATTTTAAAGTATTTGGAAAATTACAGCTTAATCTCTTAAAGACAAATTTTCTATACAGTAACCTTTTTATGTGCTTTTGAAATGGGGTATACAATTATTTTCCCTGATGTGAGACAAAATATAGAATGTTGGCATTTTATCTAAGAAGTTAACTTAGGAAGAAAGAGTGAGAGGCAGAGGAATGAGGGAAGAAAGGAAGGCTGATGATGGGATACCTTATCAAGTTGCCTAATACTGTATTGGAACCTAATAGGCCTTCTAAGGAGTTTTATTACATAATGCAAGACTCCTCAATCTGGGAGGAGGAAAGGGCTTTATTTTTGAGTGGTCACAGGTTGCCCCATGGGCATAAACTCTACCAAGCTGCTAGGTTACACCTACATGAGCATCCCACCTGCTTAAGTAAGAGCAGCCACAAACTGTGGGCCATTCCAGGTAAGTGTCATATCACACCTGCACCAACTAGTCAAAGCCTGGGTCAAAGCCTGTGCAGAACTGATCGCTACAGCAGAGGCTAAAATAAGAAATGGGGCTAAGAGAGTGAAAAGCAGTGCCCATATGTATCCAAAAACAGGTTGAAGATATCTTTAGGAAGGAACAGATAATTTTTTTTATTCATACAATAACAGATGCATATGAACTCCTCGACTAGTCACCCATTCCTGTCAGCCCTTGGGCTTCATAACTAAATCATTCTTCCTTTGTAATCCAGTCCCACATTTTCAGCTATCTCTATATGTTTATTATCTTAAATATTTCTTTGCTCTATACTCTTCCCCTAGTCTTCAACCAATTTCTTTCTTTATTGTCCCAACCCACAGACTGTTATTTCCACTTCGATGTCCCATAGAAGCTTCAAGGGTTTGAAATACCTAAAAAAACAACTCATCTTTCTCCCTAAAACTCCCTCTCCTTCTCCCACTTCAAAATTTCAACTAATGGCTCCCCCTGTTATTCCCACCAGAATCCTGAATGATCCCTGTTTCCCCTCATTCACTCCATACATGTAAATCTCATTAACGTTACTTTCTAGATATTTCATGAATCCTTTCCATTCATTCTGTACTAGAAAGTGTTCCCAGTTTAGACCCTGGTGGTTGGTGGCCTCTTACCTAGGCGTGCTCTCTCTCTCTCTCTCTCTCTCTCTGTGGGTGTGGGTGTGGGTGTGTGTGTCCTGAGAATTTATTTACTTCTGGTTTTTGTTTGTTTTTTAGTATCCAGAATCTACAGGGAACTTAAATCAATTAGAAAAAAAAAATAACCCAATTAAAAAATGGGCAAAGGACATGAACAAACACTTCTCAAAAGAACACATACAAATGGCCAACAAATACACGAAAAAAAAATGCTTAGAATCACTAATCATCAGAAAAATGCAAATCAAAACACAATGAGATACCATTTCATACCGGTTGGAATGGCTATTATTAAAAAGTCAAAATACAACAGATGCCAGCAGGGCTGTAGACAAGAGGAAGTGTCTGTATATTTTTAGCTATAGCCCTACTTCAAACGTGTCCCCATTACAGCCAAAAGAGCGGCCTATCTAAAGGACTGTTCTGATCAGCTCACTTACCTGACTGAAACCTTCAGTGACTCCCATGGCCTGCAGGTCAATGCACTAATTCATGACTATAACATCTGAGATATCCTTGATCTGGCTACTGGTCTAGCCCTCTCTGACTCACGCTTTATAAACCATGCATTCTGGAACTTTTTAGTTGTTTCCCACATCAGCATGCTACTTCCCATCCATGTAGATTTGCAGAGACCTCCTCATCTTTTTAATTCCCAGTTCCCACTCTCAACATGGGCCATCTCCTACCCACACTTCAAAACCTAAGCAAAACAACACCTTCCGTGACACCTCCATGCTGAGTCAGATGCCATCCCCTTTGTATTGTAGTTCTTTGCTTGTGTGCCTTTGTCTCACTTTGTTCTCTTTAAAATAAACTCCATGAGGACAATGATCACCTGCTATTTGTGTTAATATCTGCACCTAGTGGCATAGTGTCTGGAGTATAGTAGGATCTATTTTCAAGGAAAAAAAGATTATATCTATACCAATAGACATGAATTAGCGCTTTTTTTTTTTAAAGATAAGCTCCCTTTGAACTAAGTCAATGTTTACAAGAAGAGTTATACTAAAAAGTTCACTTTTGCTGCTTATGTTTCATTTATTTCAGGCAATTAATTCATTGTTATTGGTAAATCGATACTTTTTATTGATACTGAAAAGAGAGAAATAAACTAATGACTATCTCTGTTAGAGTAGATTTGTTCATATCTATCAGTAAAATGTTAATTATCTGAAAGTCAATAATAAAACATAAACTGTGATCTTAAATGTTTTTTAGGGGCTCAAAAATAATTAGAATTCATGTCAGCATATAAAAAAAGATCAGAGTATTTTTAAGATATGATAAAATTTTATTTTAGTTTCTTAATAGGGATTTTTGTGACCTTATAGAGTTCAACTAATTATAATTTTAAAAATAGGATTTATAGAGTTTTAGAATTAGAAACAATTTATAGATTATTTTATTTTTCTTTTGAGGAATCAGGTCATCAGAAGATCAAGGAACACCTATAATGTCACTAGATCCTAATTTAATTTAAATTTTAGAATCCAGGTATTCTAACTCCTGTCTTGATACTATTTCTACTTTATTATGTTGCTTCCCAGGGCTTTAAAAAATAAAAGCTGGGAAATTACATTTGCTTTGCATATACAGCACCAATTATCAAATTCAGCATAAAAGCATAACATGTATACATCAAAAAGAAAACATAAAAACTTCAAATTAAAAGCATCTCAAAACAATTGAATATAATAGGGAAACCTTATACAAATGCAACACTCACCCATTAATAAAAAGAAACCAATTGGAGAAAAAAGAAATTCAATATAAACATGTTGGAATATAACCTAATTCATTTTAATCCAATGCTTCAAATTGAAAAAAATTAGCACTAGTGTTATTTTCCTTTATCATTACAATCTTGCTTTTCATTACATTATGCTATGTTTTGTATTAAACATAAAATCAATTTTTCACCTTAACACATGCTAGAAATACAGAGTCACCATATTGGAAATCAGTAGAAAGTGTCTTTGTTTCTACTTTTTTTTTCTTTGAAAAAGCTTTGGGAAAAAAAATCATTTACAATGTTTAATTTTAATAACTTAAAGAATGTAATTGATTTTTGTTTGTTTTTGACATGGAGTTTCACTCTTGTCACTCAGGCTGGAGTACAATGGCATGATCTCGGCTCACTGTAACCTCCACCTCCCAGGTTCAAATGATTCTCCTGTCTCAGCCTCCCGAGTAGCTGGGATGACAGGCACTCGCCACCACACCCGGCTAATTTTTGTATTTTTAGTAGAGATGGGGTTTCATCATGTTGGCCAGGCTGGTCTCAAACTCCTGACCTCAGGCGATCTGCCAACCTCGGCCTCCCAAAGAGCTGGGACTACAGGCGTGAGCCACCGTGCCCAGCCAATTGAATAGTTTTTAACTCAGAGGATAAATGCTTGAGGGGATGGAAAGCCCATTCCTCATGACGTGATTATTTCACACTGCATGCCTGTATCAAAACATCTCATGTACCCCACAAATATATAAACCTCCTATGTACCCACAAAAATTTTATAAAATAATGAAAATATTTTAAAACTAAAAAAATTGTTTTTTAATTAAGCAACTTTATTTAAATAAAATCATTCTTCCTCATCCTCAGTCCTGGGATCTACCAGAAAGAATTAGCAACATCTTAAAGATGACAAAGTGTTAAAGATAAGCTGCTATTAAGTAAAAGTGTGAAGTGTGGAGAGGACAAGCTGGATGCCTGAACCATTTTGTTCTATCTTTAGGACAGTGAAAGAGCAAGAAGCAGGGTTGGGTGGGGGACACATATTCTGTTGAGCATTGTCACCACTATATTCACTGAAATTCATCTGCATGCTTGTATGTATACTTTTGATTCGCCTGATACACTGAAAATTATATGAAATTGTTCTCTATTCTTTAGATAATTATAATCTAAGTGCTAATATGAAGCTTAGAATTTATATGAAATATGTATGCCCACAACAAGACATTTCAGCTATTTCCTAGATAATAATCTCACTTCACCCTGCACAAAACAGGCACATGATCATGTCACTCTGACCTGGTTTGAGTCCAAGGAGGCTTTTGTTTTTAAAATAATTTAGGTTAGTAGTTAAAATATGAACTTTGGGCCAGGAGTGGGAGCTCATGCCTATAATCCCAGCACTTCGGGAGGCTGAGGCGGGCGGATGACTTGAAGTCAGGAGTAGGAGACTGGACTGGCCAACATGCTGAAACCCCATCTCTACTAAAAAAAAAAAAAATAGAAAACTTAGCTGGGTGTGGTGGCGGGCACCTATAATCCCAGCTACTTGGGAGACTGAGGCAGGAGAATTGCTTGAGCCTGGGAAGTGGAGGTTGCAGTGAGCAGAGATCTTACCACTACACTCCAAAACAAACAACAAACAAAAAAATTCTAGAGTCACACTGAAAATCTTAACAACCTGCTTCTACTACCCATTTTTTTAATTTTTATTTTGACCTGATTTTAGATTGATAGCAAAATGCACAAATAACACAAAGTGCCCCCTATGTCCCTCACCCTACTTCCCCTAATGCTAACATTTTCAGAGCCATCCTTATTTTCTCTATAAAAGAGCAGAGTTCTCCTTTTAGAGATTTGGAAAGATTATTAAAAGATAAGTTACAAAATACAGTACCTGACACGTATAAAATATTAAATAAATACTAGCCATGCTTAATTATTTTGTTTTAAGTCTATATGAGTCAAGTTTTAGTAGAAATATGGCCTAGAAAAAAAAAAAACAGAAAGCGGGACTCTGTGATCCGACTTGGGCTTATAGAACAGACTGCACTAGTTTGTTCTCATGCTGCTAATAAAGTCATACCCAAGACCGGGTAATTTAGAAAGGAAAGAGGTTTAAGGAACTCACAATTCCACATGGCTGGGGAGGCCTCACAGTCACGGCAGAAGGCAAAAAAGAAGCAAAGGCACATCTTAAATGGTAGCAGAGAAGAAAGCTTGTGTAGGGAAGCTCCCATTTTAAAAGCATCAGATCTGGTGAGACTTATTCGCTACCAGGAGAACAGTAGGGGGAACCCGCCCCTATGATTCAATGATCTCCACCTGACTCCATCCTTGACATGCGGGGATAATTACAATCAAGGTGAGATTCGGATGGAGACACAGCCGAATCATATCAATGACTAATGAGAGTTACGTCCAGAACCTAATGAAAACCTGTCTGAGGCCACATTCCCTGTAAAGCAGATTTGAGATAGAGATTTGTGTAGAGAATATTTAACTGGGTAAAATCCTAGGAGCCAACAACTGTGGCGAAAAAGCTGAATTGGATAAAGGGAGTTGAGATGTGAGGCAGTCACAACAAATACCTCAGCTAATCTCAAGGGGGAGCTGAGAAGCTGGGGCGACCCTTCAGAGTTGCCCTAAATTGAGGCAGGAGTATGGAGTTTTAATACCTTTCACTGGCCATTCTTCAGATACGAGTTGTCCCCAAGGATGGACATCAGCTTGACAAGTTATTAATTAGATCTCCTGAGAATAAATTCTAGAGAGAATCAGCTGAGAGGCATGATTTGCCAACACTCCCAATAGCTGGGCAAACTTCAGTTTTGAGGGAGGATTTGGGTCACACACAAAAGTCTCCACAACCAATTATTCATGGGAAATTCTATGTAGGCAGAGCTATTTCATGGCCAGTTAATCAAAACTACATAATCTATTTGGTTAAGCAAAAGAAATTAAAAAGATAAAATAAAATCTATGTATTAACACTCAAAAGTTTTTTAATGCATTTGCCTTGCATTTCGTATGTTTTGCCTTGCGTTTTATATGTTTTGCCTTGCATTTGCTTATTTGCTTTTAAGAACCTTTAGAGAACAATAATTACTAATATAATATGGAGTAGCACAGCATAGACGAGGGAAGCTAACTCTCTCCCTTTTCCCAGAACCTGGAACAGCTAAAGATCCTAAGCATTGTCAGCTTTGGTATCTGACATAGTTTGGATGTTTGTCCCCTTCAAATCTCACGTTAAAATGTGATCCCCAATGTTGGAGAGAGATGCCTCCTGAATGGCTTGGTGCTGTCCTCTTGGTAATGAATGAGTTCTTACCCTGTGAGTTCATGCGATATCTGGTTGTTTAAAAGAGACTGACACCTCCTCCCTGTCTCTCTTGCTTCCTCTCTCACCATGTGATATGCTGGTTTCCCTTCACCTTCCACCATGATTGGAAGGTTCCTGAGGCCCTCCCTGGAAGCAGGTGCCAGTACTATGCTTCATGTACAGCCTTCACAACAAGGAGCCAAATAAACCGCATTTCTTTATAAATTACCCAGCCTCAGGTATTTCTTTATAACAATGCAAATGGGCTAACAGAGTATCATTCATGGACAGTGAGTGTATTAGTCAATTTTCATGCTGCTGATAAAGACATACCCAAGACTGTTTCATTTATAAAGAAAAAGAGGTTTAATGAATTCACAGTTCCACATGGCTGAGGAGGCCTCACAGTTATGGCAGAAGGCGAAAGGCGCATCTTACATGGCAGCAGGCAAACAGCAAATGAGAACCAAGTGAAAGGCGAAAGGGGTTTCCCCTTATAAAACCATCAGATCTCATGAGACTTATTCACTACCACTAGAACAGTGTGGGGAAAACTGCCCCCATGATCCACTTACCTCTCACTGGGTCCCTCCCACAACATGTGAATTATGGGAGCTACAGTGCAAGATGAGATTTCAGTGGGGACACAGCCAAACCATATCAGACAGTAATAACTTTCAATTAAATATAGCTAGACTTTCTGTCAGTGGGTCACAGCAGTCTAGAGAACACATTGAAAAACTCTGGGAACAGCAGATATAGAGGTCAGATCTAGAGATTTTTAACAAAGTTTAGTGCTACAATGCATTGGTGACCACAGACAAAAGGTGTCTGTTGTTGTTATAGTTTGTTTTCTGTCTTGTTTTTCATCATGGGAGGACAAAAAGAAAAAATGGGGGCAATGGTGAAGGAGAAATGAAAAAGACCTGCTTTTCTATGGGTGGAAGCGACTAAACGAGAGAATAAATTTGGATCACACAACAAATGCAAATCAAGTTAGAAGCATGAAAGGCATGATTAAGGCCATGGTTCTAATAGAGATCAGCCAGCGGAACCAGGATCATGCCACACCGAGAGAGGCTGCAGAGCCATTGCCTTCTCTCCTGTCAAAGCTAAATTAATGAAATGGAACTCACAGAAGCACTATGTAATCAAATATTGGTGGGACACAAGCAAATTCTTAAAAAGTTTCATTGATCAGTGATAATATCTTTTGGTGTAAATATCTCCTCAAAACATTTCAGGAAAAAAAAATAAAGCTATAATTTTACTTTAGAAATATTTAACTTTGTTATACTAGTTTACTTATTTTTTACCTAATACTTCTGATATATTGTTATGTAGGTTAAAGATGCTCGATTCATGCCACTGTGGAAACCACACATAATTTAGGCAATAATGCAAATTCTTTTCAAATTCTTTTATCAGTGTATTCACTTTATTTTTATTTCAAACACAATACAAAATTACAGGATGCTATCAAAGTGATGCTACAAAACCCCACTAAAATTTTTTCAATTCTTCAAATCACACACTTACACACACACACACACACACACCACATACATTCCCCGTACAGACCTTTTTTTGGGGGGCCTGAGTAAATAATTGCATTTTATTTTCAATTTTTCATTTTGAAATAATTAAAGACTTACCAAAAATGTTGCAAAACTACGTGCCTTTTTGAAGTAAAGTCTTGAAAAAGTTGTTTGGTATATCCTTTATAGTAATAAAAGAAAACACGTGTATATTCTGTTGATTAAAGGCATGCTGAGATCGTCAGACATGTGATTTCATCAGAGACTCCAATATAGAGCGCAGCTGTAACGACATCCTAAGAGTGTTCTAACTGAAATGTGTTGGAAGAAGGTTCTAATTTTTTTCAACCCTTCTCAAGTTGGCACTCAGCAGATTTCCACTCTATAAAAGTAACTCCTGCTCTGCAACTAATGTTCACAGATAAGCTCCAAACATATTTACAGCTCCATTTAAGTATAATGTACACACAGTAAAATTCACCCTTTTCAATGTGCAATTTAATGGGTTATGGCAGATGAATATCATCATTTGTCCACAATCATGATCAAGATACAGAAAATCTGCATCATCACAAAACGTTTTCTTTTGCTGTTTTGCATTTGATCTTTTCTCCATTCCTGAACACAGGCAACCACTAATCTGCTTCTGTTTCTACAGTTTGCATTTTCTAGAGTATCCTATTAGTGGAATGATACATTGGTGTCTTTCATGTCTAGCTTCTTTCACTGAGCATAATGCTTTTGATATTCATTTATATTGCTGTTGTATCAGTTTGCTCCTTTTTATTGTTGAGTGGTACTCCATCTACAACTGGTTTATCCATTTACAAGTTGATGGACACATCTGCTATGAACTTCAAGGATGAGGCTTGGTACGGATATGTTTTTATTTATTTTGAGTCGCAGTGGGATTATTTGGCTATATGATCAGTACTAAGTTTAACATTAAAAGAAACTGCCAAACTGCTTTCCAAAATGTCTGTACCATTTTGAAGTCCCACTAGCCAGGTGTGAATAGCAATTCTTCACATCATGTGGTATGGTCAGTTCTGCTCGTGTCAGCCACTCCAGTGGGTGTACAGTGGTACCTCAATGTGGTTTTAACTTGCATTTCCCTGATGACGGGTAATGTTAAGTATCTTTTCATTTGTGTATTGGACATCATCTCTTTTTAAATTAAAATATCTGTACAAATATTTGGCCCATTTAGGTCAAAATATTACGTTAAATGAGTTATTTGTGTTTTGTTATTTAGTTTTTTAGTTATGTGTACATTCTAGATGAAAGTTCTTTATCAGACATATTTAAAATTATTCTGTCCCAATCTGTGGTTTGCCTTTTCATTTTTTGATGCTATGTTTTAAGTTGCAAAAGTCTTAATTTCATGAAGTCCAACTTACTATTTTTTTCCATTTTCATCCATCCTTTTCTTATCTAAAAAGTTTTTAGCTATAGTAAGATTATTAAAAATTTTTCCTATTCAGTAAGCTTTATACATTTTATATTTACATTATGTATAAAATACATGTTGAGTTAATTTGAGGATATGGTGTGAGGTAATTCTGAAGTTCATATTCTCCATTTAATATCCAATTTTAATAGTACCATCTTTATAAAGACATTGATTTCCTTATTGAAATATTTTGGCAACTTTGGCCATGTAAGGCAGGATATATTTCTAAATTATTTATTCTGTTTCACTGATATATATGTCTTCTTCATGCCAGTAAGTTTACTGTACTGGTTAGTGTAGCTTTACAATATGTCTTGAAATTTGGAAAGTTTTCCAACTTTATTCTTCTTTCTAAAACATGCTCTGGCTATTCTAGGACTTCTGCATTTAAAAAAAAAATTAGAATCAGCTTTGTAATTTCTCCAAAAAGGCCTATAGGTTTGACTGGGATTGTGCCAAATCTGGAGATCAGTTTCAGAAGAATTATCATCTAATAAGTATGACATGTATATTTACCAATGAACTTGATACATATTTCTACCTATTCAATCTCTCGTATTAGTGATTTAGAAATTTTGGATCAGCATACCTTTTATTAAATTTATTCTGAATTATTTTATTATTTTTGAGGCTATTATAAGTTAAATTGCTTACATAATTTTATTTTCTAATTGGTGTTGATTGTGTATAGAAACACAATTGATTTTATTTATTGATCTTTCATCCTACAACTTTGTTAAATTCACTTCATACCTCTAGCACACTTCTGCAGATGCCTAAGGATTTTCTATGTATATGTTTACATCACGTGAGAATAGTATTTTTCTTTCTTCCCAACTTGGGTGTCACTTATTTCTTATTTTCTTTTCTTTTCTCTTTATTTCTTTCTTCTTTCTGTCCATTCCTCCTTCCTTCCCTTCTTTCTTTCTCCCTGTTTTAGAATCAGTTTTGTAATTTATCCAAAAGGACCTATAAGGTTTCATGGGAATTCCACTGAATCTAGAGATCAATTTCAGGAGAATTATCATCTCATAAGTATTAAATATTTATCAATGAACTTGGTATATATTTCCACTTATTTAATATTGAATGCAATACTTTAAAGAACTAGGGAGAGAGGACATCATTGCATTTTTCATAATCTTATGTAGAAAGTATTAAGGCTTTCACCATTTTAAGTAAGATGTTTGCTATAGATTTTTTGTAAACACATAATCAGTTTGAAAATGTACTTTTCTATCCTCAGTTTGCTGGGAGTTTTTAATTTAAAAAATGTGTTACATTTTGTAAATTCCTTTTTTGCATCTATTGAGAGTGTCACGTGATTTTTCTTTTTTCTGTCAGCATGGTAGATTTTCAGTTGTTGAAACCAACTTGAGATAAACCCCACTTGGTTAAAACACATTATCATTTTTAAATATTCCTAGACTCAATTTGCTAATATTGTATTAAGAATGTTGCATCTAAGTTCATAATGGTTATCAGTCTGTCATTTTTGAGTTGTGATATCTGTATTTGTTTCTGATATCGAGAGAATCCACGTAAAACATCTACTTCTGTCATCAGTAATAATCTGACCAGGGATAACACCAACAGTTAGAGAGGAACCTGTCATTACCTGTGGCAGCAGAGATATCAGAGATTCCAAAAAGAAAAGCAAGGTTAAAATTTCAAATATAATCACATGAAATATCAGAAAGCCAGGGGATAGAAATATAGGAGAGCAAAATCTTAGAGGTCAAAACAAGTAGTTAAGTACTGCACATGATAATAAAAAGTAAAATCTTTTCCTAAGGCAGAGCCTGGCTGCTGCCTAGCTTCTTTGACAATTCTTGGTAGGCTTTCATGGCTTTATAAGGGCTTATACTTTAGGTAAAGTTATAGTCAGGGAAACGGTGGGTGTAGGTTGGCTCTGTAGAAATGAAGCATTACAGGAGCACTGCAGTTAGAAAGAAACTGATACTGATGATACTTCGGTCACACTAATAATACATGCTAATGATAATCATAGCAATCATGGTAATGACAGACAATATATATATAATATTAGCATGCTTCTATTTGCACATATACATATGTGAATAGAAACATTGATTTAAAGACATGAAAGTATAGAAATAGCCTACACCTGATAAAGATATGCTCATACACAATAACAAACCTCAGCATAAACAGAGATTTTGATGTATCACAGAATTCTCCAATAGATCACAATTTTGACACTATGGGAAGTGTCATTTTCAGAACTTTTCTTTATCTCCATTATCTCTATTCTCTATTTCCAACATTCCTGGAGACTGAACTCAAGGATCAGTAAATATTCTCAACCTTAACCATAGCAGACTTCATTCATCCCATATATGCTTGTTATTTTTCCCCATTGACAGAAGGCATTGTACCATGAAATATACAACATATCTCTGACACACCTGACAAAAACAAACAATGGGGAAAGATTGACTATTTAATAAATGGTGATGGGAAAACTGGCTAGCCATATGAAGAAAGCTGAAAGTGGACCCCTTCCTTACACCTTATAAAATAATTAACTCAAGATGGATTAAAGACTTAAACATAAGATCTAAAACCATAAAAACTCTAGAAGAAAACCTAGCCAATACCATTCAGAACATAGGCATAGGCAAAGACTTCACGACTAAAACACCAAAAGCAGTGGCAACAAAAGCCAAAATTGAGAAATGGGATCTAATTAAACTAAAGATAGCTTCTGCACAGCAAAAGACACTATCATCGGAGTGAACACACAACCTACAGAGTGGGAGAAAATTTTTGCAATCTATCCATCTAACAAAGGGCTAATATCCAGAATCTACAAGGAACTTAAACAAATTTACAAGAAAAAAACAACCCCATCAAAAAGTGGGAAAAGGATATGAACAGACACTTCTCAAAAGAAGACATTTATGCGGCCAATAAACACATGAGAAAAAGCTCATCATAGGCTGGGCGTGGTGGCTCACGCCTGTAATCCCATCACTTTGGGAGGCCAAGGCGAGTGGATCACAAGGTCAGGAGTTTGAGACTTGCCTGGCCACTATGGTGAAACTCTGTCTCTACCAAAAACACACAAAAAAACTTTAGCCAGGCGTGGTGGTATATATCTGTAATCCCAGCTACTCAAGAGGCTAAGGCAGGAGAATTGCTTGAACCCATTAGGTGGAGGTTGCAGTGAGCCGAAATTGTGCCACTGCACTCCACCCTGGGTGACAGAGTGAGGCTGTCTCGAAGAAAAAAAAAAAAAAAGCTCATCACCCCTGGTCCAATGAGATACCATCTCGCGCCAGTTAGAATGGCAATCATTAAAAAGTCAGGAAACAACAGGTGCTAGAGAGGATGTGGAGAAATAGGAATGCTTTTACACTGTTGGTGGGAGTGTAAATTAGTTCAACCATTGTGGAAGACAGTGTAGCAATTCCTCAAGGATCCAGAACTAGAAATATCATTTGACCTAACAGTCTCATTACTAGGTACACATCCAAAGGATTATAAATCATTCTACTATAAAGACACGTTCACACATATGTTTATTGCAGCACTATTCACAAGAGCAAAGACTAGGAACCAACCCAAATGCCCATCAATGATAGACTGGATAAAGAATATGTGGCACATATACACCATGGAATACCATGCAGCTATAAAAAAGGATGGATTAATGTCTTTTGCAGAGACATGGATGAAGCTGGAAACCATCATTCTCAGCAAACTATCACAAGAACAGAAAACCAAACACCACATGTTCTCACTCATAAGTGGGAGTTGAACAATGAGAACACATAGACACAGGGAGGGGAACATCACACACTGGGGCCTGTCAGTGGGTAGGAAGGAAAGAGGAGGGATAGCATTAGGAGAAATACTTAATGTAGATGACGAGTTGATGGGTGCAGCAAACCACGACAGCACATGTATACCTATTTCACAAAACTGCAAGTTCTGCAAATGTATCCCAGAACTTAAAGTGTATGTATGTGTGTATATATATATACACACAAATGTAAATGTAAATGTAAATAAATTGAAAATGGTAAAAATAGAAATATGTTTCCTACACAAATAGTGACATAATAAAGCAAGATAGAATGTATGTTTGAGTTAAAAAAAATTGCTTAGAAGACAACTTGAATTCCATTCCAAGGAACTAGTTTTCAAAAGTTTACAACCAGATTTCAGTTTGGCAAAAGGCAACAATGCTGTTTTGAAAATAATTTCTGAAAAGAGCTTCCCCAGCAGTTCCAAATGGCAGTCCTGATACAAGGAAGTAGGGGCAATTTTGTTACCACCAGGAACACTGAATTTATTTTCAGACCTTGAAATTCTGGGAGGCCCTCGAATAATAATCAACTACAATATTTTACTTTACATAGAAATATTGTTTTAATGTTATTATAAAAGCTTGTATATGAACTAAAATTGTCAATCTGCCACTTTTAAGAAAGAAGAATCCATTATGTCCCTAATCTATAGTGAGTTGATATGTTCCATAAGCAGTTCTGGAAGGAGGCTACACTTAGAGCATAAATTGGTATAGATCGCTTTGCTCTCACAGATAGCGACACAATATTTTCTGCTGAATGGGAAAAAGTTTGAAGGCATAAATCAAGATAAAGCAATCATCTGACAAAGAATTACAAAGAGGCCCCATACCTTTTTCTTAGTGAACTCCATGTGACACATTGATTTTCCACTGAAGATAAAAGCCAAAATCATGTGTCATCAATAGAAAGCAAGCAAAACTATTTGGTTCAATATGTTATGGTACTTAACAAAAAAAACTTGCAGAGAAAAGACAAATCTAAAATGTTGCACATGATTCAAACAAGTCTGGATCAGAAGAGACATTTCAGAGGTCACTGCTAGAGAGTCAAGGATACATTAGAGAGAAATAAACTCCTGCTTTTTTGTTTATCTACTTACATACACAGATACTGTCTGATGAAGATGATTGATATCAGGTATGGTATTTGATGGTATAGTCATTTACAAAATAATTCATCCCTTATGATCTAATGCAATTTTCTTCATATTACACGTGTATATTTAAATACTTCCTTGTGAAGTGGAGGCTAGCCAGGCTGCTGTTAGCATATCCAGTACATTTCTGCAAATTCCAAAATGGCAAATCCCACAGTTGAAATTTCAACCTCTCTAGCGTCCCTCGGCTGGAGTGCATAATCACGGCAAAAGTCTGCAACATCAGAGGTGGCCGCCACAGACACAAAGTCTATGTTTCTCATTCCATTCTACCAAATCTAGTCAGCAGTCTGGGTGAGGGGGCTTGGCAGTATCTATGAGCAGAAAGCATTCAAATGGCTGGTATATGTGCTTCCGGGGAAACTAAGGGGAAAAAAGAGAGAGGGAGGGAGGGAGGGAACAAGAAAGAAGAAGGAAACTCAAGGAGAGAGGAAGGGAAGGAGGCTGGCAAGAAGGGATGGAGGGAGCAAGGGAGGGAGGAATAAAGGAAGGAAGTTACACCAAGTTTCAAAACTGGCCACGGACTGAGAAGGATTAAGAGACAAACGGAATTGAAAGCATTTATGTTCATACTCGGTATTTTTCTTACCCATTCTTGCAAATTAGTAATTTAAAAATGTTCATTTCCACAAATCCACGTGTTTTCTTGTTCCTCTCTCTCCACTCTTTTTCCTTCTTTCCTTCCTGCCTTTCTTCTTTCTTTTCAACATAGGTTATATAAATGTGTGAGAGCTATCACTAGTCTACATTAATCATCAGGATTTTCCTGTATATTTCCAATTAAGATGACCCATAATAATATTCTACTGTAATTTTGGAGGGTCCAAAATACTAGATGGCATTTAGTGTTTTGGAAATCATGACAAGTCTCACAGGACTTTAAAAAACCTATCAAGACATCTGATGTGTTTTCTTGCCCATACACTCTTTAATGAGGTCTGCTTGACCCTTTCTTCTTCCCTTCTCTAGTCATGGGTTCTTCACACTGAAAACTAAGCTTTGCATCAGTGTTTGACGAACAGGTGACATAATAAACTGCAGTTACATTTTAAATTCAGCTCAAGATGGTAGATGAGAAATCTAAGATTGTGAAGTGAGATTTAGCATGCTGTTCAGTATGCAACAAATCTGAGTGTTGCTCACACAGGATTCATACCAACAGGCTCCTTCCAAAACCTTTCAATGCAAATTCTAGCAAATGCACACTTGGAAGAAAAATGTTCCATGAAGTTGTATATGGAAATTTATACTTTCAGCATTTATGTATATAATTTCAGGGGAAGTGGGATCAACTTAACATTATTAAACATAGTCCAATGATATTTACAACATAACTTCAGAAACATTTTATTACTAGAAGTATTTTAAAAAGGATGTACCATTTAGGATTTAAGACACACCCCACAAATGAAAAAACAAATGAGATTATAAACAACATTTTTAAAAAAATTATGCCATCTTTTCACTACAAAATCCTCCTGGGGGAAAAATATCTTTTCCTTCATTATTAAAGGATGTTATCAGAGCACAGTGGAATTCTTTCAGATTTAGTCAGAAGGTTCTCTGGAGTTGAGAGATCTATTGGAGAATATTTTCTTTGAAAGTCCATGTCCTTTCCCCAGGCCTACATCATATATAAATAAACATTTCAGAAAAGGGGCCATGTTAAGAAAAAGTGGGTTGAAGATTGTAAGACCTGGTTCCTGGGCGCCAAATAATTCACAAGTTGGAATAAGCTGGGTTTCTGTAACACTTCTCTATGACTGCCATTGATACTGAACTATGCCAAGGAACTAAGTCCTACCAAGGAAAAGCAGGAGGAAAACAGGTGTAAGAAAACATTTCCTGTCAGTGTGTCCAGAGATAGCATGAGTCAACAGCGGCTCCTCATGAAGCCATCGATTCGTAACACTGGAGTATCTAGAATGCATCTGGGTCGAATTATTAAAAAGAAAGTTCTTCTCAAGCTAGTTGTAATGGTAGCTAATTTAAAAAATTAATGTTCTGCGATTCTGATAAAAACCTATGTGGTGAACCAACAATAAAGGCGGCTGGAGATATTGGTATGAAATAGTTATTTTTCCTTATATACCTGGACGTTCATGTAAGAAATTATACTTTTGGAAGGTCTGTCATATTCTCAGTGTATAAGAGTTGAATCATTTTTAGAAGTTATTGTCAGAATTTTGCTTTAATAGTGCAGTAAAGTGTGCATTCTCTCTCTCTCATTTTCATTCAACAGCCTCTACAAATTGAGCCTGGCTCAAAGGTCTTTCCCTCTTGGAATATGACTCCTCCCCTGTCCCTCTACATAGGCTGTTCTATAACAAATTATTTTGCTGTCTTGATTTTTCAGAGACCTCATGCTAGTAGTAGAGAGTCAGGAGAAAGTGAGATGTCCTATATAAAAGGCCTGCTAGAAAAAGAAATCAGCACTGAGTTCTAAGGATACTGAACAACTTTTTAAAAAACAAGCAAGCCATATTAAACACATTAGTTACAACCAAATTAGATAAAACCATGAAAATTATCCAAGAAGAAAAAGTACATCACCTGTCTAGGTTTAAAATTGCTTAAGGCTGCCATCCAAGGACCATCTATGATAACAAATACAGTAGTCTGTATTGACACAAAGTTTTAGTGATAGACGTAATTACATTCTTCTGCTGGTGGTGTTCTAGAATAAATGGAATATCTGCTGATCAAATCTGAATGCATCCCATAATATTAGCATGTAGGATCCCAGATCTGCAGGCACTATCTCTTTCTCAGATCTACACTTTGAATATTATGTTAGTTAAAATGAGAAGTATGTTAGAAAATGTCTTTTACAAAAGAAATATTGGCTGAGTATGGTGGCTCATGCCTGTAATCCCAACACTCTGGGAGGCCAAGGTGAGAAGATCTCTTGAGCTCAAGAATTTGAGACCAGCTTGGGCAACATATCTATAAAAAATTTTAAAACTTAGCCGGTGTGGTGGTGCACACCTATAGGCACAGCTACTTCAGAGGCTGAATCAAGAGGATCACTTGAGCTTGGGAGTTTGAGGTTGCAGTGAACTATGAACATGGCACTGAACTCCAGTCTGGGCAACAGAGTGAGAACTTGTCTTCAAAAAAATAAAAAAGAAGAAAAAAATAGGAAATATTGTGTTCACATCTGCTATGGTACTCTTTCTTATATAAACTATTTCTTTGCAGTATTCTAGAGGATTTAAGACAAATTTACCACTGAATAATTTCATATGGTATATTATTGCATTAGTATAGTATGTTATTATATAATTAGTATAAGTGACCAGTGCTGCAACAACCACATTCCAAAAAGTATTGTGATCCTCCAAAATTACAATGTCTAAATGACATTATTCTCCTTCATGAGACCATTATACCTTAATTTTTCAGCACCATGAAAATCTACAAATGCCCTCTAAAATATATTTAGAAAACGTGGGGAAAAAATAGATACAGTTTCAGAAGATACATATATTTTGAAAATTAGCCTTTTTGGAATAAATTATTCTTTATGACATATAAATAAACACATTTTTCAGACTGGCGGGGTAACATTTGCATCAGTCAAAATAATTAGATTACTAAAACCTGTAATCTTATTAGAAAAATGGTTTATTCAGAGAATCATTGGAATTATTAGCCTTCAAGCTGCTATAGATTGAATCTGATCAAAATAATTAAGATAATATTATTTCATTTTTCAGTATAATATCTCCTTAGTATTTTTGTTTCTTATTTAATATGTGATTATATTTACTTCTGTGAATAATATGGATGAAGATCATTACAGTGTCAAGATCACTGGGTTCAGAGCACAGAAACCTCAAGTCTATTCTTTTTTCTTAAATACCTGTAAGACTTTAAAGAAGACAGAGTTTCTGGACTCTAATTTCTCTATCTGTAGAATAAATGGGTTAGACCAAATAACTCCTTTCTGCTTATAAATTTTCTAATTATATGACTGAGCTTACACCTGGAAAACAGTCTATCTCCTGTATAAATTAATGATAGAAATGAAAACCACCACGTTTCATGAAATTAACCACATAAATATCAACATCAACTGCTCAGAAGGACTTAAGTGCAAGTATCACAGGAATTCTGAAGCACAGAGAACTAAATATAAGAAATGTAACACTCTTCGTATTTTCAAAGAAGATTTTAATAATATATGTAAACACAGTAGCCTGTTCATAAGAAAAAAGAAAAGGGACGTCTTAGCATATTCAGGGTTCAACCAAAACTACTACTGGAATGTAAATCAAAGTAATATTCACCTAACTGTCATAATTGGCATGAATAATTTTAAGTAAAACACTTTTATTTGATATTAAATGTGAACAATAAGCCAAAACAGAGAAAATTAATCAATTGATCATTTATTGAAACAAATAAAAATATATAATTATTGAAGCCTCTTATATACATAAACCAATCATTGCTTAAATGAGCTGACATACTAGCTCCATAGTTTTATGTCACTAAGGAACTCTTTTGAACACAATAAAGAAACCAGAATTGAGCACAAAGAATGATGAACTGGGAAGTTCATGGCTTTCTATCTACTAATTAGGAGTACAATCATTCAGTCAAACAGCCACTCAACAAACATTTAGCATACAGCTTCTGGATACCAGGTACTGGTGTAGGTGCTAGAGCAACAAGGAAATAGTCCCTGCATTCAGTGAGCTCACAGGCAAGTAAACAAGTAAGTATAAAGACTGCATGACTGATTGGGAGCGGTGGTTCATGCCTGTAATCCCAGCACTTTGGGAGGCCAACGTGGGCAGATCACGAGGTCAAGAGATCGAGACCATCCTGGCCAACATAGTGAAACCCCGTCTCTACTAAAAATACAAAAATTAGCTGGGCACGGTGGTGCACGCCTGTAGTTACTTGGGAGGCTGAGGCAAGAGAATCAGTTGAACCTGGAAGGTAAAGGTTGCAGTGAGCTGAGATCACACCACTGCACTCCAGCCTGGTGACAGAGTGAGACTCTGTCTCAAAAAAAAAAAAAAAAAGACTCAATGATAAATGTGTATCTACAAAGGGCACAAAGGAATGAGTAGCTAATCCCCAAAGCCATATGGAGCAGTCAGTATAAGCTTCAGGAAAAGAAACTGAAGTAAAAAGCTAACCTGAATCTGAAAAAAATGAGTAGGTATTTTCCAAGCACGTTTCAGGGGAAAAGTTGCAGGATGCAGAAGTCCTCCCAAGTACAAAAAGAGAATGAACTCTGGACAACTGGCAATTTATGGCACACAGGAATCAGTAAATGTAGGGATGAGAGGCACACAGAAACATGGGCAAAAACAGGAATTTTGACTTTATTCCATAAATCATGGAAGGCCACCAATGGGTTTTAAGTAATAAAATACTAAGACCAGGTTTGCATTTTAGAAAGATCAATTTGATTTCAGTGAGGAGGTCCAAAAATGAGAGCAGCAAGGCCAGATAGAAGTCCTGCTGCAACTAGCTATGGTTAGAGATGCAGACCAAAACTAAGGTGAAATCATTTAGAAGAAAGAACGTGGATATAAGAGCCATTGGTTTGGCCTCTCCACATCATTTTTTTTATTTTATTTTCATTTATTTATTTATTTATTTTTTTTTTGAGACAGAGTCTCGCTCTGTCACCCAGGCTGGAGTGCAGTGGCGTGATCTTGGCTCACTGCAAGTTCTGCCTCCCGGGTTCACACTATTCTCCTGCCTCAGCCTCCCGAGTAGCTGGGACTACAGGCACGTGCCACCACGCCCAGCTAATTTTTTCTATTTTTTAGTAGAGATGGGGTTTCACCGTGTTAGCCAGGATGGTCTCGATCTCCTGACCTCGTGATCCACCCACCTCGGCCTCCCAATGTGCTGGGATTACAGGCTTGAGCCACCATGCCCAGCTGGCCTCTCCACATCTTTACTGTTATACTGATAACATGGGGATGAAAATAAATATTATTTGTATTTAAACTATTATTGTTATGTGAAAATTAAACAAATAACATACTATGATAACATCGGAGGTTCAAGAAATATTAAGTCTTGAAAATAGGAAAGATGAAAGGAAGGAAACAGGGAGTGGGGAGGAAAGTAGGAGAAAGGAGAGAATATAGGAATGAGAGAGGAGGAAAATAATAAGAAAGAAGTAGAAAGCTAGGTACGGTGGCTCATGACTGTAATCCCAGTGCTTTGGGAGGCTGAGTCAGGCAGATCACAAGGTCAGGAGTTCAAGACCAGCCTGGCCAATATGGTGAAACATTGTCTCCACTAAAAATACAAAAATTAGCTGGGTGTGGTGGCAGGCACCTATAGTCCCAGCTACTCGGGAGGCTGAGGCAGGAGAATCACTTGACCCTGGGAGGCAGAGGTTGCAGTGAGCTGAGATCACACCACTGCACTCCAGCCTGGGTGACAGAGAAAGATGCTGTCTCAAAAAAAAAAAAAGAAAAAAAAAAAAGAAAGAAGTAGAAAAAGATATAGTATTTCTTAATCAGCAGAAGCTACTCTTATTTTTCAATACTCTACCTTTCTAATGTATCACTGACAAGGAAAGGTCTTGAATAATTGACTGAAGTCAGAATAGGTAAGGCACTCTACCTGTGGATACATGAGAGGCCTTAAAAAGTTCATGGAAAATGTATATTATGAAAAAAACTATGCAAAGGTTTCAATTTTGGCAGCAAAATAAACTCATACTAATTTATTATAGCATGTTTGAACAGGATCTAGTTTGAGACAGTAAGAAGGAGTAGACATTAGTTTGAAAAGAGCCCCTAGCAGAGCAATGTAAATTCTGCTAAAATTGAAGCAAGAACAAACATTAGATTATGATGAAGCTTGAGTGAAAAAATGGTGAAATCACTGATGCTTTACAAGAAGCTTGAGGGGACAATGCACCAAAGAAATCAGTAGTTCACAAGCGGACAGCTTTTTTAAAGAAGAAACGAGATGATGTGGAAGATGAAGTCCACAGGGACAGATCATCCATATCAATTTGCAAGGAAAAAAATTAATCTTGTTTGTGCCCTAATTGAAGAGGACTGATAATCAACAGCACAAACAATAGCCAACATCATAGACATCTTAATTGGTTCAGCTTACACAGTTCTGACTAAAAAATTAAAGTTGAACCAACTTTCCACTGCATGGGTGCCAAAAGTGTTGTGCTCAGATCAGCTGCAGACAAGAGGAGAGCTCTCAATGGAAATTTTAAAGAACTAGGGTCAAGATCCTGAAGGATTTCTTTGAAGAATTGTAACAGAAGATAAAACATGGCTTTCCCAGTATGATCCTGAGGGCAAAATACAATCAAAGCAATGGCTACCAAAGGTGGAAGTGGTCCAGTCAAAGCTAAAGGGGATCACTCAAGAGCAAAGGTCACGGCAACAGTTTTTTGGGGACATTCCAGGCATTTTGCTTGTTGACTTTGTGGAAGGTCAAAGAACAATAATATCTGCATATCATGAGAGTGTTTTGAATAAGTTAGCCAAAGTTTTAGGGCAAAATACCTGGGAAAGCTTTAGCAGACAGTCCTCTAACACCACAATGTTTCTGCTCATTCCTGTCATCGAGCAAAGGCAATTTTGTGAGAGTCTCAATGGGAAATTGTCAGGCATCCACCTTACAGCTCTGATTTGGCTCCTTCTGACTTCTTTTTGTTTCCCAATCTCAACAAATGTGGAAAGGGCACCCATTTTTCTTAAGTTAATAATGTATAAGAGACTGCATTGACATTGTTAAGTTCCCAGGACCATCAGTTCTTTAGGGATGAAAACCGAAGATCACTTTTTCAATGTTTATCTTGTAACTTCATTTTTCCACAAACTTTTTGAAGTTTCTCCATACAAATGTCTCCATACAAATGAGCACTTGCAAAATAAGCAGAGAGTCTCACTCAATGGACAGAAAGTTCTGTGCCATCTAAAAATTATCTTAAGCAAGTTCAATGTGTAGCAACAGACTGTATTGATAAATATCAGTTCGTTTGACTTCTGCAATGACCATGATGGAGTAACAAGAACTAGACTTTCTCTCCCTCCTGAAACAACCAAAAAATGGCCAAAATGTATGCCACAAAAGTTTGCAAGACCCTGTAAAGTCAGTCTCAAACAAGGTGAGCCTATCAACTGCCCTAATTTATGCCTGGAGAAAGTTTTCCAGCCCACTACTCCAGGAGAAAAGCCCAAGAGGAGCCCATCGTTCTCCCTGAGCTGAGGGGACAGAGCTGAGAGTCCACAGAAACCATGTTGACATGAGCTCTCAGGACAAGGTTTCCGAGAAGAAGGGGCTGCACAGAAAGAGAACTCCAGAGCTCTGCAAAGGGTCCCCCTAAAGTACATAGCTAAGTAATTGTTAGGACAGGCCTAGAGAAAAGTACCTACGGTTGGGGAAACAACACCCAGATAAGATGAAAAGTAACAGTACACATGCTCACCAAGGTCCAGTAATAGTGCTTATTTTATCAGCCAAACCAGAAACACCTCAAGATTCCCAGGGATACCCAGAAGGATCTTGCCTCACTAGTTGGGAGTGATTAGCTCTAAAATGAGAACTGGTCTGATCCCACCTAATGAATTTTTAAAGCAAGACCAAAAAGAGTCAAACTCTTTCCAACTAAACTTAAATACATACCAATACAAAGATCAAGAATATTTATATATACTTCCAGCACTCAATAAGATAAAAGTCACCATATCTGACATCCAGACACAGTTTAGCAGAGACACAACAGTAACAACAAAAGACAGAAGAACGTGGCTCATAATAAGGAGAAAAATCACTGAGTCAGAACTGATCCAGAGTAAATCAAGGTGCCAGAGTTATCAGTTAAGAACATTCAAATGCTTATTGAAACAGTATTCTATATGTTCTAAAATAGAGACATGCAAGATACACTAAAGGAGGCTGGGCGCAGTGGCTCACGCCTGTAATCTCAGCATTTTGCGAGGCCGAGGCAGGTGGATCACGAAGTCAGGAGTTCAGGACCAGCCTGACCAATATGGTGAAATCCCATCTCTACTAAAAATACAAAAATTAGCGGGGCATAGTAGCATGCGGCTGTAGTCCCAGCTACATGGTAGGCTGATAGCACATTAGTCATTAAAGAAGAAAAGATAGACACCTCTCAAAATAAAATAGAGAGAGAAAATAAATTTTTAAAAAACATGAACAGAGCAATAGTAGACAGTAAATTTCAAGTAACTGAATTTACGTGTAATCTCAGTTCCCAAAGGAGAGGAGAGGGAAGATGTGAAAACATTTGGGACTTTGAGTCAGTCAAAGCTTTCTTTGATATGACCCCACAGCATGATTTATATAATAATATATTGATAAGAAGAACTCATCAAATTTAAAAAAAAGAATCTGCTCTTCAAAAGAATCTATTAAGAGACTGAAAAGACAAGCTGCAGGCTGGGAGAAAATATTTGCAATTCATATATCTGATGAAAGGCTTGCATCAAAAATATATTTTAAAAGCTCAAAATTTAATAATGAAAAACAAACAACCCCATTTAAAACTTGGGTGAAAGACTGGAACAGACATTACAAAGTAGACATTTGTTTGGTAAATAAGCACATATGCTCAACATAATTAATGCTTAGGGCAATGCAAATTAAAACCAAAATGAGACGCCACTATCTATTTTTAAATAGCTAAGATTAGCATGACTGATAACAGCCAAGCACTGGCTTGGATGTGGAGAAGCTGAAACTCTCATACACTGCTGATGGGAATACAAAAAAGTGTAACCTTTGAAAAACAGTTTAAGAGTCCCTTAAAAAGTTAAACATACTTCTGCCGTAAGACTCAGCCATTGCACTCCTGGGTATTTACCCAAGAGAGATAAAAGTAGGTGTTCATATAATGATATCAACACAAATGTTCATAGCACATGTATTCATAATAGCCCAAACTAGAAACAGTCTAAATATCAATCAATACATTAATGAATTAACTTGCTTTATCCGAATTAATTATGGATACATACTATAACATGAATGAATCTCAAAATAACTATACTAAGTGAAACAAGGCAGACTCTAGAGGTAAAACATGCAGAGAAAAAAACATAAAATGTCAGACAAAAAAGTGCATAGTGTAAAATTTTATTTATATACATTTTTTGACTGTATAAATTACTGTCCAGTGACAGAAAGCAGTTTGGTGGTTTTTAAGGGCCAGGAATGAGGGGCCAGAGAAATGTATTATAAAGAGGCATCAGGAAACTGGAGGTGAAGTATATTTCCATCACCTCGATTGCGTGCTGATGGTTTCTAAACTTTCAATATTTTTAGTTTATTATATGTTATACAAAATAAAGCTTGTAATAAAAATCAAAAGATTGAGCCATCCTTATTTTCTCTATAAAAGAGCAGAATTCTCCTTTTAGAGATTTGGAAAGATTATTAAAAGATAAGTTACAAAATACAGTACCTGACACGTATAAAATATTAAATAATTACTAGCCATGCTTAATTATTTTGTTTTAAGTCTATATGAGTCAAGTTTTAGTAGAAATATGGGCTAGAAAAAAAAAACAGAAAGCGGGACTCTGTGATCCGACTTGGGCTTATAGAACAGACTGCACTAGTTTGTTCTCATGCTGCTAATAAAGTCATACCCAAGACCGGGTAATTTAGAAAGGAAAGAGGTTTAATGAACTCACAATTCCACATGGCTGGGGAGGCCTCACAGTCACGGCAGAAGGCAAAAAAGAAGCAAAGGCACATCTTAAATGGTAGCAGAGAAGAAAGCTTGTGTAGGGAAACTCCCATTTTAAAAGCATCAGATCTCGTGAGACTTATTCGCTACCAGGAGAACAGTAGGGGGAACCCGCCCCTATGATTCAATGATCTCCACCTGACTCCATCCTTGACATGCGGGGATAATTACAATCAAGGTGAGATTCGGCCGGAGACACAGCCGAATCATATCAATGACTAATGAGAGTTACGTCCAGAACCTAATGAAAACCTGTCTGAGGCCACATTCCCTGTAAAGCAGATTTGAGATAGAGATTTGTGTAGAGAACATTTAACTGGGTAAAATCCTAGGAGCCAACAACTGTGGCGAAAAAGCTGAATTGGACAAAGGGAGTTGAGATGTGAGGCAGTCACAACAAATACCTCAGCTAATCTCAAGGGGGAGCTGAGAAGCAGGGGTGACCCTTCAGAGTTGCCCTAAATTGAGGCAGGAGTATGGAGTTTTAATACCTTTCACTGGCCATTCTTCAGATACGAGTTGTCCCCAAGGATGGACATCAGCTTGACAAGTTATTAATTAGATCTCCTGAGAATAAATTCTAGAGAGAATCAGCTGAGAGGCATGATTTGCCAACACTCCCAATAGCTGGGCAAACTTCAGTTTTGAGGGAGGATTTGGGTCACACACAAAAGTCTCCACAACCAATTATTCATGGGAAATTCTATGTAGGCAGAGCTATTTCATGGCCAGTTAATCAAAACTACATAATCTATTTGGTTAAGCAAAAGAAATTAAAAAGATAAAATAAAACCTATATATTAACACTCAAAAGTTTTTAATGCATTTGCCTTGCATTTCATATGTTTTGCCTTGCATTTCATATGTTTTGCCTTGCATTTGTTTATTTGCTTTCAAGAACCTTTAGAGAACAATAATTACTAATATAATATGGAGTAGCACAGCATAGACGAGGGAAGCTAACTCTCTCCCTTTTCCCAGAACCTGGAACAGCTAAAGATCCTAAGCATTGTCAGCTTTGGTATCTGACATAGTTTGGATGTTTGTCCCCTTCAAATCTCACGTTAAAATGTGATCCCCAATGTTGGAGAGAGATGCCTCCTGAATGGCTTGGTGCTGTCCTCTTGGTAATGAATGAGTTCTTACCCTGTGAGTTCATGCGATATCTGGTTGTTTAAAAGAGACTGACACCTCCTCCCTGTCTCTCTTGCTTCCTCTCTCACCATGTGATATGCTGGTTTCCCTTCACCTTCCACCATGATTGGAAGGTTCCTGAGGCCCTCCCTGGAAGCAGGTGCCAGTACTATGCTTCACGTACAGCCTTCAGAACAAGAAGCCAAATAAACCTCATTTCTTTATTAATTACCCCACCTCAGGTATTTCTTTATAACAATGCAAATGGGCTAACAGAGTATCATTCATGGACAGTGAGTGTATTAGTCAATTTTCATGCTGCTGATAAAGACATACCCAAGACAGGGTAATTTATAAAGAAAAAGAGGTTTAATGAATTCACATATCTGCACCGCTAGCTGTATAAATATGGAAATATCTTCACTGCTACCTGTAAAAATATGGAAATATCTACAGCGCTACCTGTATAAACATGGAAATATCTACACCGCTATCTGTATAAACATAGAAATATCTACACCGCTATCTCTATAAACATGGAAATATCTACAGCGCTATCCGTATGAACATGGAAATACCTACACCGCTATCTGTATAAACAAGGAAATAACTACACGGCCATCTCTATAAACATGGATATATCTACAGGGCCATCTGTATAAACACGGAAATAACTACACCGCTATCTGTATATACATGGAAATATATACACCGCTATCTCTATAAACATGGAAATATCTACACCATTATCTGTATAAACATGGAAATAACTACACCTCTATCTCTATAAACATGGAAATATCTACACTGCTATCTGCATAAACATCGAAATATCTAAACCGCTACCTGTAAAACAGGGAAATATCTACACCGCTATCTCTATAAACATTGAAACATCTACACTGCTATCTTTATAAACATTGAAATACCTACAATGCTATTTGTATAAACATGGAAATATCTACAACGCTATCTCTATAAACATGGAAATAACTACACCGCTATCTCTATAAACGTGGAAATATCTACACCACCATCTGTATGAACATGGAATTATCTACAACGCCATCTGTATGAACATTGAAATATCTTCACCGCTATCTGTATAAACATGGAAATATCTACACCGCTATCTGTATATACATGGAAATATCAACACCGCTATCTCTATCAACATGGAAATATCTACACCGCTATCTCTATAAACATGGAAATACCTACACCGCCATCTGTATCGACATGAAAATATCTACACCGCCATCTGTATAAACATGGAAATATCTACACTGCTATCTGTATTAAGATGGAAATATCTACACCGCCATCTATATAAACATGGAAATATCTACACCGCCATCTGTATGAACATGGAAATATCTACAGTGCAATTTCTATAAAGATGGAAATATCTACACCGCAATCTGTTTAAACATGGAAATATCTACACCTCTATCTGTATTAAGATGGAAATATCTACACTGCCATCTCTATAAAGATGGAAATATCTACACCGCCATCTGTATGAACATGGAAATATCTACACCGCTATCTGTATATACATGGAAATATCTACACCGTTATCTCTATAAACATGGAAATATCTAAACTGCTACCTGTAAAACAGGGAAATATCTACACCGCTATCTCAATAAACATTGAAATATCTACACTGCAATCTTTATAAACATTGAAATACCAACACTGCTATTTGTATAAACATGGAAATATCTACAACGCTATCTCTATAAACATGGAAATAACTACACCGCTATCTCTATAAACGTGGAAATATCTACACTGCCAACTGTATGAACATGGAAATATCTACAACGCCATCTGTACGAACATTGAAATATCTACACAGCTATCTGTATAAACATGGAAATATCTACACCGCTATCTGTATATACATGGAAATATCTACACCGCTATCTCTATCAACATGGAAATATCTACACCGCTTTCTCTATAAACATGGAAATACCTACACCGCCATCTGTATCGACATGAAAATATCTACACCGCCATCTGCATAAACATGGAAATATCTACACCGCTATCTCTATTAAGATGGAAATATCTACACCGCCATCTATATAAACATGGAAATATCTACACCGCCATCTGTATGAATATGGAAATATCTACAGTGCAATCTCTATAAAGATGGAAATATCTACACCGCCATCTGTTTAAACATGGAAATATCTACACCTCTATCTGTATTAAGATGGAAATATCTACACTGCCATCTCTATAAAGATGGAAATACCTACAACGCCATCCCTATGAACATGGAAATATCTACACCGCCATCTGTATAAACATGGAAATATCTACACAGCTATCTGTAAAAACATGGAAATATCTACAGCATAATGTGTATAAACATGGAAATAACTACCCCGGTATCTGTATTAACATGGAAATATCTACACCGCCATCTGTATGAACGTGGAAATATCTACACCGCCAACTCTGTAAACATGGAAATATCTACACTGCCATCTGTAGGAACATGGAAATATCTACAACGCTATCTCTATAAACATGGAAATGTCTACAACGCCATCTGTATATACATGGAAATTCGTACACCGCTATCTGGATAAACATGGAAATATCTACACCGCTATATCTATAAACATGGAAATATCTACACCGCCATTTGTATGCACATGGAAATATATACAGCACCATCTGTAGGAACATGGAAATGTCTAAACCGCTATCTCTATAAACTTGGAAATACCTACACCGCTATGTGTATAAACATGGAAATATCTACACAACTATTTCTATAAACGTGGAAATGTCTACACCGATATCTGTATAAACAAGGAAATACATACAAAGCTATCTGTATAAACATGGAAATATCTACTCCGCTATCTGTGTAAACATGGAAATATCTACACCGCTATCAGTATAAACATGGAAATATCTACAATGCTATCTGTATAAACATGGAAATATCTACACCGCTGTCTGTGTAAACATGGAAATATCTACACCGCTATCTCTTAAAACATGGAAATATCTACACCGTAATGTGTACAAACATGGAAATACCTACACCGCTATCTGTATAAACATGGAAATATCTACACCGCCATCTGTAGGAACATGTACATATCTAAACCGCCAACTCTATAAACATGGAAATATCTACACCACCATCTGTAGGAATATGGAAATATCTACACCACTTTCTCTATAAACATGGAAATATCTTCACTGCCATATGTATAAATATGGAAATACGTACACTGCTATCTGGATAAACATGGAAATATCTACACTGCTATATCTATAAACATGGAAATATCTACACCGCCATCAGTATGAACATGGAAATATCTACACCGATATCTGAATAAACATGGAAATATCTACAACGCTATCTGTGTAAACATGGAAATATCTACACCGCTATCTCTTAAAACATGGAGATATTTAAACCGCTACCTTTATAAACATCGAAATATCTACACTGCTATCTGCATAAAAGTGGTAATATCTACACCGCTACCTGCATAAACTTGGAAATATCTACACCGCTGTCTGTGTAATCATGGAAATATCTACACCACCAACTGGAGGAACATGGAAATATCTACACCGCTATGTGTATAAACATGGAAATACCTAGACCGCCTTCTTTATAAACATGGAAATATCTACACCGCAATCTCTAACAACATGGCAATATCTAAACCGCCATCTGCATGAACATGGAAATATCTACACCGCCGTCTCTATAAAGATGGAAATATCTACACCGCCATGTGTATAAACATGGAAATATCTACACCGCTATCTACATAAAGATGGACATATCTACGCCGCTTTCTGAATAAACATGGAAATATCTACACAGCCTCTGTATAAACATGGAAATATCTACACCGCCATCTGTATAAACATGGAAATATCTACACTGCCAACCATATAAACATGGAAATATCTACACCGCTATCTGTGTAAACATGGAAATATCTACACCGTTATGTGTGTAAACCTGGAAATATCTTCACCGACATCTGTATGAACATGGAAATATCTACACCGCCATCTGTATAAACATGGAAATATCTATACTGCCAACCGTATAAACATGGAAATATCTACACCGCTATCAGTATGAACATGGAAATAACTACACCACTATCTGTATAAACGTGGAAATATCTACACCACTATCTGTGTAAACATGGAAATATCTACACCGCTATCTGTTAAAACTTGGAAATATCTACACCGTTATGTGTGTAAACATGGAAATATCTTCACCGCCATCTATATGAACTTGGAATTATCTACACTGCCATCTCTATAAACATGGAAATTTCTACACCGCCATCTGTAGGAACATGGAAATATCTACACCACCTTCTGAATGAACATGCAAATATCTTCACCGCCTTCTGTATGAACATGGAAATATCTATACAGCCATCTGTATGAATTTGGAAATATCTACACCGCTAACTGTATGAACATGGAAATACCTGCACCGCTATCTCTATGAACATGGAAATATCTACACCGCTATCTGTATAAACAAGGGAATATCTACACTGCCATCTCTATAAACATGGAAATATCTACACTGCCATCTGTATAAAGATGGAAATATCTACACCGTTATCCGTAAAAACATGGAAATATCTACAGCGTTATCTGTATAAACATGAAAAGATCTACACCGCCATCTCTATAAACATGGAAAATCTACACCGCTATCTGAATAAACATGTAAATATCTACACCGGTATCTGTATAAACATGGAAATATATACACAGCTATCTGTATAAACATGGAAATATCTACACCGCCATCTGAATGAACATGGAAATATCTACACCACCATCTGTATAAAGATGGAAATATCTACACCGTCATCTGAATATACATAGAAATATCTACACCACCATCTGTATAAACATGGAAATATCTACACCGCCATCTGTATGAACATGGAAATATGTACAAAGCCATCTGTACGAACATGGAAATATCTACACCACCATGTGGATGAACATGGAAATATCTACACCGCCGTCTGTATGAACATGCAAATATCTTCACCGCCGTCTGTATGAACATGGAAATATTTACACCGCCGTCTGTATGAACATGGAAATATCTACACCGCTGTCTGTATGAACATGGAAACATCTACACCGCTATCTTTATAAACACGGAAATATCTACACGTCTATCTCTATAATCATGGATATATCTACACCGCTATCTGTATATACATGGAAATATTTACACCGCTATCCGTATAAACATGGAAATATCTACAGTGTTATCTACATAAACATGGAAATAACTACACTGCTATCTCTATAAACATGGATATATCTACACCGCTATCTGTTTAAACATGGAAATATCTACACTGCTATCTGTGAAACAGGGAAATATCTACACTGCTATCTCTATAAACATGGAAATATCTGCACCACTATCTCTATAATCATGAAAATATCTACACCGCCATCTCTATAAACATGGAAATACATACACCGCCATCTGTATGAATATGGAAATATCTAAACCGCCATGTGTATAAAGATGGAAATATCTACACCGCTATCTGTATGAACATGGAAATATCTACACCGCCATCTGTATGAACATGGAAATATCTACACAGCCATCTGTATAAAGATGGAAACATCTACACCGCTATCTGTATGAACATGGAAATATCTACACGGCTATCTGTATAAACATGGAAACATCTACACCGCTATCTGTATAAACATGGAAATATCTCCACGGCTATCTCTATAAACATGGAAATAACTACACCGCTGTGTGTATAAACATGGAAATATCTAGACCGCCTTCTCTATAACATGGAAATATCTACACAGCCTTCTCTAAAAACATGGAAATATCTAAACCGCCAACTGTATGAACATGGAACTATCTACATGGCTATCCGTAGAAACATGGAAAATCTACACCGCTATCTGAATAAACGTTGAAATATCTACACCGGTATCTGTATAAACATGGAAATATCTACACAGCTATCTGTATAAACAGGGAAATAACTACACTGTTGTATGTATAACCTTGGAAATATCTACACCTTTCTCTTTATAAACATGGAAATAACTACACCACCATTTCTATAAACATGGAAATATCTAAACCGCCATCTGTACGAACATGGAAATATCTACACCGCCTTTATAAAGACAGAAATATCTACACCGCCATCTGCATAAACATGGAAATATTGACAACGCCATCTGTATAGAGATGGAAATATCTACAAAGCCATATGAATAAAAATGGAAATATCAACACCGCCATCTGTATAAACATGGAAATATCTACAAGGCCATCTGTATAGACATGGAAATATCTACAGAGCCTTATGAATGAACATGGAAACATCTACACCGCCATCTGTATAAACATGGAAACATCTACACTCCCATCTGTATAAGCATGGAAATATCTACACCGCCATCTGTATGAACATGGAAATATCTACACCGCCATCTGTATGAACATGGAAATATCTACACCGCCATCTGTATGAACATGGAAATATGTACACCGCCATCTGTATGAACATGCAAATATCTACACCGCTATCTGTATGAACATGGAAATATCTACACCGCTATCTCTATAAACATGGAAATATCTACACCACTATCAGTGTAAACAAGGAAATATCAGCACTGCCATCTCTATAAACATGGAAACATCTACACAGCCATCTGTATAAACATAGAAATATCTACAACGCTATCTGTATATACATGGAAATATTTACACCGCTATCCGTATAAACATGGAAATATCTACAGCGATATCTGTATAAACATGGAAATAACTACACCGCTATCTCTATAAACGTGGATATATCTACACTGCTATCTGTATAAACATGGGAATATCTACACTGCTATCTGTGAAACAGGGAAATATCTACACCACTATCTCTATAAACATGGAAATATCTACACCGCCTTCTCTATAAACATGGAAATACATACACCACCACCTGTATGAACATGGAAATATCTACACCGCCATGTGTATAAAGATGGAAATATCTACACAACTTTCTGTATGAACATGGAAATATCTACACCGCCAAAT
The DNA here is from genome assembly GCF_029281585.2 of Gorilla gorilla gorilla. Lineage (NCBI taxonomy): Eukaryota > Metazoa > Chordata > Mammalia > Primates > Hominidae > Gorilla > Gorilla gorilla. The sequence goes on from NC_086017.1 coordinate 6,585,511, forward strand.
GAATAAACACAGAAATATCTATACCGCCATAACCATACACTTGGAAATATCTACACCGCTACCTGTATAAACATGGAAATATCTACACCGCTGTCTGTATAAAGATGGAAAAATCTACACCGCTATCTGAATAAATATGGAAATATCTACACCGCCATCTTTATAAACATGGAAATATGTACACCGCTATCTCTATAAACATGGAAATATCTACACCACCGTCTATATGAACTTCGAAATATCCACAGCGCCATCTCTGTAAAGATGGAAATATCTAAACCACCGTCTGTATAAACATGGAAACATCTACACCGCCACCTCTATAAACATGGAAATATCCACACCGCCATCTGTATGAACATGGAAATATCTACACAGCCATCTGTTTAAAGATGGAAATATCTACACCGCCATCTGTATAAACATGGAAATATCAACACCGCTATCTGTATAAACAAGGAAATATCAACACTGCCATCTCTATAAACATGGAAATATCCACACTGCCATCTGTATAAACATGGAAATATCTACACCGTTATCCGTATAAACATGGAAATATCTACAGCGTTATCTGCATAAACATGAAAATATCTGCACCGCCATCTCTATAAACATGGAAAATCTACACCGCTACCTGAATAAACTTGTAAATATCTACACCGGTATCTGTATAAACACGGAAATATCTACACAGCTATCAGTATAAACATGGAAATATCTACACCGCCGTCTGTATGAACACGGAAATATCTACACCGCCATCTATATAAAGATGGAAATATCTGCACCGTCATTTGAATATACATAGAAATATCTACACCGCCATCTGTATAAACATGGAAATATCCACACCGCCATCTGTATAAACATGGAAAGATCTGCACCGCCATCTGTATAAACATGGAAATATGTACAAAGCCATCTGTACGAACATGGAAATATCTACACCATCATGTGTATGAACATGGAAATATCTACACCGCCATCTGTATGAACATGGAAATATCTACACCGCCATATGTATGAACATGGAAGTATCTACACCGCCATCTGTATGAACATGCAAATATCTTCACCGCCGTCTGTATGAACAATGAAATATTTACACCGCCATCTCTATGAACATGGAAATATCTACACCGCTATTTGTATGAACATGGAAATATCTACACCGCTATCTCTATAAACATGGAAATATCTACACCTCTATCTCTATAATCATGGAAATATCTACCCCGCCATCTCTTTAAACACGGAAACACATACACCGCTATCTGTAAGAACATGGAAATATCTACACCACAATGTGTATAAAGATGGAAATATCTACACCGCTATCTGTATGAACATGGAAAGATCTACACCGCCATCTGTATGAACATGGAAATATCTACAGCGCCAACCATATAAAGATGGAAATAACTACACCGCTATCTGTATGAACATGGAAATATCTACACCACAATCTGTATAAACATGGAAATATCTACAACGCTATCCCTATAAACAGGGCAATATCTACACCGCTATCTCTATAATCATGGAAATATCTACACCACTCTCTATAAACTTGGAAATAACTACACTGCTATCTCTATAGACATGGAAATATCTAGACCGCCATCTCTATAAACATTTAAATATCTACACCGCCATATGCATAAACATGGAAATATCTATACCGCCATCTGTATGAACATGGAATTATCTACACCGCCATCTTTATAAAGATGGAATTAACTACACCGCCATCTGTGTAAACATGGAAATAGCTACACCGCCAACCGTATAAAGATGGAAATATCTACACCATCATCTGAATATACATGGCAATATCTACACAACCGTCTTTATAAACATGCAAATATCTACACCGCCATCTGTATAAACATAGAAATATCTACACTGCCATTTGTATGAACACAGAAATATGTAAAAAGCCATCTGTATGAACATGGAAATATCTACACCACCATGTGGATGAACACGGAAATATCTACACCGCCATCCATATAAACATGGAAATATCTACACCACCATCTCTATAAACATGGAAATATCTACACCGCCATCTGTATGAACATCAAAATATCTATACCGCCAACCGTATAAAGATGGAAATATCTACACCGTTATCAGTATGAACATGGAAATATCTACACCACTACCTGTATAAACGTGGAAATATATACACCGCTATCTGTGTAAACATGGAAATATCTACACAGCTATCTGTTAAAACTTGGAAATATCTACACCGTTATGCGTGTAAACATGGAAATATCTTCACCGCCGTCTGTATGAACATGGAAATATCTACACTGCCATCTACATAAAGATGGAAATTTCTACACCGCCATCTGTAGGAATATGGAAATATCTACACCACCATCTGAATCAACATGCAAATATCTACACCGCCATCTGTATGAACATAGAAACATCTATACCGCCATCTGTATGAATTTGGAAATATCTACACCGCTAACAGTATGAACATGGAAATATCTGCACCGCTATCTCTATGAACATGGAAATATGTACACCGCTATCTGTATAAACAAGGAAATATCTACACTGCCATCTCTATAAACATGGAAATATCTACACTGCCATCTGTATAAACATGGAAATATCTGCAGCGTTATCCGTATAAACATGGAAATATCTACAGCGTTATCTGTATAAACATGAAAATATCTACACCGCTATCTCTATAAACATTGAAAATCTACACCGCTATCTGAATAAGCATGTAAATATCTACACCGGTATCTGTATAAACATGGAAATATCTACACAGCTATCTGTATAAACATGGAAATATCTACACGGCCATCTGTATGAACATGGAAATTTCTACACCACCATCTGTATAAACATGGAAATATCTACACCGTCATCTGAATATACATAGAAATATCTACACCACCATCTGTATAAACTTGGAAATATCTACACCGCCATCTGTATAAACATGGAAATATCAACACCGCCATCTGTATGAACATGGAAATATGTACAAAGCCATCTGTACGAACATGGAAATATCTACACCACCATGTGTATGAACATGGAAATATCTAAACCGCCATCTGTATGAACATGGAAATATCTACACCGCCATCTGTATAAACATGGAAATATCTACACTGCCAACCGTATAAACATGGAAATATCTACACCGCTATCTGTGTAAACATGGAAATATCTACACCGTTATGTGTGTAAACATGGAAATATCTTCACCGCCATCTGTATGAACATGGAAATATCTACACCGCTATCTGTGTAAAAATGCATACATCTTCACCGCTATCTGTATAAACATGGAAATATCTACACCGCTATCTGTGTAAACATGGAAATATCTACACCGCTATCTGTATGAACTTGGAAATATCTACACCGCTATCTGTATGAACATGGAAATATCTACACCGCTATCTGTTTGAAGATGGAAATATATACAGCGCTATCTGCATGAAAATGGAAATATCTACACGACTATCTGTATGAACATGGAAATATCTACACCGCTATCTGTATGAACATGGAAATATCTTCACCGCTATCTGTATGAACATGGAAATATCTACACCGCCATCTGTATGAACATGGAAATATCTGCACCGCCATCTGTATGAACATATAAATATCTACACCGCCATCTATATTAAGATGGAGATATCTACACCGCTATCTGTATAAACATGGAAATATCTACACCGTCATCTGTATAAACATGGAAATATCTACACTGCCAACCGTATAAACATGGAAATATCTACACCGCTATCAGTATGAACATGGAAATATCTACACCACTATCTGTAGAAACGTGGAAATATCTACACCACTATCTGTGTATACATGGAAATATCTACACCGCTATCTGTTAAAACTTGGAAATATCTACACCGTTATGTGTGTAAACATGGAAATATCTTCACCGCCATCTATATGAACATGGAATTATCTACACTGCCATCACTATAAACATGGAAATTACAACACCGCCATCTGTAGGAACATGGAAATATCTACACCACCTTCTGAATGAACATGCAAATATCTTCACCGCCTTCTGTATGAACATGGAAATATCTATACAGCCATCTGTATGAATTTGGAAATATCTACACCGCTAACTGTATGAACATGGAAATACCTGCACCGCTATCTCTATGAACATGGAAATATCTACACCGCTATCTGTATAAACAAGGAAATATCTACACTGCCATCTCTATAAACATGGAAATATCTACACTGCCATCTGTATAAAGATGGAAATATCTACACCGTTATCCGTAAAAACATGGAAATATCTACAGCGTTATCTGTATAAACATGAAAAGATCTACACCGCCATCTCTATAAACATGGAAAATCTACACCGCTATCTGAATAAACATGTAAATATCTACACCGGTATCTGTATAAACATGGAAATATATACACAGCTCTCTGTATAATCATGGAAATATCTACACCGCCATCTGTATGAACATGGAAATATCTACACCACCATCTGTATAAAGATGGAAATATCTACACCGTCATCTGAATATACATAGAAATATCTACACCACCATCTGTATAAACATGGAAATATCTACACCGCCATCTGTATGAACATGGAAATATGTAGAAAGCCATCTGTACGAACATGGAAATATCTACACCACCATGTGGATGAACATGGAAATATCTAAACCGCCATCTGTATGAACATGGAAACATCTACACCGCCATCTGTATGAACATGGAAATATCTACACCGCCACCTGTATGAACATGGAAATATCTACACCTCCATCTGTATGAACATGGAAATATCTACACCACCATCTGTATGAACATGCAAATATCTTCATCGCCATCTGTATGAACATGGAAATATCTACACCACCATCTGTATGAACATGGAAATATCTACACCGCTATCTGTATAATCATGGAAATATCTGCACCGATATCTCTATAAACATGGAAATATCTACACCACTTTCTGTGTAAACATGGAAATATCTACAACACCAACTGTAGGAACATGGAAATATCTACACCGCTATCTCTATAAACATTGAAATATCTACAGAACTATGTGTACACACATGGAAATAAATACACCGCTATCTGTATAAACATGGAAATATCTACACCGCTATCTGTGTAAACATGGAAATATCTACACGGCTACCTGTATAAACATGGAAATATCTACACCGCTATCTGAATAAACATGGAAATATCTACAACGCTACCCATATAAACATGCAAATATCTACACAGCCATGTGTATAAACATGGAATTATCTACACCGCTATCTGTATAAACATGGAAATATCTACAGGGCCATCTCTATAAACAAGGAAATATCTACACTGCTATCAGAATAAACACGGAAATATCTAAACTGCTACCTGTAAAACAGGGAAATATCTACACCGCTATCTCTATAAACATGGAAATATCTACACTGCTATCTTTACAAACATTGAAATACCTACACTGCTATTTGTATAAACATGGAAATATCTACAACGCTATCTCCATAAACATGGAAATAACTACACCGCTATCTCTATAAACGTGGAAATATCTACACCGCCATCTGTATGAACATGGAAATATCTACAACGCCATCTGTATGAACATTGAAATATCTACACCGCTATCTGCATAAACATGGAAATAGATACACCGCTATCTGTATATACATGGAAACATCTACACCGCTATCTCTATAAACATGGAAATATCTACACCGCCATCTCTATAAACATGGAAATACCTACACTGCCATCTGTATCGACATGAAAATATCTACAGCGCCATCTGAATAAACATGGAAATATCTACACTGCTATCTGTATTAAGATGGAAATATCTACACCGCCATCTATATGAACATGGAAATATCTACACCGCCATCTGCATGAACATGGAAATATCTACAGCGCAATCTCTATAAAGATGGAAATATCTACACCGCCAACTGTTTAAACATGGAAATATCTACACCTCTATCTGTTAAGATGCAAATACCTACACTGCCATCTCTATAAAGATGGAAATATCTACACCGCCATCTGTATGAACGTGGAAATATCTAAAGTGCAAACTATATAAAGTTGGAAATATCTACAACGCCATCTGTAGGAACATGGAAATATCTACACCGCCAACTCTGTAAACATGGAAATATCTACACCGCCATCTGTAGGAACATGGAAATATCTACACCGCCAACTCTGTAAACATGGAAATATCTACACTGCCATCTGAAGGAACATGGAAATATCTACAACGCGATCTCTATAAACATGGAAATATCTACAACGCCATCTGTATAAACATGGAAATACGTACACCGCTATCTGGATAAACATGGAAATATCTACACCGCTATATCTATAACCATGGAAATATCTACACCGCCATTTGTATGTACATGGAAATATCTACAGCACCATCAGTATTAACATGGAAATATCTACACCGCCATCTGTAGGAACATGGAAATGTCTAAACCGCTATCTCTATAAACTTGGAAATACCTACACCGCTATCTGTATAAACATGGAATTATCTACACCACTATATCTATAAACGTGGAAATATCTACACCGCTATCTGTATAAACAAGGAAATACATACACCGCTATCTGTATAAACATGGAAATATCTACACCGCTATCTGTATAAACATGGAAATATCTACACCGCTATCTGTGTATACATGGAAATATCTACACTGCTATCTGTATAAACATGGAAATATCTACACCACTGTCTGTGTAAACATGGAAATATCTACACCGCTGTCTCCTAAAACATGGAAATATCCACACCGTAATGTGTATAAACATGGAAATACCTACCCCGCTATCTTTATAAACATGGAAATCTCTACAACACCATCTGTAGGAACATGTAAATATCTAAACCGCCAACTCTATAAACATGGAAATATCTACACCGCCATCTGTAGGAACATGGAAATATCTACACCGCTTTCTCTACAAACATGGAAATATCTTCACCGCCATCTGTATAAATATGAAAATACGTACACCGATATCTGGATAAACATGGAAATATCTACACGGCTATATCTATAAACATGGAAATATCTACACCGCCATCTGTATGAACATGGAAATATCTACTCCGCTATCTGTATAAACATGGAAATAACTACAACGCTATCTGTGTAAACATGGAAATATCTACACCGCTATCTCTTAAAACATGGCGATATCTACACCGCTATCTGTACAAACATGGAAATATCTACACCGCTATCTGTATAAGGGTGGAAATATCTACACCGCCATCTGTATGAACATGGATATAGCTACACCGCTTACTGTATAAACGTGGAAATGTCTACACCGCTATCTCTATAAACATGGCAATATCTACACCGCTATCTGTATAAACATGGAAATATCTACACCGATCTCTATAAACATGGAAATAACTACTCTGCTACCTCTATAGACATGGAAATATCTACACCGCCATCTCTATAAACATGGAAATATCTACACCGCCATCTGTATGAACATGGAAATATCTACAACGACAACCGTATAAAGATGGAAATATCTACACCGCTATCAGTATGAACATGGAAATATCTCTACCGCTATCTGTATCAACATGGAAATATCTACACCACCTTCTCTATAAACATGTAAATATCTAAAACGCCATCTGTATGAACATGGAAATATCTACACCACCTTCTTTATAAAGATGGAAATATCTACAAGGCCATCTGTATAAACATGGAAATACCTACACCGCCATCTTTATAAACACGGAAAAATCTACACTGTCAAATGAATAAACATGGAATTATCTACACCACCATCTGTATAAACATGGAAATATCTACAGAGCCATCTGTATAAACATGGAAATGCATACACCGCCATATGTATGAAGATGGAAATAGCCACACCGCCATGTGTATAAAGATGGAAATATATACACAGCAATCTGTATGAACATGGAAATATCTACACCGCCATCTGTATAAACACAGAAATATCTATACCGCCATCTGTATACACATGGAAATATCTACACAGCTATCTGTATAAACATAGAAATATCTACACCGCTATCTGTATAAAGATGGAAACATCTACATCGCTATCTGAACAAACATGGAAATATCTACACCGCCATCTTTATAAACATGGAAATATCTACACCGCCATCTCTATAAACATAGAAATACCTACAACGCCATCTGTATGAACATGGAAATATCTACACAGCCATCTGTATAAACATGGAAATAAATACACCGCCATATGTATGAAGATGGAAATAGCTACACCGCCATGTGTATAAAGATGGAAATATCTACACCGCTATCTGTATGAACATGGAAATATCTACACCGCTATCTGTATAAGGGTTAAAATATCTACACCGCCATCTGTATGAACATGGATATAGCTACACCGCTTACTGTATAAACGTGGAAATGTCTGCACCGCTATCTGTATAAACATGGCAATATCTACACCGCTATCTGTATAAACATGGAAATATCTACACCGATCTCTATAAACATGGAAATAACTACTCTGCTACCTCTATAGACATGGAAATATCTACACCGCCATCTCTATAAACATGGAAATATCTACACCGCCATCTGTATGAACATGGAAATATCTACAATGACAACCGTATAAAGATGGAAATATCTACACCGCTATCTGTATGAACATGGAAATATCTACACCACCTTCTCTATAAACATGTAAATATCTAAAACGCCATCTGTATGAACATGGAAATATCTACACCACCTTCTTTATAAAGATGGAAATATCTACAAGGCCATCTGTATAAACATGGAAATATCTACACCACCATCTTTATAAACACGGAAAAATCTACACTGTCAAATGAATAAACATGGAATTATCTACACCACCATCTGTATAAACATGGAAATATCTACACAGCCATCTGTATAAACATGGAAATACATACACCGCCATATGTATGAAGATGGAAATAGCCACACAGCCATGTGTATAAAGATGGAAATATATACACAGCTATCTGTATGAACATGGAAATATCTACACCGCCATCTGTATAAACACAGAAATATCTATACCGCCATCTGTATACACATGGAAATATCTACACCGCTATCTGTATAAACACGGAAATATCAACACCGCTATCTGTATAAACATAGAAATATCTACTCCGCTATCTGTATAAAGATGGAAACATCTACATCGCTATCTGAATAAACATGGAAATATCTACACCGCCATCTTTATAAACATGGAAATATCTACACCGCCATCTCTATAAACATAGAAATACCTACAACGCCATCTGTATGAACATGGAAATATCTACACAGCCATCTGTATAAACATGGAAATACATACACCGCCATATGTATGAAGATGGAAATAGCTACACCGCCATGTGTATAAAGATGGAAATATCTACACCGCTATCTGTATGAACATGGAAATATCTACACCGCCATCTGTATAAACAAAGAAATATCTATACCGCCATCTATATACACATGGAAATATCTACACCGCTATCTGTATAAACATGGAAATATCTACACCGCTATCTGTATAAACATAGAAATATCTACACCGCTATCTGTACAAAGTTGGAAACATCTAAATCGCTATCTGAATAAACATGGAAATATCTATACCACCATCTTTATAAACATGGAAATATCTACACCGCCCTCTCTATAAACATAGAAATATCTACACCGCCATCTGTATGAACATGGAAATATCTACACAGCCATCTCTATAAAGATGGAAATGTCTACACCGCCGTCTGTATAAACATGGAAATATCTACACCAACATCTGCATAAACATGGAAATATCTAAACCGCCATCCATATGAACATGGAAATATGTACACCGCCATCTTTAAACAGATGGAAATATCTACACCGCCATCTCTATAAACATGGAAATATCTACACCGCCATCTGTAAAAAGATGGAAATTTCTACACCGTCATCTAAATAAACGTGGAAATATCAACACCACCATGTGTATGAACATGGAAATATCTACATCGCCATCTGTATGAACAAGGAAATACCTACACAGCCATCTGTATGAACATGGAAATATCTACAAAGCCATCTGTATAAACATGCAAATATCTTCACCGCCATCTGTATGAACATGGAAATATCTACACTGTCATCTGTATGAACATGGAAATATACACACCGCTATCTGTTTGAAAATGGAAATATCTACTACGCTATCTCTATAAACATGGAAATGTCTACAGCGCTATCTGTGTAAACAAGGAAATATCTACACTGCCATCTCTATAAACATGGAAATTTCTACACTGCCATCTGTACAAACACGGAAATATCTACACAGCCATGTGTATATACATGGAAATATTTACACCGCTATCCGTATAAACATGGAAATATCTACAGCGTTATCTATATAAACATGGAAATAACTACAGCGCTATCTCTATAAACATTGATATATCTACACCGCTATCTGTATAAACATGGAAATATCTAAACCGCTATCTGTATGAACATGGATATATCTACACAGCCATCTGGATGAACATGGAAATATCTACACCGCTATCTGTATGAACATGGAAATATGTCCACTGCTATCTGTGTAAACATGCATATATCTTCACCGCAATCTGTATAAGCATGAAAATATCTACACCGCGATCAGTATGAACATGGAAATATCTACAGCACTATCTGTTTGAACATGGAAAGATCTACACAGCTATCTGCATATACATGGAAAGATCTACAAAGCTATCGCTTTACCCATGGAAATAACTACACCGCTATCTCTATAAACATGGAAATATCTACACCGCCATCTGTACGAACATGGAAATATCTGCACCGCCATCTGTATGAACATATAAATATCTACACCGCCATCTGTATTAACATGGAGATATCTACACTGCTATCTGTATAAACATGGAAATATCTACACCGCTATCTGTATGAACATGGAAATATCTACACCGCTATCTGTTTGAACATGGAAATATCTACACCGCTATCTCTATGAACATGGAAATATCTACACTGCTATCTGTATGAACATGGAAATAGCTACACTGCTATCTGTATGAACATGGAAATATCTGCAACGCTATCTGTATGAACATGGATATATCAACACAGCCATCCGGATGAACATGGAAATATCTACACCGCTATATGCATGAACGTGGAAATAGCTACACCGCTAACTGTATGAACATGGAATTATCTACACCGCTATCTGAATGAACGTGGAAATATCTACACCGCTATCTGTATGAACATGGAAATATCTACACCACTATCTGTATGAACATGAAAATATCTTCATCGCCATCTGTATGAACATGGATATATCAACACAGCCATCTGGATGAACATGGAAATATCTACACCGCTATAGGTATGAACATGGAAATAGCTACACCGCTATCTGTATGAAAATGGAAATATCTACACCGCTATCTGTATGAACATGGAAATATCTACACCGCTATCTGTATGAACATGGAAATATCTTCACCGCCATCTGAATGAACATGGATATATCTACACAGCCATCTGGATGAACATGGAAATATCTACACCGCTATGTGTATGAACATGGAATTATCTACACCGCTATCTGTGTAAACATGCATGCATCTTCACTGCTATCTGTATAAACATGGAAATATCTACACCGCTATCTGTATGAACATGGAAATATCTACACCGCTATCTGTTTGAACATGGAAATATCTACACCGCTATCTGCAAGAAAATGGAAATATCTACACAGCTATCTGCATATAAATGGAAATATCTACAAAGCAATCTCTTTACACATGGAAATAACTACACCGCTATCTCTATAATCATGGAAATATCCACACCGCCATCTGTATGAACATGGAAATATCTGCACCGCCATCTGTATGAACATATAAATATCTGCAACGCCATCTGTATTAAGATGGAGATATCTACACCGCTATCTGTATAAACATGGAAATATCTACACCGGTATCTGTATAAACATGGAAATATCTACACCGCTACCTGTATAAACATGGAAATATCAGCACCGCTATCTTTATGAACACGGAAATATCTACACAGCCATCTGGATGAACATGGAAATATCCATACCGCTATCTGTATGAACATGGAAATTGCTACACCTCTATCTGTATGAACATGGAAATATCTACACCTCTATCTGTATGAACATGGAAATATCTACACCGCTATCTGTATGAACATGGAAATATTTTCACCGCCATCTGTATGAACATGGATATAACTTCACAGCCATCTGGATGAACATGGAAATATCTACACCGCTATCTGTATGAACATGGAAATATCTACACCACTATCTGTGTAAACATGCATACATCTTCACCGCTATCTGTATAAACATGGAAATATCTACACTGCTATCTGCATGAAAATGGAAATATCTTCACAGCTATCTGCATATACATGGAAATATCTACAGCTATCTCTTTACACATGGAAATAACTACATCGCTATCTCTATAAACATGGAAATATCTACACCGCCATCTGTATGAACATGGAAATATCTGCACCGCCATCTGTATGAACATATAAATATGTACACCACCATCTGTATTAAGATGGAGATAACTACACCGCTATCTGTATAAACCTGGAAATATCTACACCTCTATCTGTATGAACATGGAAATATCTACACCGCTATCTGTATGAACATGGAAATATTTTCACCGCCATCTGTATGAACATGGATATATCTACACAGCCATCTGGATGAACATGGAAATATCTACACCGCTATCTGTATGAACATGGAAATATCTACACCGCTATCTGTGTAAACATGCATACATCTTCACCGCTATCTGTATAAACATGGAAATATCTACACTGCTATCTGCATGAAAATGGAAATATCTACACAGGTATCTGCATATACATGGAAATATCTACAGCTATCTCTTTACACATGGAAATAACTACATCGCTATCTCAATAAACATGGAAATATCTACACCGCCATCTGTATGAACATGGAAATATCTGCACCGCCATATGTATGAACATATAAATATGTACACCACCATCTGTATTAAGATGGAGATAACTACACCGCTATCTGTATAAACCTGGAAATATCTACACCGCTATCTGTATAAACATGGAAATATCTACACCGCTATCTGTATAAGCATGGAAATATCTACACGGCTACCTGTATAAACATGGAAATATCAGCACCGCTAGCTGTATGAACATATAAATATCTACACCGCCATCTGTATTAAGATGGAGATATCTACACCGCTATCTGTATAAACATGGAAATATCTACTCCACTATCTGTATAAACATGGACATATCTACACCGGTATCTGTATGAAAATGGAAATATCTGCACCGCTACCTGTATAAACATGGATATATCAGCACCGCTATCTGTATGAACATGGAAATATCTACACAGCCATCTGTATAAACATGGAAATATCTGCACCGCCATCTGCATGAACATATAAACATCTACACCGCCATCTATATTAAGAAGGAGATATCTACACCGCTATCTGTATAAACATGGAAATATCTACACCGCAATCTCTATGAACATGGAAATATCTACACCGCTATCTGTATAAACCTGGAAATATGTACACCGCTACCTGTTTAAACATGGAAGTATCAGCACCACTATCGGTACGAACATGGCAATATCTACACGGCTATCTGTATGAACATGGAAATATCTACAACGCTATCTGTATGAACATGGAAATATCTTCACCGCCATCTGTATGAACATGGATATATCTACACAGCCATCTGGATGAACATGGAAATATCTACACCGCTATCTGTATGAACATGGAAATATCTACACCGCTATCTGTATGAACATGGAAATATCTACACCGCTATCTGTATGAACATGGAAGTATCTACACCGCTATCTGTATGAACATGGAAATATCTACACCGTTATCTGTATGAACATGGAAATATCTACAGCACTATCTGTGTAAACATGCATACATCTTCACCGCTATCTGCATGAAAATGGAAATATCTACACAGCTATCTGCATATACGTGGAAATATCTACAAAGCTATCTCTTTACACTTGGAAATAAATACACTGCTATCTGTATAAACATGGAAGTATCTACACCGCCATCTGTATGAACATGGAAATATCTGCACCACCATCTGTATGAACTTGCAAATATCTACACCGACATCTGTATTAAGATGGAGATATCTACACCGCTATCTGTATAAACTTGGAAATATCTACACCGCTATCTGTATAAACATCGAAATATCTACACCGCTATCTGTATAAACATGGAAATATCTACACCGCTACCTGTATAAACATGGAAATATCAGCACCGCTATCTTTATGAACATGGAAATATCTTCACCGCCATCTGGATGAACATGGATATATCAAAACAGCCATCTGTATGAACATGGAAATATCTACACCGTTATATGTATGAACGTGGAAATAGCTACACCGCTAACTGTATGAACATGGAATTATCTACACCGCTATCTGAATGAACGTGGAAATACCTACACCGCTATCTGTATGAACATGGAAATATCTACACCACTATCTGTATGAACATGCAAATATCTTCATCGCCATCTGTATGAACATGGATATATCAACACAGCCATCTGGATGAACATGGAAATATCTACACGGCTATAGGTATGAACATTTAAATAACTACACCGCTATCTGTATGAACATGGAAATATCTACACCGCTTTCTGTATGAACATGGAAATATCTACACAGCTATCTGTATGAACATGGAAATATCTTCACCGCCATCTGTAAGAACATGGATATATCTACACAGCCATCTGGATGAACATGGAAATATCTACACAGCTATGTGTATGAACATGGAATTATCTACACCGCTATCTGTGTAAACATGGAAATATCAGCACCGCTATCTGTATGAACATGGAAACATCTACACCGCTATCTGAACATGGAAATATCTACACCGCTATCTGTATGAACATGGAAATAGCTACACCGCTATCTGTATGAACATGGAAATATCTTCAACGCCATCTGTATGAACATGGATATATCTACACAGCCATCTGTATGAACATGGAAATACCTACACCGCTATCTGTATGAACATGGAAATATCTACACCGCTATCTGTATGAACATGGAAATATCTTCACTGCCATCTGTATGAACATGGATATGTCTACACAGCCATCTGTATGAACATGGAAATACCTACACCGCTATCTGTATGAACATGGAAATAACTACACCGCTATCTGTATGAACATGGAAATATCTACACCGCCATCTGTATGCACATGGAAATATCTGCACCGCCATCTGTATGAACATATAAATATCTACACCGCCATCTGTATTAAGATGGAGATATCTACACCGCTATCTGTATAAACTTGGAAATATCTACACCGCTATCTGTATAAACATCGAAATATCTACACCGCTATCTGTATAAACATGGAAATATCTACACCGCTACCTGTATAAACATGGAAATATCAGCACCGCTATCTTTATGAACATGGAAATATCTTCACCGCCATCTGGATGAACATGGATATATCAAAACAGCCATCTGTATGAACATGGAAATATCTACACCGTTATATGTATGAACGTGGAAATAGCTACACCGCTAACTGTATGAACATGGAATTATCTACACCGCTATCTGAATGAACGTGGAAATACCTACACCGCTATCTGTATGAACATGGAAATATCTACACCACTATCTGTATGAACATGCAAATATCTTCATCGCCATCTGTATGAACATGGATATATCAACACAGCCATCTGGATGAACATGGAAATATCTACACGGCTATAGGTATGAACATTTAAATAACTACACCGCTATCTGTATGAACATGGAAATATCTACACCGCTTTCTGTATGAACATGGAAATATCTACACAGCTATCTGTATGAACATGGAAATATCTTCACCGCCATCTGTAAGAACATGGATATATCTACACAGCCATCTGGATGAACATGGAAATATCTACACAGCTATGTGTATGAACATGGAATTATCTACACCGCTATCTGTGTAAACATGGAAATATCAGCACCGCTATCTGTATGAACATGGAAACATCTACACCGCTATCTGAACATGGAAATATCTACACCGCTATCTGTATGAACATGGAAATAGCTACACCGCTATCTGTATGAACATGGAAATATCTTCAACGCCATCTGTATGAAGATGGATATATCTACACAGCCATCTGTATGAACATGGAAATACCTACACCGCTATCTGTATGAACATGGAAATATCTACACCGCTATCTGTATGAACATGGAAATATCTTCACTGCCATCTGTATGAACATGGATATGTCTACACAGCCATCTGTATGAACATGGAAATACCTACACCGCTATCTGTATGAACATGGAAATAACTACACCGCTATCTGTATGAACATGGAAATATCTACACCGCCATCTGTATGCACATGGAAATATCTGCACCGCCATCTGTATGAACATATAAATATCTACACCGCCATCTGTATTAAAATGGAGATATCTACACTGCTATCTGTATAAACATGGAAATATCTACACCGCCATCTGTATGAACATATAAATATCTACGCCGCCATCTGTATTAAGAAGGAAATATCTAAACCGCTATCTGTATAAACATGGAAATATCTACAACGCTGCCTGTATAAACATGGAAATATCAGAACCGCTATCTGAATGAACATGGAAATATCTACACCGCTATCTGTATGAACATGGAAATAGCTACACCGCTATCTGTATGAACATGGATATATCTACACAGCCATCTGGATGAACATGGAAATATCTACACCGCTCTTTGTGTAAACATGCATACACCTTCACCGCTATCTGTATAAACATGGAAATATCTACACCGCTATCTTTATGAACAGGGAAATATCTACACCGCTATCTGTATGAACATGGAAATATCTACACCGCTATCTGTTTGAACATGGAAATATCTACACCACTATCTGCATGAAAATGGAAATATCTACACTGCTTTCTGCATATACATTTAAATATGTACACTGCTATCTCTTTACACATGGAAATAACTACACCGTTACCTGTATGAACATGGAAATATCTACACCGCCATCTGTATGAACATGGAAATATCTGCACCACCATCTGTATGAAAATATAAATATCTACACCGCCATCTGTATTAAGATAGAGATATCTCCACTGCTATCTGCATAAACATGGAAATATCTACACCGCTATCTGTATAAACATGGTAATATCCACACCGCTATCTGTATAAACATGGAAAGATCTACACCACTACCTGTATAAACATGGAAATATCCTCACCGCTATCGGTATGAACATGGAAATATCTACACCGCTATCTGTGTGAACATGGATATATCTACACAGCCATCTGTATGAACATGGAAATATCTACACTGCTATCTGTATGAACATGGAAATATCTACACCGCTATCTGTATGAACATGGAAATATCTTCACCGCCATCTGTGTAAACATGCATACACCTTCACCGATATCTGTATAACCATCGAAATATCTACACCGCTATCTGTATGAACATGGAAATATCTACACCGCTATCTGTTTGAACACGGAAATATCTAAACCGCTATCTGCATGAAAATGGAAATATCTACACAGCTATCTGCATGTACATGGAAATATCTACACAGCTATCTCTTTACACGTGGAAATAACTACACCGCTATCTGTATGAACATGGAAATATCTACACAGCCATCTGTATAAACATGGAAATATCTGCACCGCCATCTGCATGAACATATAAACATCTACACCGCCATCTGTTTTAAGAAGGAGATATCTACACCGCTATCTGTATAAACATGGAAATATCTACACAGCTATCTGTATGAACATGGAAATATATACACCGCTATCTGTGTAAACATGCATACATCTTCACCGCTATCTGTATAAACATGGAAATATCTACACAGCTATCTGTATGAACATGGAAATAGCTACACCGCTATCTGTATGAACATGGAAATATCTACACCGCTATCTGTATGAACATGGATATATCTACACAGCCATCTGTATGAACATGGAAATATCTACACCGCTATCTGTGTAAACATGCATACATCTTCACCGCTATCTGTATAAACATGGAAATATCTACACCGCTATCTGTATGAACATGGAAATATCTACACCGCTATCTCTAAGAACATGGAAATATCAACACCGCTATCTGTTTGAACATGGAAATATCTACACGGCTATCTGCATGAAAATGGAAATATGTACACTATCTGCATATACATGGAAATATCTACACAGCTATCTCTTTACACATGGAAATAACTACACCGCTATATCTATAAACATGGAAATATCTACACCGCCATCTGTATGAACATGGAAATATCTGCACCGACATCAGTATGAACATATACATATCTAGACGGCCATCTGTATTAAGATGGAGATATCTTCACCGCAATCTGTATAAGCATGGAAATATCTACACCGCTATCTGTATGAACATGGAAATATCAACACCGCTATCTGTATAAACATGGAAATATCTACAACGCTATCTGTATAAACATGGATATATCTACACAGCTACCTGTATAAACAAGGAAATATCAGCACCGCTATCTGTTTGAATATGGAAATATCAGCCCCTCTATCTGTATGAACATGGAGATATCTACACCGCTATCTGTATGAACATGGAAATATCTTCACCGCCATCTGTATGAAGATGGATATATCTACACAGCCATCTGGGTGAACATGGAAATATCTTCACCGCTATCTGTATGAACATGGAAATACCTACTCCGCTATCTGTATGAACATGGAAATATCTACACCGCTATCTGTATGAACATGGAAATATCTAAACCGCTATCTGTATGAACATGGAAATACCTTCACCGCCATCTGTATGAACATGGATATATCTACAGAGCCATCGGGATGAACATGGAAATATCTACACAGCTATCTGTAAGAACATGGAAATATATACACCGCTATCTGTGTAAACATGCATACATCTTCACCGCTATATGTATAAACATGGAAATATCTACACCGCTATCTGTAGGAACATGGAAATATCTACACCGCTATCTGTTGGAACATGGAAATATCTACACCGCTATCTGCATGAAAATGGAAATATCTACAGAGCTATCTGCATATACATGGAAATATCTACAAAGCTATCTCTTTACACATGGAAATAACTACACCGCTATCTCTATAAACATGGAAATATCTACACCGCCATCTGTATGAATATGGAAATATCTGCGCCGCCATCTGTATGAACATATAAATATCTACACCGCCATCTGTATTAAGATGGAGTTATCTAAACTGCTATCTGCATAAACATGGAAATATCTACACCGCTATCTGTATAAACATGGAAATATCTACACCGCTATCTGTATAAACATGGAAATATCTACACCGCTACCTGTATAAACATGGAAATATCAGCACCGCTATCTGTTTAAACATGGAAATGTCTACACTGCCATCTGTATGAACATGAAAATATCTACACCGCTATCCGTATGAACATGGAAATATCTACACCGCTATCTGTGTGAACATGGAAATACCTACACAGCTATCTGCATATACATGGAAATATCTACACAGCTATCTCTTTACACATGGAAATAACTACACCGCTATCTGTATGAACATGGAAGTATCTACACAGCCATCTGTATGAACATGGAAATATCTGCACCGCCATCTGTATGAACATATAAATATCTACACCGCCATCTGTGTTAAGATGGAGATATCTACACCGCTTTCTGAATAAACATGGAAATATCTACACCTCTATCTGTATAAACATGGAAATATCTACACCGCTATCTGTATAAACATGGAAAAATCTACACTGCTACCTGTATAAACATGGAAATATCAGCACCGCTATCTGTATTAACATGGAAATATCTACACCGCTATCTGTGTAAACATGCATACATCTTCACCACTATCTGTATAAACATGGAAATATCTGCACCGCTATCGGTACGAACAAGGAAATATCTACACCGCTATCTGTATGAACATGGAAATACCTACACCGCTATCTGTTTGAAGATGGAAATATATACACCGCTATCTGCATGAAAATGGAAATATCTACACTGCTATCTGCATATACATTTAAATATCTACACAGATATCTCTTTACACATGGAAATAACTACACCACTATCTGTATGAACATGGAAATAACTACACCGCCATGTGTATGAACATGGAAATATCTGCACCGCCATCTGTATGAACATATAAATATCTACACCGCCATCTGTATTAAGATGGAGATATCTACACTTATATCTGTATAAACATGGAAATATCTACACCGCCATCTGTATGAACATATAAATACACCACCATCTGTATTAAGAAGGAAATATCTAAACCGCTATCTGTGTAAACATGGAAATATCTACACTGCTGCCGGTATAAACATGGAAATATCAGCACCGCTATCTGTATGAACATGGAAATATCTACACCGCTATCTGTTTGAACATGGAAATTTCTACACCGCTATCTGCATGAAAATGGAAATTTCTACAAAGCTATCTGCATATACATGGAAATATCTACACAGCTATCTCTTTACACATGGAAATAACTACACCGCTATATCTATAAACATGGAAATATCTACACCGCCATCTGTATGAACATGGAAATATCTTCACCGCCATCTGTATGAACATATAAATATCTACACCGCCATCTGTATTAAGAAGGAAATATCTAAACCGCTATCTGTATAAACATGGAAATATCTACACCGCCATCTGTATGAACATGGAAATATCTACACCGCCATCTGTATGAACATGGAAATATCTGCACCGCCATCTGTATGAACATATAAATATCTACACCGCCATCTGTATTAAGATGGTGATATCTACACCGCTATCTGTATAAACATGGAAATATCTACACCGCTATCTGTATAAACATGGAAATATCTACACCGCTATCTGTATAAACATGGAAATATCTACACCGCCATCTGTATGAACATATAAATACACCGCCATCTGTATTAAGAAGGAAATATCTAAAAAGCTATCTGTATAAACATGGAAATATCTACACTGCTATCTGTATGAACATGGAAATATCTACACCGCTATCTGTATGAACATGGATATACGTACACAGCCCTCTGGATGAACATGGAAATCTCTACACCGCTATCTGTGTAAACATGCATATATCTTCTCCGCTATCTGTATAAACATGGAAATATCTACACCGCTATCTCTATGAACATGGAAATATCTACACAGCTATCTGTTTGAAGATGGAAATATATACACAGCTATCTGCATGAAAATGGAAATATCTACACAGCTATCTGCATATAGATGGAAATATCTACACAGCTATCTCTTTACACATTGAAATATCTACACCGCTATCTGAATGAACATGGAAATATCAGCACCGCTATCTGTATGAACATGGAAATACCTACACCGCTATCTGTATGAACATGGAAATATCTACACCGCTATCTGTATGAACATGGATATATCTACACAGACCTCTGGATGAACACGGAAATATCCACACCGCTATCTGTGTAAACATGTATACATCTTCACCGCTATCTGTATAAACATGGAAATATCTACACCGCTATCTGTATGAACATGGAAATATCTACACCGCTATCTGTATGAACATGGATATATCTACACAGCCCTCTGGATGAACATGGAAATATCCACACCGCTATCTGTTTAAACATGCATACATCTTCACCGCTATCTGTATAAACATGGAAATATCTACACCGCTATCTCTATGAACATGAAAATATCTACACCGCTATCTGTTTAAAGATGGAAATATATACACCGCTATCTGCATGAAAATGGAAATATCTACACAGCTATCTGCATATAGATGGAAATATCTACACAACTATCTCTTTACACATGGAAATAACTACACCGCTATCTGTATGAACATGGAAATATCTACACCGCCATCTGTATGAACATGGAAATATCTGCACCGCCATCTGTATGAACATATAAATATCTACACCGCCATCTCTATTAATATGGAGATATCTACACCGCTATCTGTATAAACATGGAAATATCAACACCGCTATCAGTATAAACATGGAAATATCTACACTGCCATCTGTATAAACATGGAAATATCTACACCGCTACCTGTATTAACATGGAAATATCAGCACCGTTATCTGAATGAACATGGAAATATTTACACCGATATCTGTATGAACATGGAAATATCTACACCGCTATCTGTATGAACATGGATATACGTACACAGCCCTCTGGATGAACATGGAAATCTCTATACCGCTATCTGTGTAAACATGCATATATCTTCACCGCTATCTGTATAAACATGGAAATATCTACACCGCTATCTCTATGAACATGGAAATATCTACACAGCTATCTGTTTGAAGATGGAAATATATACACAGCTATCTGCATGAAAATGGAAATATCTACACAGCTATCTACATATAGATGGAAATATCTACACAGCTATCTCTTTACACATTGAAATATCTACACCGCTATCTGAATGAACATGGAAATATCAGCACCGCTATCTGTATGAACATGGAAATACCTACACCGCTATCTGTATGAACATGGAAATATCTACACCGCTATCTGTATGAACATGGATATATCTACACAGACCTCTGGATGAACACGGAAATATCCACACCGCTATCTGTGTAAACATGCATACATCTTCACCGCTATCTGTATAAACATGGAAATATCTACACCGCTATCTGTATGAACATGGAAATATCTACACCGCTATCTGTTTGAAGATGGAAATATATACATCACTATCTGCATGAAAATGGAAATATCTACACAGCTATCTGCATATAGACAAATATATCTACACAGAAATCTCTTTACACATGGAAATAACTACACCGCTATCTGTATGAACATGGAAATATCTACACCGCTATCTGTATGAACATGGAAATATCTTCACCGCCATCTGTATGAAGATGGATATATCTACACAGCCATCTGGGTGAACATGGAAATATCTTCACCGCTATCTGTATGAACATGGAAATACCTACTCCGCTATCTGTATGAACATGGAAATATCTGCACCGCTATCTGTATGAACATGGAAATATCTAAACCGCTATCTGTATGAACATGGAAATACCTTCACCGCCATCTGTATGAACATGGATATATCTACAGAGCCATCGGGATGAACATGGAAATATCTACACAGCTATCTGTAAGAACATGGAAATATATACACCGCTATCTGTGTAAACATGCATACATCTTCACCGCTATATGTATAAACATGGAAATATCTACACCGCTATCTGTAGGAACATGGAAATATCTACACCGCTATCTGTTGGAACATGGAAATATCTACACCGCTATCTGCATGAAAATGGAAATATCTACAGAGCTATCTGCATATACATGGAAATATCTACAAAGCTATCTCTTTACACATGGAAATAACTACACCGCTATCTCTATAAACATGGAAATATCTACACCGCCATCTGTATGAATATGGAAATATCTGCGCCGCCATCTGTATGAACATATAAATATCTACACCGCCATCTGTATTAAGATGGAGTTATCTAAACCGCTATCTGCATAAACATGGAAATATCTACACCGCTATCTGTATAAACATGGAAATATCTACACCGCTATCTGTATAAACATGGAAATATCTACACCGCTACCTGTATAAACATGGAAATAGCACCGCTATCTGTATAAACATGGAAATATCTACACTGCCATCTGTATGAACATGAAAATATCTACACCGCTATCTGTATGAACATGGAAATATCTACACCGCTATCTGTGTGAACATGGAAATACCTACACAGCTATCTGCATATACATGGAAATATCTACACAGCTATCTCTTTACACATGGAAATAACTACACCGCTATCTGTATGAACATGGAAGTATCTACACAGCCATCTGTATGAACATGGAAATATCTGCACCGCCATCTGTATGAACATATAAATATCTACACCTCCATCTGTGTTAAGATGGAGATATCTACACCGCTTTCTGAATAAACATGGAAATATCTACACCGCTATCTGTATAAACATGGAAATATCTACACCGCTATCTGTATAAACATGGAAATATCTACTCTGCTACCTGTATAAACATGGAAATATCAGCACCGCTATCTGTATTAACATGGAAATATCTACACCGCTATCTGTGTAAACATGCATACATCTTCACCACTATCTGTATAAACATGGAAATATCTGCACCGCTATCGGTACGAACAAGGAAATATCTACACCGCTATCTGTATGAACATGGAAATACCTACACCGCTATCTGTTTGAAGATGGAAATATATACACCGCTATCTGCATGAAAATGGAAATATCTACACTGCTATCTGCATATACATTTAAATATCTACACAGATATCTCTTTACACATGGAAATAACTACACCACTATCTGTATGAACATGGAAATAACTACACCGCCATGTGTATGAACATGGAAATATCTACACCGCCATCTGTATGAACATATAAATACACCACCATCTGTATTAAGAAGGTAATATCTAAACAGCTATCTGTGTAAACATGGAAATATCTACACTGCTGCCTGTATAAACATGGAAATATCAGCACCGCTATCTGTATGAACATGGAAATATCTACACCGCTATCTGTTTGAACATGGAAATATCTACACCGCTATCTGCATGAAAATGGAAATTTCTACAAAGCTATCTGCATATACATGGAAATATCTACACAGCTATCTCTTTACACATGGAAATAACTACACCGCTATATCTATAAACATGGAAATATCTACACCGCCATCTGTATGAACATGGAAATATCTGCACCGCCATCTGTATGAACATATAAATATCTACACCGCCATCTGTATTAAGAAGGAAATATCTAAACCGCTATCTGTATAAACATGGAAATATCTACACCGCCATCTGTATGAACATGGAAATATCTACACCGCCATCTGTATGAACATGGAAATATCTGCACCGCCATCTGTATGAACATATAAATATCTACACCGCCATCTGTATTAAGATGGCGATATCTACACCGCTATCTGTATAAACATGGAAATATCTACACCGCTATCTGTATAAACATGGAAATATCTACACCGCTATCTGTATAAACATGGAAATATCTACACCGCTACCTGTATAAACATGGAAATATCAGCACCGCTATCTGTATGAACATGGAAATATCTACACCGCTATCTGTATGAACATGGAAATATCTACACCGCTATCTGTATGAACATGGATATATCTACACAGCCCTCTGGATGAACATGGAAATATCCACACCGCTATCTGTGTAAACATGCATACATCTTCACCGCTATCTGTATAAACATGGAAATATCTACACCGCTATCTCTATGAACATGAAAATATCTACACCGCTATCTGTTTGAAGATGGAAATATATACACCGCTATCTGCATGAAAATGGAAATATCTACACAGCTATCTGCATATAGATGGAAATATCTACACAGCTATCTCTTTACACATGGAAATAACTACACCGCTATCTGTATGAACATGGAAATATCTACACCGCCATCTGTATGAACATGGAAATATCTGCACCGCCATCTGTATGAACATATAAATATCTACACCGCCATCTCTATTTATATGGAGATATCTACACCGCTATCTGTATAAACATGGAAATATCAACACCGCTATCTGTATAAACATGGAAATATCTACACCGCCATCTGTATAAACATGGAAATATCTACACCGCTACCTGTATAAACATGGAAATATCAGCACCGTTATCTGAATGAACATGGAAATATTTACACCGATATCTGTATGAACATGGAAATATCTACACCGCTATCTGTATGAACATGGATATACGTAC
This sequence comes from Gorilla gorilla gorilla, assembly GCF_029281585.2. Classification (NCBI taxonomy): domain Eukaryota; kingdom Metazoa; phylum Chordata; class Mammalia; order Primates; family Hominidae; genus Gorilla; species Gorilla gorilla. The sequence goes on from NC_086017.1 coordinate 6,611,763, forward strand.
ACAGCCCTCTGGATGAACATGGAAATCTCTACACCGCTATCTGTGTAAACATGCATATATCTTCACCGCTATCTGTATAAACATGGAAATATCTACACCGCTATCTCTATGAACATGGAAATATCTACACAGCTATCTGTTTGAAGATGGAAATATATACACAGCTATCTGCATGAAAATGGAAATATCTACACAGCTATCTGCATATAGATGGAAATATCTACACAGCTATCTCTATACACATTGAAATATCTACACCGCTATCTGAATGAACATGGAAATATCAGCACTGCTATCTGTATGAACATGGAAATACCTACACCGCTATCTGTATGAACATGGAAATATCTACACCGCTATCTGTATGAACATGGATATATCTACACAGACCTCTGGATGAACACGGAAATATCCACACCGCTATCTGTGTAAACATGCATACATCTTCACCGCTATCTGTATAAACATGGAAATATCTACACCGCTATCTGTATGAACATGGAAATATCTACACCGCTATCTGTTTGAAGATGGAAATATATACATCACTATCTGCATGAAAATGGAAATATCTACACAGCTATCTGCATATAGACAAATATATCTACACAGCAATCTCTTTACACATGGAAATAACTACACCGCTATCTGTATGAACATGGAAATATCTACACCGCTATCTGTATGAACATGGATATATCTACACAGACATCTGGATGAACATGGAAATATCTACACCGCTATCTGTGTAAACATGCATACATCTTCACCGCTATCTGTATAAACATGGAAATATCTACACTGCTATCTGTATGAACATGGAAATATCTGCACCGCTATCTGTATGAACATGGAAATATCTACACCGCTATCTGTTTGAACATAGAAATATCTACACCGCTATCTACATGAAAATGGAAATATCTACACTGCTATCTGCATATACATGGAAATATCTACACAGCTATCTCTTTACACATGGAAATAACTACACCGCTATCTGTATGAACATGGAAATATCTACACCGCTATCTGTTTGAACATGGAAATATCTACACCGCTATCTGCATGAAAATGCAAATATCTGCACTGCTATCTGCATATACATTTAAATATCTACACAGCTATCTCTTTACACATGGAAATAACTACACCAGTATCTGTATGAACATGGAAATAACTACACCGCCATCTGTATGAACATGGAAATATCAGCACCGCCATCTGTCTGAACATATAAATATCTACACCGCCATCTGTATTAAGATTGAGATGTCTACACTGCTATCTGTATAAACATGGAAATATCTACACCGCCATCTGTATGAACATATAAATACACCGCCATCTGTATTAAGAAGGAAATATCTAAAAAGCTATCTGTATAAACATGGAAATATCTACACTGCTATCTGTATGAACATGGAAATATCTGCACCGCTATCTGTATGAACATGGAAATATCTACACCGCTATCTGTTTGAACATGGAAATATCTACACCGCTATCTACATGAAAATGGAAATATCTACACTGCTATCTGCATATACATGGAAATATCTACACAGCTATCTCTTTACACATGGAAATAACTACACCGCTATCTGTATGAACATGGAAATATCTACACCGCCATCTGTATGAACATGGAAATATCTGCACCGCCAACTGTATGAACATATAAATATCTACACCGCCATCTGTATTAAGATGGAGATATCTACACTGCTATCTGTATAAACATGGAAATATCTACACCGCTATCTGTATAAACATGGAAATATCTACACCGCTATCTGTGTAAACATGCATACATCTTCACCACTATGTGTATAAACATGGAAATATCTGCACCGCTATCGGTATGAACATGGAAATATCTACACCGCTATATGTATGAACATGGAAATACCTACACCGCTATCTCTTTGAACATGGAAATATCTACACCGCTATCTGCATGAAAATGGAAATATCTACAAAGCTATCTGCATATACATGGAAATATCTACACAGCTATCTCTTTACACATGGAAATAACTACACCGCTATATCTATAAACATGGAAATATCTACACCGCCATCTGTATGAACATGGAAATATCTGCACCGCCATCTGTATGAACATATAAATATGTACTCCGCCATCTGTATTAAGAAGGAAATATCTAAACCGCTATCTGTATAAACATGGAAATATCTACACCGCCATCTGTATGAACATGGAAATATCTAAACCGCCATCTGTATGAACATGGAAATATCTGCACCGCCATCTGTATGAACATATAAATATCTACACCGCCATCTGTATTAAGATGGTGATATCTACACCGCTATCTGTATAAACATGGAAATATCTACACCGCTATCTGTATAAACATGGAAATATCTACACCGCTATCTGTATGAACATGGATATATCTACACAGCCATCTGGATGAACATGGAAATACCTACACCGCTATCTGTATGAACATGGAAATATCTACACCGCTATCTGTATGAACATGGATATATCTACACAGCCATCTGGATGAACATGGAAACATCTACGCCGCTATCTGTGTAAACATGCATACATCTTCACCACTATCTGTATAAACATGGAAATATCTGCACCGCTATCGGTACAAACATGGAAATATCTACACCACTATCTGTATGAACATGGAAATACCTACACCGCTATCTGTTTGAACATGGAAATATCTACACCGCTATCTGCATGAAAATGGAAATATCTACACTGCTATCTGCATATACATTTAAATATCTACACAGCTATCTCTTTACACATGGAAATAACTACACCAGTATCTGTATGAACATGGAAATAACTACACCGCCATCTGTATGAACATGTAAATATCTGCACCGCCATCTGTCTGAACATATAAATATCTACACCGCCATCTGTATTAAGATGGACATGTCTACACTGCTATCTGTATAAACATGGAAATATCTACACCGCCATCTGTATGAACATATAAATACACCGCCATCTGTATTAAGAAGGAAATATCTAAAAAGCTATCTGTATAAACATGGAAATATCTACACTGCTATCTGTATGAACATGGAAATCTCTGCACCGCTATCTGTATGAACATGGAAATATCTACACCGCTATCTGTTTGAACATGGAAATATCTACACCGCTATCTACATGAAAATGGAAATATCTACACTGCTATCTGCATATACATGGAAATATCTACACAGCTATCTCTTTACACATGGAAATAACTACACCGCTATCTGTATGAACATGGAAATATCTGCACCGCCATCTGTATGAACATATAAATATCTACACCGCCATCTGTATTACGATGGAGATATCTACACCGCTATCTGTATAAACATGGAAATATCTACACCGCTATCTGTATGAACATGGAAATATCTACACTGCTATCTGTATGAACATGGAAATATCTACACCGCTATCTGTTTGAACATGGATATATCTACACAGCCCTCTGGATGAACATGGAAATATCCACACCGCTATCTGTGTAAACATGCATACATCTTCACCGCTGTCTGTATAAACATGGAAATATCTACACCGCTATCTCTATGAACATGGAAATATCTACACCGCTATCTGCATATAGATGGAAATATCTACACAGCTATCACTTTACACATGGAAATAACTACACCGCTATCTGTATGAACATGGAAATATCTACACCACCATCTGTATGAACATGAAAATATCTGCACCGCCATCTGTATGAACATATAAATATCTACACCACCATCTGTATTAAGATGGAGATATCTACACCGCTATCTGAATAAACATGGAAATATCCACACCGCTATCTGTATAAACATGGAAATATCTACACCGCTATCTGTATAAACATGGAAATATCTACACCGCTACCTGTATAAACATGGAAATATCAGCACCGCTATCTGTATGAACCTGGAAATATCTACACCGCTATCTGTATGAACATGGAAATATCTACACCGCTATCTGCATGAACATGGAAATATCTACAAAGCTATCTGAATGAACATGGAAATATCTACACCGCTATCTGTTTGAACATGTAAATATCTACACCGCTATCTGCATGAAAATGGAAATATCTACAAAGCTATCTGCATATACATGGAAATATCTACACAGCTATCTCTTTACACATGGAAATAACTACACCGCTATATCTATAAACATGGAAATATCTACACCACCATCTGTATGAACATGGAAATATCTGCAACGCCATCTGTTTGAAGATATAAATATCTACACCACCATCTGTAAAGAAGGAAATATCTAAACCGCTATCTGTATAAACACGGAAATATCAGCACCGCTCTCTGTATGAAATTGGAAATATCTACACCGCTATCTGTATGAACATGGAAATATCTACACTGCTATCTGCATGAACATGGAAATAGGTAAACCGTTATGTGTATGAAAATGGAAATAGCTACACCGCTATCTGTATGAACATGGAAATATCTACACCGCTATCTGTATGAACATGGATATATCTACACAGCCATCTGGATGAACATGGAAATATCTACACCGCTATCTGTATGAACATGGAAATATCTACACCGCTATCTGTATGAACATGGATATATCTACGCAGCCATCTGGATGAACATGGAAATATCTACACCGCTATCTGTGTAAACATGCATACATCTTCACCACTATGTGTATAAACATGGAAATATCTGCACCGCTATCGGTATGAACATGGAAATATCTACACCGCTATCTGTATGAACATGGAAATACCTACACCGCTATCTCTTTGAACATGGAAATATCTACACCGCTATCTGCATGAAAATGGAAATATCTACAAAGCTATCTGCATATACATGGAAATATCTACACAGCTATCTCTTTACACATGGAAATAACTACACCGCTATATCTATAAACATGGAAATATCTACACCGCCATCTGTATGAACATGGAAATATCTGCACCGCCATGTGTATGAACATATAAATATCTACACCGCCATCTGTATTAAGAAGGAAATATCTAAACCGCTATCTGTATAAACATGGAAATATCTACACCGCCATCTGTATGAACATGGAAATATCTACACCGCCATCTGTATGAACATGGAAATATCTGCACCGCCATCTGTATGAACATATAAATATCTACACCGCCATCTGTATTAAGATGGTGATATCTACACCGCTATCTGTATAAACATGGAAATATCTACACCGCTATCTGTATAAACATGGAAATATCTACACCGCTATCTGTATAAACATGGAAATATCTACACCGCTATCTGTATGAACATGGATATATCTACACAGCCCTCTGGATGAACATGGAAACATCCACACCGCTATCTGTGTAAACATGCATACATCTTCACCGCTATCTGTATAAACATGGAAATATCTACACCGCTATCTCTATGAACATGGAAATATCTACACCGCTATCTGTTTGAAGATGGAAATATATACACCGCTATCTGCATGAAAATGGAAATATCTACACAGCTATCTGCATATAGATGGAAATATCTACACAGCTATCTCTTTACACATGGAAACAACTACACCGCTATCTGTATGAACATGGAAATATCTACACTGCCATCTGTATGAACATGGAAATATCTGCACCGTCATCTGTATGAACATATAAATATCTACACCGCCATCTATATTAAGATGGAGATATCTACACCGCTATCTGTATAAACATGGAAATATCAACACCGCTATCTGTATAAACATGGAAATATCTACACCGCTATCTGTATAAACATGGAAATATCTACACCGCTACCTGTATAAACATGGAAATATCAGCACCGCTATCTGTATGAACATGGAAGTATCTACACCGCTATCTGTATGAACATGGAAATATCTACACCGCTATCTGTATGAACATGGATATACGTACACAGCCCTCTGGAAGAACATGGAAATCTCTACACCGCTATCTGTGTAAACATGGATACATCTTCACCGCTATCTGTATAAACATGGAAATATCTACACCGCTATCTCTATGAACATGGAAATATCTACACCGCTATCTGTTTTAAGATGGAAATATATACACAGCTATCTGCATGAAAATGGAAATATCTACACAGCTATCTGCATGTAGATGGAAATATCTACACAGCTATCTCTTTACACATTGAAATATCTACACCGCTATCTGAATGAACATGGAAATATCAGCACCGCTATCTGTATGAACATGGAAATACCTACACCGCTATCTGTATGAACATGGAAATATCTACACAGCGATCTGTATGAAAAAGGATATATCTACACAGCCCTCTTGATGAACATGGAAATATCCACACCGCTGTCTGTGTAAACATGCATACATCTTCACCGCTATCTGTATAAACATGGAAATATCTACACCGCTATCTGTATGAACATGGAAATATCTACACCGCTATCTGTTTGAAGATGGAAATATATACATCGCTATCTGCATGAAAATGGAAATATCTACACAGCTATCTGCATATAGATGGAAATATCAACACAGCAATCTCTTTACACATGGGAATAACTACACCGCTATCTGTATGAACATGGAAATATCTACACCGCTATCTGTATGAACATGGATATATCTACACAGCCATCTGGATGAACATGGAAATATCTACACCGCTATCTGTGTAAACATGCATACATCTTCACCGCTATCTGTATAAACATGGAAATATCTACACTGCTATCTGTATGAACATGGAAATATCTGCACCGCTATCTGTATGAACATGGAAATATCTACACCGCTGTCTGTTTGAACATGGAAATATCTACACCGCTATCTGCATGAAAATGGAAATATCTACACTGCTATCTGCATATACATGGAAATATCTACACAGCTATCTCTTTACACATGGAAATATCTACACCGCCATCTGTATGAACATGGAAATATCTGCACCGCCATCTGTATGAACATATAAATATCTACACCGCCATCTGTATTAAGATGGAGACATCTACACCGCTATCTGTATAAACATGGAAATATCTACACCGCTATCTGTATAAACATGGAAATATATACACCGCTATCTGTATAAACATGGAAATATCTACACCGCTACCTGTATAAACATGGAAATATCAGCACCGCTATCTGTATGAACATGGAAATATCTACACTGCTATCTGTATGAACATGGAAATATCTACACCGCTATCTGTATGAACATGGATATATCTACACAGCCCTCTGGATGAACATGGAAATATCCACACCGCTATCTGTGTAAACATGCATACATCTTCACCGCTATCTGTATAAACATGGAAATATCTACACCGCTATCTCTATGAACATGGAAATATCTACACCGCTATCTGTTTGAAGATGGAAATATATACACCGCTATCTGCATGAAAATGGAAATATATACACAGCTATCTGCATATAGATGGAAATATCTACACAGCTATCTCTTTACACATGGAAATAACTACACCGTTATCTGTATGAACATGGAAATATCTACACCGCCATCTGTATGAACATGGAAATATCTGCACCGCCATCTTTATGAACATATAAATATCTAAACCGCCATCTCTATTAAGATGGAGATATCTACACCGCTATCTGAATAAACATGGAAATATCTACACCGCTATCTGTATAAACATGGATATATCTACACCGCTATCTTTATAAACATGGATATATCTTCACCGCTACCTGTATAAACATGGAAATATCAGCACCGCTATCTGTATGAACCTGGAAATATCTACAACGCTATCTGTATGAAAATGGAAATATCTACACTGCTATCTGCATGAACATGGAAATATCTACAAAGCTATCTGAATGAACATGGAAATATCTACACCGCTATCTGTTTGAACATGTAAATATCTACACCGCTATCTGCATGAAAATGGAAATATCTACAAAGCTATCTGCATATACATGGAAATATCTACACAGCTATCTCTTTACACATGGAAATAACTACACCGCTATATCTATAAACATGGAAATATCTACACCACCATCTGTATGAACATGGAAATATCTGCACCGCCATCTGTTTGAACATATAAATATCTACACCGCCATCTGTATTAAGAAGGAAATATCTAAACCGCTATCTGTATAAACACGGAAATATCAGCACCGCTCTCTGTATGAAAATGGAAATATCTACACCGCTATCTGTATGAACATGGAAATATCTACACTGCTATCTGTATGAACATGGATATATCTACACAGCCATCTGGATGAACATGGAAATAGCTACACCGTTATGTGTATGAAAATGGAAATAGCTACACCGCTATCTGTATGAACATGGAAATATCTACACTGCTATCTGCATATACATTTAAATATCTACACAGCTATCTCTTTACACATGGAAATAACTACACCACTATCTGTATGAACATGGAAATAACTACACAGCCATCTGGATGAACATGGAAATATCAGCACCGCTATCTGTATGAACATGGAAATATCTATACCGCTATCTTTATGAACATGGAAATATCTACACCGCTATCTGTATGAACATGGATATATCTACACAGCCCTCTGGATGAACATGGAAATATCCACACCGCTATCTTTGTGAACATGCATACATCTTCACTGCTATCTGTATAAACATGGAAATATCTACACCGCTATCTGTATGAACATGGAAATATCTACAACACTATCTGTTTGAAGATGGAAATATATACATCGCTATCTGCATGAAAATGGAAATATCTACACAGCTCTCTGCATATAGATGGAAATATCTACACAGCAATCTCTTTACACATGGAAATAACTACACCGCTATTTGTATGAACATGGACATATCTACACCGCCATGTGTATGAACATGGAAATATCTGCACGGCCATCTGTATGAACATATAAATATCTACACCGCCATCTGTATTAAGATGGAGATATCTACACCGCTATCTGAATAAACATGGAAATATCTACAACGATATCTGTATGAACATGGAAATATCTACACTGCTATCTGTATGAACATGGAAATAGCTACACCATTATCTGTATGAACATGGAAATAGCTACACCGCTATCTGTATGAACATGGAAATATCTACACCGCTATCTGAATGAACATGGATATATCTACACAGCCATCTGCATGAACATGGAAATATCTACACCGCTATCTGTATGAACATGGAAATATCTACACCGCTATCTGTATGAACATGGATATATCTACACAGCCATCTGGATGAACATGGAAATATCTAAACCGCTATCTGTGTAAACATTCATACATCTTCACAGCTATCTGTATAAACAGGGAAATAGCTACACTGCCATCCGTATGAACATGGAAATATCTGCACCGCTATCTGTATGAACATGGAAATATCTACACCGCTATCTGTTTGAACATGGAAATATCTACACCGCTATCTGCATATAGATGGAAATATCTACACTGCTATCTGCATATACATGGAAATATCTACACAGCTATCTCTTTACACATGGAAATAACTACACCGCAATCTGTATGAACATGGAAATATCTACACCGCCAACTGGATGAACATGGAAATATCTGCACCGCCATCTGTATTAACATATAAATATCTACACCGCCATCTGTATTAAGATGGAGATATCTACACCGCTATCTGTATAAACATGGAAATATCTACTCCGCTATCTGTATAAACATGGAAATATATACACCGCTATCTGTATAAACATGGAAATATCTACACCGCTACCTGTATAAACATGGAAATATCAGCACCGCTATCTGTATGAACATGGAAATATCTACACTGCTATCTGTATGAACATGGAAATATCTACACCGCTATCTGTATGAACATGGATATATCTACACAGCCCTCTGGATGAACATGGAAATATCCACACCGCTATCTGTGTAAACATGCATACATCTTCAGCGCTATCTGTATAAACATGGAAATATCTACACCGCTATCTCTATGAACATGGAAATATCTACACCGCTATCTGTTTGAAGATGGAAATATATACACCGCTATCTGCATGAAAATGGAAATATCTACACAGCTATCTGCATATAGATGGAAATATCTACACAGCTATCTCTTTACACATGGAAATAACTACACCGCTATCTGTATGAACATGGAAATATCTACACCGCCATCTGTATGAACATGGAAATATCTGCAACGCCATCTGTATGAACATATAAATATCTACACCGCCATCTCTATTAAGATGGAGATATCTACACCGCTATCTGAATAAACATGGAAATATCTACACCGCTATCTGTATAAACATGGAAATATCTACACCGCTATCTGTAAAAACATGGAAATATCTACACCGCTACCTGTATAAACATGGAAATATCAGCACCGCTATCTGTATGAACCTGGAAATATCTACACCGCTATCTGTATGAACATGGAAATATCTACACCGCTATCTGTATGAACATGGAAATATCTACAAAGCTATCTGAATGAACATGGAAATATCTACACCGCTATCTGTTTGAACATGTAAATATCTACACCGCTATCTGCATGAAAATGGAAATATTTACAAAGCTATCTGCATATACATGGAAATATCTACACAGCTATCTCTTTACACATGGAAATAACTACACCACTATATCTATAAACATGGAAATATCTACACCACCATCTGTAGGAACATGGAAATATCTGCACCGCCATCTGTTTGAACATATAAATATCTACACCGCCAACTGTATTAAGAAGGAAATATCTACACCGCTATCTGTGTAAACATGCATACATCTTCACCACTATCTGTATAAACATGGAAATATCTGCACCGCTATCGGTATGAACATGTAAATATCTACACCGCTATCTGTATGAACATGGAAATACCTACACCGCTATCTGTTTGGACATGGAAATATCTACACCGCTATCTGCATGAAAATGGAAATATCTACACTGCTATCTGCATATACATTTAAATATCTACACAGCTATCTCTTTACACATGGAAATAACTACACCACTATCTGTATGAACATGGAAATAACTACACCGCCATCTGTATGAACATGGAAAAATCTGCACCGCCATCTGTATGAACATATAAATATCTACACCACCATCTGTATTAAGATGGAGATATCTACACTGCTATCTGAATAAACATGGAAATACCTACACCGCCATCTGTATGAATATATAAATACACCGCCATCTGTATTAAGAAGGAAATATCTAAACCGCTATCTGTATAAACTTGGTAATATCTACACCGCTGCCTGTATAAACATGGAAATATCAGCACCGCTATCTGTATGAACATGGAAATATCTACACCGCTATCTATTTGAACATGGAAATATCTACACCGCTATCAGCATGAAAATGGAAATATCTACAAAGCTATCTGCATATACATGGAAATATCTAAACAGCTATCTCTTTACACATGGAAATAACTACACCGCTATATCTATAAACATGGAAATATCTACACCGCCATCTGTATGAACATGGAAATATCTGCACCGCCATCTGTATGAACATATAAATATCTACACCGCCATCTGTATTAAGAAGGAAATAACTAAACCGCTATCTGTATAATCATGGAAATATCTACACTGCCATCTGTATGAACATGGAAATATCCACACCGCCATCTGTATGAACATGGAAATATCTGCACCGCCATCTGTATGAACATATAAATATCTACACCGCTATCTGTATGAACATGGAAATATCTACACCGCTATCTGTATAAACATGGAAATATCTACACCGCTACCTGTATAAACATGGAAATATCAGCACCGCTATCTGCATGAACATGGAAATACCTACACCACTATCTGTATGAACATGGAAATATCTACACCGCTATCTGTATGAACATGGATATATCTACACAGCCCTCTGGATGAACATGGAAATATCCACACCGCTATCTGTGTAAACATGCATACATCTTCACCGCTATCTGTATAAACATGGAAATATCTACACCGCTATCTCTATGAACATGGAAATATCTACACCGCTATCTGTATGAACATGGATATATCTACACAGCCATCTGTATGAACATGGAAATATCTACACCGCTATCTGTGTAAACATGCATACATCTTCACCACTATCTGTATAAACATGGAAATATCTGCACCGCTATCGGTATGAACATGGAAATATCTACACCGCTATCTGTATGAACATGGAAATACCTACACCGCTATCTGTTTGGACATGGAAATATCTACACCGCTATCTGCATGAAAATGGAAATATCTACACTGCTATCTGCATATACATTTAAATATCTACACAGCTATCTCTTTACACATGGAAATAACTACACCACTATCTGTATGAACATGGAAATAACTACACAGCCATCTGGATGAACATGGAAATATCAGCACCGCTATCTGTATGAACATGGAAATATCTATACCGCTATCTTTATGAACATGGAAATATCTACACCGCTATCTGTATGAACATGGATATATCTACACAGCCCTCTGGATGAACATGGAAATATCCACACCGCTATCTTTGTGAACATGCATACATCTTCACTGCTATCTGTATAAACATGGAAATATCTACACCGCTATCTGTATGAACATGGAAATATCTACAACACTATCTGTTTGAAGATGGAAATATATACATCGCTATCTGCATGAAAATGGAAATATCTACACAGCTCTCTGCATATAGATGGAAATATCTACACAGCAATCTCTTTACACATGGAAATAACTACACCGCTATTTGTATGAACATGGACATATCTACACCGCCATGTGTATGAACATGGAAATATCTGCACGGCCATCTGTATGAACATATAAATATCTACACCGCCATCTGTATTAAGATGGAGATATCTACACCGCTATCTGAATAAACATGGAAATATCTACAACGATATCTGTATGAACATGGAAATATCTACACTGCTATCTGTATGAACATGGAAATAGCTACACCATTATCTGTATGAACATGGAAATAGCTACACCGCTATCTGTATGAACATGGAAATATCTACACCGCTATCTGAATGAACATGGATATATCTACACAGCCATCTGCATGAACATGGAAATATCTACACCGCTATCTGTATGAACATGGAAATATCTACACCGCTATCTGTATGAACATGGATATATCTACACAGCCATCTGGATGAACATGGAAATATCTAAACCGCTATCTGTGTAAACATTCATACATCTTCAAAGCTATCTGTATAAACAGGGAAATAGCTACACTGCCATCCGTATGAACATGGAAATATCTGCACCGCTATCTGTGTAAACATGCATACATCTTCAGCGCTATCTGTATAAACATGGAAATATCTACACCGCTCTCTCTATGAACATGGAAATATCTACACCGCTATCTGTTTGAAGATGGAAATATATACACCGCTATCTGCATGAAAATGGAAATATCTACACAGCTATCTGCATATAGATGGAAATATCTACACAGCTATCTCTTTACACATGGAAATAACTACACCGCTATCTGTATGAACATGGAAATATCTACACCGCCATCTGTATGAACATGGAAATATCTGCAACGCCATCTGTATGAACATATAAATATCTACACCGCCATCTCTATTAAGATGGAGATATCTACACCGCTATCTGAATAAACATGGAAATATCTACACCGCTATCTGTATAAACATGGAAATATCTACACCGCTATCTGTAAAAACATGGAAATATCTACACCGCTACCTGTATAAACATGGAAATATCAGCACCGCTATCTGTATGAACCTGGAAATATCTACACCGCTATCTGTATGAACATGGAAATATCTACACCGCTATCTGTATGAACATGGAAATATCTACAAAGCTATCTGAATGAACATGGAAATATCTACACCGCTATCTGCATGAAAATGGAAATATTTACAAAGCTATCTGCATATACATGGAAATATCTACACAGCTATCTCTTTACACATGGAAATAACTACACCACTATATCTATAAACATGGAAATATCTACACCACCATCTGTAGGAACATGGAAATATCTGCACCGCCATCTGTTTGAACATATAAATATCTACACCGCCAACTGTATTAAGAAGGAAATATCTACACCGCTATCTGTGTAAACATGCATACATCTTCACCACTATCTGTATAAACATGGAAATATCTGCACCGCTATCGGTATGAACATGTAAATATCTACACCGCTATCTGTATGAACATGGAAATACCTACACCGCTATCTGTTTGGACATGGAAATATCTACACCGCTATCTGCATGAAAATGGAAATATCTACACTGCTATCTGCATATACATTTAAATATCTACACAGCTATCTCTTTACACATGGAAATAACTACACCACTATCTGTATGAACATGGAAATAACTACACCACCATCTGTATGAACATGGAAATATCTGCACCGCCATCTGTATGAACATATAAATATCTACACCGCCATCTGTATTAAGATGGAGATATCTACACTGCTATCTGAATAAACATGGAAATACCTACACCGCCATCTGTATGAATATATAAATACACCGCCATCTGTATTAAGAAGGAAATATCTAAACCGCTATCTGTATAAACTTGGTAATATCTACACCGCTGCCTGTATAAACATGGAAATATCAGCACCGCTATCTGTATGAACATGGAAATATCTACACCGCTATCTATTTGAACATGGAAATATCTACACCGCTATCAGCATGAAAATGGAAATATCTACAAAGCTATCTGCATATACATGGAAATATCTAAACAGCTATCTCTTTACACATGGAAATAACTACACCGCTATATCTATAAACATGGAAATATCTACACCGCCATCAGTATGAACATGGAAATATCTGCACCGCCATCTGTATGAACATATAAATATCTACACCGCCATCTGTATTAAGAAGGAAATAACTAAACCGCTATCTGTATAATCATGGAAATATCTACACTGCCATCTGTATGAACATGGAAATTTCCACACCGCCATCTGTATGAACATGGAAATATCTGCACCGCCATCTGTATGAACATATAAATATCTACACCGCTATCTGTATGAACATGGAAATATCTACACCGCTATCTGTATAAACATGGAAATATCTACACCGCTACCTGTATAAACATGGAAATATCAGCACCGCTATCTGCATGAACATGGAAATACCTACACCACTATCTGTATGAACATGGAAATATCTACACCGCTATCTGTATGAACATGGATATATCTACACAGCCCTCTGGATGAACATGGAAATATCCACACCGCTATCTGTGTAAACATGCATACATCTTCACCGCTATCTGTATAAACATGGAAATATCTACACCGCTATCTCTATGAACATGGAAATATCTACACTGCTATCTGTTTGAAGATGGAAATATATACACCGCCATCTGCATGAAAATGGAAATATCTACACAGCTATCTGCATATAGATGGAAATATCTACACAGCTATCTCTTTACACATGGAAATAACTACACCGCTATCTGTATGAACATGGAAATATCTACACCGCCATCTGCATGAACATGGAAATATCTGCACCGCCATCTGTATGAACATATAAATATCTACACTGCCATCTGTATTAAGATGGAGATATCTACACCGCTATCTGTATAAACGTGGAAATATCAACACCGCTATCTGTATAAACATGGAAATATCTACACCGCTACCTGTATAAACATGGAAATATCTACACCGCTACCTGTATAAACATGGAAATATCAGCACCGCTATCTGTATGAACATGGAAATATCTACACCGCTATCTGTATGAACATGGAAATATCTACACCGCTATCTGTATGAACATGGATATACGTAAACAGAACTCTGGATGAACATGGAAATCTCTACACCGCTATCTGTGTAAACATGTATACATCTTCACCGGTATCTGTATAAACATGGAAATATCTACACCGCTATCTCTATGAACATGAAAATATCTACACCGCTACCTGTTTGAAGATGGAAATATATACACAGCTATCTGCATGAAAATGGAAATATCTACACAGCTATCTGCATATAGATGGAAATATCTACACAGCTATCTCTTTACACATTGAAATATCTACACCGCTATCTGAATGAACATGGCAATATCAGCACCGCTATCTGTATGGACATGGAAATACCTACACCGCTATCAGTATGAACATGGAAATATCTACACCGCTATCTGTATGAACATGGATATATCTACACAGCCCTCTGGATGAACATGGAAATATCCACACCGCTATCTGTGTAAACATGCATACATCTTCACCGCTATCTGTATAAACATGGAAATATCTACACCGCTATCTGTATGAACATGGAAATATCTACACCGCTATCTGTTCGAAGATGGAAATATATACATCGCTATCTGCATGAAAATGGAAATATCTACACAGCTATCTGCATATAGATGGAAATATCTACACAGCAATCTCTTTACACATGGAAATAACGACACCGCTATCTGTATGAACATGGAAATATCTACACCGCTATCTGTATGAACATGGAAATAGCTACACCGTTATCTGTATGAACATGGAAATAGCTACACCGCTATCTGTATGAACATGGATATATCTACACAGCCATCTGGATGAACATGGAAATATCTACACCGCTATCTGTATGAACATGGATATATCTACACAGCCATCTGGATGAACATGGAAATATCTACACCGCTATCTGTGTAAACATGCATACATCTTCACCGCTATCTGTATAAACATGGAAATATCTACACTGCTATCTGTATGAACATGGAAATATCTGCACCACTATCTGTATGAACATGGAAATATCTACACCGCTGTCTGCATGAAAATGGAAATATCTACACTGCTATCTGCATATACATGGAATTATCTACACAGCTATCTCTTTACACATGGAAATAACTACACCGCTATATCTATAAACATGGAAATATCTACACCGCCATCAGTATGAACATGGAAATATCTGCACCGCCATCTGTATGAACATATAAATATCTACACCGCCATCTGTATTAAGAAGGAAATAACTAAACCGCTATCTGTATAATCATGGAAATATCTACACTGCCATCTGTATGAACATGGAAATTTCCACACCGCCATCTGTATGAACATGGAAATATCTGCACCGCCATCTGTATGAACATATAAATATCTACACCGCTATCTGTATGAACATGGAAATATCTACACCGCTATCTGTATAAACATGGAAATATCTACACCGCTACCTGTATAAACATGGAAATATCAGCACCGCTATCTGCATGAACATGGAAATACCTACACCACTATCTGTATGAACATGGAAATATCTACACCGCTATCTGTATGAACATGGATATATCTACACAGCCCTCTGGATGAACATGGAAATATCCACACCGCTATCTGTGTAAACATGCATACATCTTCACCGCTATCTGTATAAACATGGAAATATCTACACCGCTATCTCTATGAACATGGAAATATCTACACTGCTATCTGTTTGAAGATGGAAATATATACACCGCCATCTGCATGAAAATGGAAATATCTACACAGCTATCTGCATATAGATGGAAATATCTACACAGCTATCTCTTTACACATGGAAATAACTACACCGCTATCTGTATGAACATGGAAATATCTACACCGCCATCTGCATGAACATGGAAATATCTGCACCGCCATCTGTATGAACATATAAATATCTACACTGCCATCTGTATTAAGATGGAGATATCTACACCGCTATCTGTATAAACGTGGAAATATCAACACCGCTATCTGTATAAACATGGAAATATCTACACCGCTACCTGTATAAACATGGAAATATCTACACCGCTACCTGTATAAACATGGAAATATCAGCACCGCTATCTGTATGAACATGGAAATATCTACACCGCTATCTGT
Source organism: Gorilla gorilla gorilla (assembly GCF_029281585.2). Lineage (NCBI taxonomy): Eukaryota > Metazoa > Chordata > Mammalia > Primates > Hominidae > Gorilla > Gorilla gorilla. The sequence goes on from NC_086017.1 coordinate 6,629,805, forward strand.
ATGAACATGGAAATATCTACACCGCTATCTGTATGAACATGGATATACGTACACAGAACTCTGGATGAACATGGAAATCTCTACACCGCTATCTGTGTAAACATGTATACATCTTCACCGGTATCTGTATAAACATGGAAATATCTACACCGCTATCTCTATGAACATGAAAATATCTACACCGCTACCTGTTTGAAGATGGAAATATATACACAGCTATCTGCATGAAAATGGAAATATCTACACAGCTATCTGCATATAGATGGAAATATCTACACAGCTATCTCTTTACACATTGAAATATCTACACCGCTATCTGAATGAACATGGCAATATCAGCACCGCTATCTGTATGGACATGGAAATACCTACACCGCTATCAGTATGAACATGGAAATATCTACACCGCTATCTGTATGAACATGGATATATCTACACAGCCCTCTGGATGAACATGGAAATATCCACACCGCTATCTGTGTAAACATGCATACATCTTCACCGCTATCTGTATAAACATGGAAATATCTACACCGCTATCTGTATGAACATGGAAATATCTACACCGCTATCTGTTCGAAGATGGAAATATATACATCGCTATCTGCATGAAAATGGAAATATCTACACAGCTATCTGCATATAGATGGAAATATCTACACAGCAATCTCTTTACACATGGAAATAACGACACCGCTATCTGTATGAACATGGAAATAACTACACCGCTATCTGTATGAACATGGAAATAGCTACACCGTTATCTGTATGAACATGGAAATAGCTACACCGCTATCTGTATGAACATGGATATATCTACACAGCCATCTGGATGAACATGGAAATATCTACACCGCTATCTGTATGAACATGGATATATCTACACAGCCATCTGGATGAACATGGAAATATCTACACCGCTATCTGTGTAAACATGCATACATCTTCACCGCTATCTGTATTAACATGGAAATATCTACACTGCTATCTGTATGAACATGGAAATATCTGCACCACTATCTGTATGAACATGGAAATATCTACACCGCTATCTGCATGAAAATGGAGATATCTACACCGCTATCTGCATATACATGGAATTATCTACACAGCTATCTCTTTACACATGGAAATAACTACACCGCTATCTGTATGAACATGGAAATATCTACACCGCCATCTGTATGAACATGGAAATATCTGCACCGCCATCTGTATGAACATATAAATATCTACACCGCCATCTGTATTAAGATGGAGATATCTACACTGCTATCTGTATAAACATGGAAATATCTACACCGCTATCTGTATAAACATGGAAATATCTACACCGCTATCTGTATAAACATGGAAATATCTACACCGCTACCAGTATAAACATGGAAATATCAGCACCGCTATCTGTATGAACATGGAAATATCTACACCGCTATCTGTATGAACATGGAAATATCTACACCGCTATCTGTATGTACATGGATATATCTACACAGCCCTCTGGATGAACATGGAAATATCCACACCGCTATCTGTGTAAACATGCATACATCTTCACCGCTATCTGTATAAACATGGAAATATCTACACCGCTATCTCTATGAACATGGAAATATCTACACTGCTATCTGTTTGAAGATGGAAATATATACACCGCTATCTGCATGAAAATGGAAATATCTACACAGCTATCTGCATATAGATGGAAATATCTACACAGCTATCTCTTTACACATGGAAATAACTACACCGCTATCTGTATGAACATGGAAATATCTACACCGCCATCTGCATGAACATGGAAATATCTGCAACGCCATCTGTATGAACATATAAATATCTACACCGCCATCTGTATTAAGATGGAGATATCTACACCGCTATCTGTATAAACGTGGAAATATCAACACCGCTATCTGTATAAACATGGAAATATCTACACCGCTATCTGTATAAACATGGAAATATCTACACCGCTACCTGTATAAACATGGAAATATCAGCACCGCTATCTGTATGAACATGGAAATATCTACACCGCTATCTGTATGAACATGGAAATATCTACACCGCTATCTGTATGAACATGGATATACGTACACAGAACTCTAGATGAACATGGAAATCTCTACACCGCTATCTGTGTAAACATGTATACATCTTCACCGCTATCTGTATAAACATGGAAATATCTACACCGCTATCTCTATGAACATGAAAATATCTACACCGCTATCTGTTTGAAGATGGAAATATATACACAGCTATCTGCATGAAAATGGAAATATCTACACAGCTATCTGCATATAGATGGAAATATCTACACCGCTATCTGTATAAACATGGAAATATCTACACCGCTACCAGTATAAACATGGAAATATCAGCACCGCTATCTGTATGAACATGGAAATATCTACACTGCTATCTGTATGAACATGGAAATATCTACACCGCTATCTGTATGAACATGGATATATCTACACAGCCCTCTGGATGAACATGGAAATATCCACACCGCTATCTGTGTAAACATGCATACATCTTCACCGCTATCTGTATAAACATGGAAATATCTACACGGCTATCTGTATGAACATGGAAATATCTACACCGCTATCTGTTTGAAGATGGAAATATATACACCGCTATCTGCATGAAAATGGAAATATCTACACAGCTATCTGCATATAGATGGAAATATCTACACAGATATCTCTTTACACATGGAAATAACTACACCGCTATCTGTATGAACATGGAAATATCAGCACCGCTATCTGTATGAACCTGGAAATATCTACACCGCTACCTGTATAAACATGGAAATATCAGCACCGCTATCTGTATGAACCTGGAAATATCTACACCGCTATCTGTATGAACATGGAAATATCTACACCGCTATCTGCATGAACATGGAAATATCTACAAAGCTATCTGAATGAACATGGAAATATCTACACCGCTATCTGTTTGAACATGTAAATATCTACACCGCTATCTGCATGAAAATGGAAATATCTACAAAGCTATCTGCATATACATGGAAATATCTTCACAGCTATCTCTTTACACATGGAAATAACTACACCGCCTTATCTATAAACATGGAAATATCTACACCACCGTCTGTATGAACATGGAAATATCTGCACCGCCATCTGTTTGAACATATAAATATCTACACCGCCATCAGTATTAAGAAGGAAATATCTAAACCGCTATCTGTATAAACACGGAAATATCAGCACCGCTCTCTGTATGAAAATGGAAATATCTACACAGCTATCTCTTTACACATGGAAATAACTACACCGCTATCTGTATGAACATGGAAATATCTACACCGCCATCTGTATGAACATGGAAATATCTGCACCGCCATCTGTATGAACATATAAATATCTACACCGCCATCTGTATTAAGATGGAGATATCTACACCGCTATCTGAATAAACATGGAAATATCTAAACCGCTATCTGTATAAACATGGAAATATCTACAACGCTATCTGTGTAAACATTCATAGAACTTCACCGCTATCTGTATAAACCTGGAAATATCTACACCGCTATCTGTATGAACATGGAAATATCCACACCGCTATCTGTATGAGCATGGAAATATCTACACTGCTATCTGTTTGAACATGGAAATTTCGACACCACTATCTGTATGAACATGGAAATATCTTCACAGCCATCTGTATGAACATGGATATGTCTACACATCCATCTGGATGAACATGGAAAAATCTACACCGCGATCTGTATGAACATGGGAATATCTACACCGCTATCTGTGTAAACATGCATACATCTTCTCCGCTATCTGTATAAACGTGGAAATATCTACACTGCTATCTGTATGAAAAAGGAAATATCTACACTGCTATCTGTTTGAACATGGAAATATCTACACCGCTATCTGCATGAAAATGGAAATATCTACACAGCGATCTGCATATACATGGAAATATCTACAAAGCTATCTCTTTACACATGGAAATAACTACAGCGCTATCTCTATAAACATACAAATATCTACACCGCCATCAGTATGAACATGGAAATATCTGCAATGCCATCTGTATGAACATATAAATATCTACACCGCCATCTATATTAAGATGGAGATATCTACACCGCTATCTGCATGAAAATGGAAATATCTACACTGCTATCTGCATATACATTTAAATATCTAAACAGCTATCTCTTTACACATGGAAATAACTACACCGTTATCTGTATGAACATGGAAATACCTACACCGCCATCTGTATGAACATGGAAATATCTTCACCGCCATCTGTATGAACATGGATATATCTACACAGCCATCTGTATGAACATGGAAATATCTACACCGCTATCTGTATGAACATGGAAATATCTACACCGCTATCTGTATGAACATGGAAATATCTTCACCGCCATCTGTGTAAACATGCATACACCTTCACCACTATCTGTATAAGCATGTAAATATCTACACCGCTATCTGTATGAACATGGAAATATCTTCACCGCCATCTGTGTAAACATGCATACACCTTCACCGCTATCTGTATAACCATGTAAATATCTACACTGCTATCTGTATGAACTTGGAAATATCTACACCGCTATCTGTTTGAACAAGGAAATATCTACACCGCTATCTGCATGAAAATGGAAATATCTACACAGCGATCTGCATATACATGGAAATATCTACAAAGCTATCTCTTTACACATGGAAATATCTGCAGCGCTATCTCTATAAACATACAAATATCTACACCGCCATCTGTATGAACATGGAAATATCTGCACCGCCATCTGTATGAACATATAAATATCTACACCGCCATCTATATTAAGATGGAGATATCTACACCGCTATCTGTATAAACTTGGAAATATCTACACCGCTATCTGTATAAACATGGAAATATCTACACTGCAATCTGTATAAACATGGAAATATCTACACCGCTACCTGTATAAACATGGAAATATCAGCACCGCTATCTGTATGAACATGGAAATATCTACACCGCTATCTCTATGAAAATGGAAATTTCTACACCACTATCTATATGAACATGGAAATAGCTGCACCGCTATCTGTATGAACAGGGAAATATCTACACCACTACCTGTATGAACATGGAAATATCTACACCGCTATCTGTATGAACATGGATATATCTACACAACCATCTGGATGAACACAGAAATATCTACACCGCTATCTGTATGAACATGGAAATATCTGCAATGACATCTGTATGAACATATAAATATCTACACCGCCATCTATATTAAGATGGAGATATCTACACCGCTATCTGCATGAAAATGGAAATATCTACACTGCTATCTGCATATACATTTAAATATCTACACAGCTATCACTTTACACATGGAAATAACTACACCGTTATCTGTATGAACATGGAAATATCTACACCGCCATCTGTATGAACATGGAAATATCTTCACCGCCATCTGTATGAACATGGATATATCTACTCAGCCATCTGTATGAACATGGAAATATCTACACCGCTATCTGTATGAACATGGAAATATCTACACCGCTATCTGTATGAACATGGAAATATCTTCACCGCCATCTGTGTAAACATGCATACACCTTCACCGCTATCTGTATAACCATGGAAATATCTACACCGCTATCTGTATGAACATGGAAATATCTACACCGCTATCTGAACATGGAAATATCTTAACCGCTATCTGCATGAAAATGGAAATATCTACACAGCTATCTGCATGTACATGGAAATATCTACACAGCTATCCCTTTACACGTGGAAATAATTACACCGCTATCTGTATGAACATGGAAATATCTTCACCGCCATCTGTATGAACATGGATATATCTACAGAGCCATCTGGATGAACATGGAAATATCTACACCGCTATCTGTATGAAGATGGAAATATCTACAACGCTATCTGTGTAAACATGCATACATCTTCACCGCTATCTATATAAACATGGAAATATCAACACTGCTATCTGTATGAACTTGGAAATATCTACACCGCTATCTGTTTGAACAAGGAAATATCTACACCGCTATCTGCATGAAAATGGAAATATCTACACAGCGATCTGCATATAAAAGGAAATATCTACAAAGCTATCTCTTTACACATGGAAATATCTACAGCGCTATCTCTATAAAGATACAAATATCTACACCGCCATCTGTATGAACATGGAAATATCTGCACCGCCATCTGTATGAACATATAAATATCTACACCGCCATCTATATTAAGATGGAGATATCTACACCGCTATCTGTATAAACTTGGAAATATCTACACCGCTATCTGTATAAACATGGAAATATCTACACTGCAATCTGTATAAACATGGAAATATCTACACCGCTACCTGTATAAACATGGAAATATCAGCACCGCTATCTGTATGAACATGGAAATATGTACACCGCTATCTCTATGAACATGGAAATTTCTACACCACTATCTATATGAACATGGAAATAGCTGCACCGCTATCTGTATGAACAGGGAAATATCTACACCACTACCTGTATGAACATGGAAATATCTACACCGCTATCTGTATGAGCATGGATATATCTACACAGCCATCTGGATGAACACAGAAATATCTACACCGCTATCTGTATGAACATGGAAATATCTACACTGCAATCTGTGTAAATATGCATGCATCTTCACAGCAATCTGTATAAACATGGAAATATCTACACCGCTATCTGTATGAACATGGAAATATCTACACCGCTATCTGAACATGGAAATATCTACACCGCTATCTGCATGAAAATGGAAATATCTACACAGCTATCTGCATATACATGGAAATATCTACACAGCTATCTCTTTACACATGGAAATAACTACACCGCTATCTGTATGAACATGGAAATATCTACACCGCCATCTGTATGAACACAGAAATATCTACACCGCTATCTGTATGAACATGGAAATATCTACACCGCTATCTGTATGAACGTGGATATATCTACACAGCCATCTGGATGAACATGGAAATATCTGCACCGCTATCTGTGTAAACATGCATACATCTTCACCACTATCTGTATAAACATGGAAATATCTGCACCGCTATCGGTATGAACATGGAAATATCTACACCGCTATCTGTATGAACATGGAAATACCTACACCGCTATCTGTTTGGACATGGAAATAACTACACCGCTATCTGCATGAAAATGGAAATATCTACACTGCTATCTGCATATACATTTAAATATCTACACAGCTATCTCTTTACACATGGAAATAACTACACCACTATCTGTATGAACATGGAAATAACTACACAGCCATCTGGATGAACATGGAAATATCAGCACCGCTATCTGTATGAACATGGAAATATTTACACCGCTATCTGTATGAACATGGAAATATCTACACCGCTATCTGTATGAACATGGATATATCTACACAGCCCTCTGGATGAACATGGAAATATCCACACCGCTATCTGTGTAAACATGCATACATCTTCACCGCTATCTGTATAAACATGGAAATATCTACACCGCTATCTGTATGAACATGGAAATATCTACACCGCTATCTGTATGAACATGGAAATATCTACACCGCTATCTCTCTGAAGATGGAAATATATACATCGCTATCTGCATGAAAATGGAAATATCTACACAGCTCTCTGCATATAGATGGAAATATCTACACAGCAATCTCTTTACACATGGAAATAACTACACCGCTATTTGTATGAACATGGACATATCTACACCGCCATCTGTATGAACATGGAAATATCTGCACGGCCATCTGTATGAACATATAAATATCTACACTGCCATCTGTATTAAGATGGAGATATCTACACCGCTATCTGAATAAACATGGAAATATCTACACCGATATCTGTATGAACATGGAAATATCTACTCTGCTATCTGTATGAACATGGAAATAGCTACACCGTTATCTGTATGAACATGGAAATAGCTACACCGCTATCTGTATGAACATGGAAATATCTACACCGCTATCTGTTTGAACATGGATATATCTACACAGCCATCTGGATGAACATGGAAATATCTACACCGCTATCTGTATGAACATGGAAATATCTACACCGCTATCTGTATGAACATGGATATATCTACACAGCCATCTGGATGTACATGGAAATATCTACACCGCTATCTGTATGAACATGGAAATATCTACACCGCTATCTGTATAAACATGGAAATATCTACACTGCTATCTGTATGAACATGGAAATATCTGCACCGCTATCTGCATGAACATGGAAATATCTACACCGCTATCTGTTTGAACATGGAAATATCTACACCGCTATCTGCATATAGATGGAAATATCTACACTGGTATCTGCATATACATGGAAATATCTACACAGCTATCTCTTTACACATGGAAATAACTACACCAGTATCTGTATGAACATGGAAATAACTACACCGCCATCTGTATGAACATGGAAATATCTGCACCGCCATCTGTCTGAACATATAAATATCTACACCGCCATCTGTATTAAGATTGAGATGTCTACACTGCTATCTGTATAAACATGGAAATATCTACACCGCCATCTGTATGAACATATAAATACACCGCCATCTGTATTAAGAAGGAAATATCTAAAAAGCTATCTGTACAAACATGGAAATATCTACACTGCTATCTGTATGAACATGGAAATATCTGCACCGATATCTGTATGAACATGGAAATATCTACACCGCTATCTGTTTGAACATGGGAATATCTACACCGCTATCTACATGAAAATGGAAATATCTACACTGCTATCTGCATATACATGGAAATATCTACACAGCTATCTCTTTACACATGGAAATAACTACACCGCTATCTGTATGAACATGGAAATATCTATACCGCCATCTGTATGAACATGGAAATATCTGCACCGCCATCTGTATGAACATATAAATATCTACACCGCCATCTGTATTAAGATGGAGATATCTACACTGCTATCTGTATAAACATGGAAATATCTACACCGCTATCTGTATAAACATGGAAATATCTACACCGCTATCTGTATAAACATGGAAATATCTACACCGCCATCTGTATGAACATGGAAATATCTGCACCGCCATCTGTATGAACATATAAATATCTACACTGCCATCTGTATTAAGATGGAGATATCTACACCGCTATCTGTATAAACATGGAAATATCTACACCGCTATCTGTATGAACATGGAAATATCTACACTGCTATCTGTATGAACATGGAAATATCTACACCGCTATCTGTTTGAACATGGATATATCTACACAGCCCTCTGGATGAACTTGGAAATATCCACACTGCTATCTGTGTAAACATGCATACATCTTCACCGCTGTCTGTATAAACATGGAAATATCTACACCGCTATCTCTATGAACATGGAAATATCTACACCGCTATCTGCATATAGATGGAAATATCTACACAGCTATCACTTTACACATGGAAATAACTACACCGCTATCTGTATGAACATGGAAATATCTACACCGCCATCTGTATGAACATGAAAATATCTGCACCGCCATCTGTATGAACATATAAATATCTACACCACCATCTGTATTAAGATGGAGATATCTACACCGCTATCTGAATAAACATGGAAATATCCACACCGCTATCTGTATAAACATGGAAATATCTACACCGCTATCTGTATAAACATGGAAATATCTACACCGCTACCTGTATAAACATGGAAATATCAGCACCGCTATCTGTATGAACCTGGAAATATCTACACCGCTATCTGTATGAACATGGAAATATCTACACCGCTATCTGCATGAACATGGAAATATCTACAAAGCTATCTGAATGAACATGGAAATATCTACACCGCTATCTGTTTGAACATGTAAATATCTACACCGCTATCTGCATGAAAATGGAAATATCTACAAAGCTATCTGCATATACATGGAAATATCTACACAGCTATCTCTTTACACATGGAAATAACTACACCGCTATATCTATAAACATGGAAATATCTACACCACCATCTGTATGAACATGGAAATATCTGCACCGCCATCTGTTTGAACATATAAATATCTACACCACCATCTGTATTAAGAAGGAAATATCTAAACCGCTATCTGTATAAACACGGAAATATCAGCACCGCTCTCTGTATGAAAATGGAAATAGCTACACCGCTATCTGTATGAACATGGAAATATCTACACCGCTATCTGTATGAACATGGAAATATCTTCACAGCCATCTGTATGAACATGGATATGTCTACACATCCATCTGGATGAACAAGGAAAAATCTACACCGCGATCTGTATGAACATGGGAATAGCTACACCGCTATCTGTGTAAACATGCATACATCTTCTCCGCTATCTGTATAAACGTGGAAATATCTACACTGCTATCTGTATGAAAAAGGAAATATCTACACTGCTATCTGTTTGAACATGGAAATATCTACACCGCTATCTGCATGAAAATGGAAATATCTACACAGCGATGTGCATATACATGGAAATATCTACAAAGCTATCTCTTTACACATGGAAATAACTACAGCGCAATCTCTATAAACATACAAATATCTACACCGCCATCAGTATGAACATGGAAATATCTGCAATGCCATCTGTATGAACATATAAATATCTACACCGCCATCTATATTAAGATGGAGATATCTAAACCGCTATCTGCATGAAAATGGAAATATCTACACTGCTATCTGCATATACATTTAAATATCTAAACAGCTATCTCTTTACACATGGAAATAACTACACCGTTATCTGTATGAACATGGAAATACCTACACCGCCATCTGTATGAACATGGAAATATCTTCACCGCCATCTGTATGAACATGGATATATCTACACAGCCATCTGTATGAACATGGAAATATCTACACCGCTATCTGTATGAACATGGAAATATCTACACCGCTATCTGTATGAACATGGAAATATCTTCACCGCCATCTGTGTAAACATGCATACACCTTCACCACTATCTGTATAAGCATGTAAATATCTACACCGCTATCTGTATGAACATGGAAATATCTTCACCGCCATCTGTGTAAACATGCATACACCTTCACCGCTATCTGTATAACCATGTAAATATCTACACTGCTATCAGTATGAACTTGGAAATATCTACACCGCTATCTGTTTGAACAAGGAAATATCTACACCGCTATCTGCATGAAAATGGAAATATCTACACAGCGATCTGCATATACATGGAAATATCTACAAAGCTATCTCTTTACACATGGAAATATCTGCAGCGCTATCTCTATAAACATACAAATATCTACACCGCCATCTGTATGAACATGGAAATATCTGCACCGCCATCTGTATGAACATATAAATATCTACACCGCCATCTATATTAAGATGGAGATATCTACACCGCTATCTGTATAAACTTGGAAATATCTACACCGCTATCTGTATAAACATGGAAATATCTACACTGCAATCTGTATAAACATGGAAATATCTACACCGCTACCTGTATAAACATGGAAATATCAGCACCGCTATCTGTATGAACATGGAAATATCTACACCGCTATCTCTATGAAAATGGAAATTTCTACACCACTATCTATATGAACATGGAAATAGCTGCACCGCTATCTGTATGAACAGGGAAATATCTACACCACTACCTGTATGAACATGGAAATATCTACACCGCTATCTGTATGAACATGGATATATCTACACAACCATCTGGATGAACACAGAAATATCTACACCGCTATCTGTATGAACATGGAAATATCTGCAATGACATCTGTATGAACATATAAATATCTACACCGCCATCTATATTAAGATGGAGATATCTACACCGCTATCTGCATGAAAATGGAAATATCTACACTGCTATCTGCATATACATTTAAATATCTACACAGCTATCTCTTTACACATGGAAATAACTACACCGTTATCTGTATGAACATGGAAATATCTACACCGCCATCTGTATGAACATGGAAATATCTTCACCGCCATCTGTATGAACATGGATATATCTACTCAGCCATCTGTATGAACATGGAAATATCTACACCGCTATCTGTATGAACATGGAAATATCTACACCGCTATCTGTATGAACATGGAAATATCTTCACCGGCATCTGTGTAAACATGCATACACCTTCACCGCTATCTGTATAACCATGGAAATATCTACACCGCTATCTGTATGAACATGGAAATATCTACACCGCTATCTGAACATGGAAATATCTTAACCGCTATCTGCATGAAAATGGAAATATCTACACAGCTATCTGCATGTACATGGAAATATCTACACAGCTATCCCTTTACACGTGGAAATAATTACACCGCTATCTGTATGAACATGGAAATATCTTCACCGCCATCTGTATGAACATGGATATATCTACAGAGCCATCTGGATGAACATGGAAATATCTACACCGCTATCTGTATGAAGATGGAAATATCTACAACGCTATCTGTGTAAACATGCATACAACTTCACCGCTATCTATATAAACATGGAAATATCTACACTGCTATCTGTATGAACTTGGAAATATCTACACCGCTATCTGTTTGAACAAGGAAATATCTACACCGCTATCTGCATGAAAATGGAAATATCTACACAGCGATCTGCATATACATGGAAATATCTACAAAGCTATCTCTTTACACATGGAAATATCTACAGCGCTATCTCTATAAACATACAAATATCTACACCGCCATCTGTATGAACATGGAAATATCTGCACCGCCATCTGTATGAACATATAAATATCTACACCGCCATCTATATTAAGATGGAGATATCTACACCGCTATCTGTATAAACTTGGAAATATCTACACCGCTATCTGTATAAACATGGAAATATCTACACTGCAATCTGTATAAACATGGAAATATCTACACCGCTACCTGTATAAACATGGAAATATCAGCACCGCTATCTGTATGAACATGGAAATATGTAAACCGCTACCTCTATGAACATGGAAATTTCTACACCACTATCTATATGAACATGGAAATAGCTGCACCGCTATCTGTATGAACAGGGAAATATCTACACCACTACCTGTATGAACATGGAAATATCTACACCGCTATCTGTATGAGCATGGATATATCTACACAGCCATCTGGATGAACACAGAAATATCTACACCGCTATCTGTATGAACATGGAAATATCTACACTGCAATCTGTGTAAATATGCATGCATCTTCACAGCAATCTGTATAAACATGGAAATATCTACACCGCTATCTGTATGAACATGGAAATATCTACACCGCTATCTGAACATGGAAATATCTACACCGCTATCTGCATGAAAATGGAAATATCTACACAGCTATCTGCATATACATGGAAATATCTACACAGCTATCTCTTTACACATGGAAATAACTACACCGCTATCTGTATGAACATGGAAATATCTACACCGCCATCTGTATGAACACAGAAATATCTACACCGCTATCTGTATGAACATGGAAATATCTACACCGCTATCTGTATGAACGTGGATATATCTAAACAGCCATCTGGATGAACATGGAAATATCTGCACCGCTATCTGTGTAAACATGCATACATCTTCACCACTATCTGTATAAACATGGAAATATCTGCACCGCTATCGGTATGAACATGGAAATATCTACACCGCTATCTGTATGAACATGGAAATACCTACAACGCTATCTGTTTGGACATGGAAATAACTACACCGCTATCTGCATGAAAATGGAAATATCTACACTGCTATCTGCATATACATTTAAATATCTACACAGCTATCTCTTTACACATGGAAATAACTACACCACTATCTGTATGAACATGGAAATAACTACACAGCCATCTGGATGAACATGGAAATATCAGCACCGCTATCTGTATGAACATGGAAATATTTACACCGCTATCTGTATGAACATGGAAATATCTACACCGCTATCTGTATGAACATGGATATATCTACACAGCCCTCTGGATGAACATGGAAATATCCACACCGCTATCTGTGTAAACATGCATACATCTTCACCGCTATCTGTATAAACATGGAAATATCTACACCGCTATCTGTATGAACATGGAAATATCTACACCGCTATCTGTATGAACATGGAAATATCTACACCGCTATCTGTCTGAAGATGGAAATATATACATCGCTATCTGCATGAAAATGGAAATATCTACACAGCTCTCTGCATATAGATGGAAATATCTACACAGCAATCTCTTTACACATGGAAATAACTACACCGCTATTTGTATGAACATGGACATATCTACACCGCCATCTGTATGAACATGGAAATATCTGCACGGCCATCTGTATGAACATATAAATATCTACACTGCCATCTGTATTAAGATGGAGATATCTACACCGCTATCTGAATAAACATGGAAATATCTACACCGATATCTGTATGAACATGGAAATATCTACACTGCTATCTGTATGAACATGGAAATAGCTACACCGTTATCTGTATGAACATGGAAATAGCTACACCGCTACCTGTATGAACATGGAAATATCTACACCGCTATCTGTATGAACATGGATATATCTACACAGCCATCTGGATGAACATGGAAATATCTACACCGCTATCTGTATGAACATGGAAATATCTACACCGCTATCTGTATGAACATGGAAATATCTTCACCGCCATCTGTGTAAACATGCATACACCTTCACCGCTATCTGTATAACCATGGAAATATCTACACCGCTATCTGTATGAACATGGAAATATCTACACCGCTATCTGAACATGGAAATATCTTAACCGCTATCTGCATGAAAATGGAAATATCTACACAGCTATCTGCATGTACATGGAAATATCTACACAGCTATCCCTTTACACGTGGAAATAATTACACCGCTATCTGTATGAACATGGAAATATCTTCACCGCCATCTGTATGAACATGGATATATCTACAGAGCCATCTGGATGAACATGGAAATATCTACACCGCTATCTGTATGAAGATGGAAATATCTACAAAGCTATCTGTGTAAACATGCATACATCTTCACCGCTATCTATATAAACATGGAAATATCTACACTGCTATCTGTATGAACTTGGAAATATCTACACCGCTATCTGTTTGAACAAGGAAATATCTACACCGCTATCTGCATGAAAATGGAAATACCTACACAGCGATCTGCATATACATGGAAATATCTACAAAGCTATCTCTTTACACATGGAAATATCTACAGCGCTATCTCTATAAACATACAAATATCTACACCGCCATCTGTATGAACATGGAAATATCTGCACCGCCATCTGTATGAACATATAAATATCTACACCGCCATCTATATTAAGATGGAGATATCTACACCGCTATCTGTATAAACTTGGAAATATCTACACCGCTATCTGTATAAACATGGAAATATCTACACTGCAATCTGTATAAACATGGAAATATCTACACCGCTACCTGTATAAACATGGAAATATCAGCACCGCTATCTGTATGAACATGGAAATATGTACACCGCTACCTCTATGAACATGGAAATTTCTACACCACTATCTATATGAACATGGAAATAGCTGCACCGCTATCTGTATGAACAGGGAAATATCTTCACCACTACCTGTATGAACATGGAAATATCTACACCGCTATCTGTATGAGCATGGATATATCTACACAGCCATCTGGATGAACACAGAAATATCTACACCGCTATCTGTATGAACATGGAAATATCTACACTGCAATCTGTGTAAATATGCATGCATCTTCACAGCAATCTGTATAAACATGGAAATATCTACACCGCTATCTGTATGAACATGGAAATATCTACACCGCTATCTGAACATGGAAATATCTACACAGCTATCTGCATGAAAATGGAAATATCTACACAGCTATCTGCATATACATGGAAATATCTACACAGCTATCTCTTTACACATGGAAATAACTACACCGCTATCTGTATGAACATGGAAATATCTACACCGCCATCTGTATGAACACAGAAATATCTACACCGCTATCTGTATGAACATGGAAATATCTACACCGCTATCTGTATGAACGTGGATATATCTACACAGCCATCTGGATGAACATGGAAATATCTGCACCGCTATCTGTGTAAACATGCATACATCTTCACCACTATCTGTATAAACATGGAAATATCTGCACCGCTATCGGTATGAACATGGAAATATCTACACCGCTATCTGTATGAACATGGAAATACCTACACCGCTATCTGTTTGGACATGGAAATAACTACACCGCTATCTGCATGAAAATGGAAATATCTACACTGCTATCTGCATATACATTTAAATATCTACACAGCTATCTCTTTACACATGGAAATAACTACACCAATATCTGTATGAACATGGAAATAACTACACAGCCATCTGGATGAACATGGAAATATCAGCACCGCTATCTGTATGAACATGGAAATATTTACACCGCTATCTGTATGAACATGGAAATATCTACATCGCTATCTGTATGAACATGGATATATCTACACAGCCCTCTGGATGAACATGGAAATATCCACACCGCTATCTGTGTAAACATGCATATATCTTCACCGCTATCTGTATAAACATGGAAATATCTACACCACTATCTATATGAACATGGAAATATCTACACCGCTATCTGTATGAACATGGAAATATCTACACCGCTATCTGTCTGAAGATGGAAATATATACATCGCTATCTGCATGAAAATGGAAATATCTACACAGCTCTCTGCATATAGATGGGAATATCTACACAGCAATCTCTTTACACATGGAAATAACTACACCGCTATTTGTATGAACATGGACATATCTACACCGCCATCTGTATGAACATGGAAATATCTGCACGGCCATCTGTATGAACATATAAATATCTACACTGCCATCTGTATTAAGATGGAGATATCTACACCGCTATCTGAATAAACATGGAAATATCTACACCGATATCTGTATGAACATGGAAATATCTACACTGCTATCTGTATGAACATGGAAATAGCTACACCGTTATCTGTATGAACATGGAAATAGCTACACCGCTATCTGTATGAACATGGAAATATCTACACCGCTATCTGTATGAACATGGATATATCTACACAGCCATCTGGATGAACATGGAAATATCTACCCCGCTATCTGTATGAACATGGAAATATCTACACCGCTATCTGTATGAACATGGATATATCTACACAGCCATCTGGATGTACATGGAAATATCTACACCGCTATCTGTATGAACATGGAAATATCTACACCGCTATCTTTATAAACATGGAAATATCTACACTGCTATCTGTATGAACATGGAAATATCTGCACCGCTATCTGCATGAACATGGAAATATCTACACCGCTATCTGTTTGAACATGGAAATATCTACACCGCTATCTGCATATAGATGGAAATATCTACACTGGTATCTGCATATACATGGAAATATCTACACAGCTATCTCTTTACACATGGAAATAACTACACCGCTATCTGTATGAACATGGAAATATCTACACCGCCATCTGTATGAACATGGAAATATCTGCACCGCCATCTGTATGAACATATAAATATCTACACCGCCATCTATATTAAGATGGAGATATCTACATCGCTATCTGTATAAACATGGAAATATCTACACCGCTATCTGTATAAACATGGAAATATCTACACCGCTATCTGTATAAACATGGAAATATCTACACCGCTACCTGTATAAACATGGAAATATCAGCACCGCTATCTGTATGAACATGGAAATATCTACACTGCTATCTCTATGAGCATGGAAATATCTACACCGCTATCTGTATGAACATGGATATATCTACACAGCCCTCAGGATGAACATGGAAATATCCACACCGCTATCTGTGTAAACATGCATACATCTTCACCGCTATCTGTATAAACATGTAAATATCTACACCGCTATCTCTATGAACGTGGAAATATCTACACCGCTATCTGTTTGATGATGGAAATATATACACCGCTATCTGCATGAAAATGGAAATATCTACACAGCTATCTGCATGTACATGGAAATATCTACACAGCTATCCCTTTACACGTGGAAATAATTACACCGCTATCTGTATGAACATGGAAATATCTTCACCGCCATCTGTATGAACATGGATATATCTACAGAGCCATCTGGATGAACATGGAAATATCTACACCGCTATCTGTATGAAGATGGAAATATCTACAACGCTATCTGTGTAAACATGCATACATCTTCACCGCTATCTATATAAACATGGAAATATCTACACTGCTATCTGTATGAACTTGGAAATATCTACACCGCTATCTGTTTGAACAAGGAAATATCTACACCGCTATCTGCATGAAAATGGAAATATCTACACAGCGATCTGCATATACATGGAAATATCTACAAAGCTATCTCTTTACACATGGAAATATCTACAGCGCTATCTCTATAAACATACAAATATCTACACCGCCATCTGTATGAACATGGAAATATCTGCACCGCCATCTGTATGAACATATAAATATCTACACCGCCATCTATATTAAGATGGAGATATCTACACCGCTATCTGTATAAACTTGGAAATATCTACACCGCTATCTGTATAAACATGGAAATATCTACACTGCAATCTGTATAAACATGGAAATATCTACACCGCTACCTGTATAAACATGGAAATATCAGCACCGCTATCTGTATGAACATGGAAATATGTACACCGCTACCTCTATGAACATGGAAATTTCTACACCACTATCTATATGAACATGGAAATAGCTGCACCGCTATCTGTATGAACAGGGAAATATCTACACCACTACCTGTATGAACATGGAAATATCTACACCGCTATCTGTATGAGCATGGATATATCTACACAGCCATCTGGATGAACACAGAAATATCTACACCGCTATCTGTATGAACATGGAAATATCTACACTGCAATCTGTGTAAATATGCATGCATCTTCACAGCAATCTGTATAAACATGGAAATATCTACACCGCTATCTGTATGAACATGGAAATATCTACACCGCTATCTGAACATGGAAATATCTACACCGCTATCTGCATGAAAATGGAAATATCTACACAGCTATCTGCATATACATGGAAATATCTACACAGCTATCTCTTTACACATGGAAATAACTACACCGCTATCTGTATGAACATGGAAATATCTACACCGCCATCTGTATGAACACAGAAATATCTACACCGCTATCTGTATGAACATGGAAATATCTACACCGCTATCTGTATGAACGTGGATATATCTACACAGCCATCTGGATGAACATGGAAATATCTGCACCGCTATCTGTGTAAACATGCATACATCTTCACCACTATCTGTATAAACATGGAAATATCTGCACCGCTATCGGTATGAACATGGAAATATCTACACCGCTATCTGTATGAACATGGAAATACCTACACCGCTATCTGTTTGGACATGGAAATAACTACACCGCTATCTGCATGAAAATGGAAATATCTACACTGCTATCTGCATATA
Source organism: Gorilla gorilla gorilla (assembly GCF_029281585.2). Taxonomy (NCBI): domain Eukaryota; kingdom Metazoa; phylum Chordata; class Mammalia; order Primates; family Hominidae; genus Gorilla; species Gorilla gorilla. Next base: position 6,649,586 of record NC_086017.1, read on the forward strand.
CATTTAAATATCTACACAGCTATCTCTTTACACATGGAAATAACTACACCACTATCTGTATGAACATGGAAATAACTACACAGCCATCTGGATGAACATGGAAATATCACCACCGCTATCTGTATGAACATGGAAATATTTACACCGCTATCTGTATGAACATGGAAATATCTACACCGCTATCTGTATGAACATGGATATATCTACACAGCCCTCTGGATGAACATGGAAATATCCACACCGCTATCTGTGTAAACATGCATACATCTTCACCGCTATCTGTATAAACATGGAAATATCTACACCGCTATCTGTATGAACATGGAAATATCTACACCGCTATCTGTATGAACATGGAAATATCTACACCGCTATCTGTCTGAAGATGGAAATATATACATCGCTATCTGCATGAAAATGGAAATATCTACACAGCTCTCTGCATATAGATGGAAATATCTACACAGCAATCTCTTTACACATGGAAATAACTACACCGCTATTTGTATGAACATGGACATATCTACACCGCCATCTGTATGAACATGGAAATATCTGCACGGCCATCTGTATGAACATATAAATATCTACACTGCCATCTGTATTAAGATGGAGATATCTACACCGCTATCTGAATAAACATGGAAATATCTACACCGATATCTGTATGAACATGGAAATATCTACACTGCTATCTGTATGAACATGGAAATAGCTACACCGTCATCTGTATGAACATGGAAATAGCTACACCGCTATCTGTATGAACATGGAAATATCTACACCGCTATCTGTATGAACATGGATATATCTACACAGCCATCTGGATGAACATGGAAATATCTACACCGCTATCTGTATGAACATGGAAATATCTACACCGCTATCTGTATGAACATGGATATATCTACACAGCCATCTGGATGTACATGGAAATATCTACACTGCTATCTGCATGAACATGGAAATATCTACACCGCTATCTGTTTGAACATGGAAATATCTACACCGCTATCTGCATATAGATGGAAATATCTACACTGGTATCTGCATATACATGGAAATATCTACACAGCTATCTCTTTACACATGGAAATAACTACACCGCTATCTGTATGAACATGGAAATATCTACACCGCCATCTGTATGAACATGGAAATATCTGCACCGCCATCTGTATGAACATATAAATATCTACACCGCCATCTATATTAAGATGGAGATATCTACATCGCTATCTGTATAAACATGGAAATATCTACACCGCTATCTGTATAAACATGGAAATATCTACACCGCTATCTGTATAAACATGGAAATATCTACACCGCTACCTGTATAAACATGGAAATATCAGCACCGCTATCTGTATGAACATGGAAATATCTACACTGCTCTCTGTATGAGCATGGAAATATCTACACCGCTATCTGTATGAACATGGATATATCTACACAGCCCTCAGGATGAACATGGAAATATCCACACCGCTATCTGTGTAAACATGCATACATCTTCACCGCTATCTGTATAAACATGTAAATATCTACACCGCTATCTCTATGAACGTGGAAATATCTACACCGCTATCTGTTTGATGATGGAAATATATACACCGCTATCTGCATGAAAATGGAAATATCTACACAGCTATCTGCATATAGATGGAAATATCTACACAGCTATCTCTTTACACATGGAAATAACTACACCGCTATCTGTATGAACATAGAAATATCTACACCGCCATCTGTACGAACATGGAAATATATGCACCGCCATCTGTATGAACACATAAATATCTACACCGCCATCTCTATTAAGATGGAAATATCTACACCGCTATCTGAATAAACATGGAAATACCTACACCGCAATCTGTATAAACATGGAACTATCAACACCGCTATCTGTATAAACATGGAAATATCTACACCGCTACCTGTATAAACATGGAAATATCAGCACCGCTATCTGTATGAACCTGGAAATATCTACACCGCTATCTGTATTAACATGGAAATATCTACACCGCTATCTGTATGAACATGGAAATATCTACAAAGCTATCTGAATGAACATGGAAATATCTACACCGCTATCTGTTTCAACATGTAAATATCTACACCGCTATCTGCATGAAAATGGAAACATCTACAAAGCTATCTGCATATACATGGAAATATACACACAGCTATCTCTTTACACATGGAAATAACTACACCGCTATATCTATAAACATGGAAATATCTACACCACCATCTGTATGAACATGGAAATATCTGCACCGCCATCTGTTTGAACATATAAATATCTACACCGCCATCTGTATTAAGAAGGAAATATCTAAACCGCTATCCGTATAAACACGGAAATATCAGCACCGCTCTCTGTATGAAAATGGAAATATCTACACCGCTATCGGTATGAACATGGAAATATCTACACTGCTATCTGTATGAACATGGAAATAGCTACACCGTTATGTGTATGAAAATGGAAATAGCTACACCGCTATCTGTATGAACATGGAAATATCTACACCGCTATCTGTATGAACATGGATATATCTACACAGCCATCTGGATGAACATGGAAATATCTACACCGCTATCTGAATGAACATGGAAATATCTACACCGCTATCTGTATGAACATGGATATATCTACACAGCCATCTGGATGAACATGGAAATATCTACACCGCTATCTGTGTAAACATGCATATATCTTCACCACTATCTGTATAAACATGGAAATATCTGCACCGCTATCGGTATGAACATGGAAATATCTACACCGCTATCTGTATGAACATGGAAATACCTACACCGCTATCTGTTTGGACATGGAAATATCTACACCGCTTTCTGCATTAAAATGGAAATATCTACACTGCTATCTGCATATACATTTAAATATCTACACAGCTATCTCTTTACACATGGAAACAACTACACCACTATCTGTATGAACATGGAAATAACTACAACGCCATCTGTATGAACATGGAAATATCTGCACCGCCATCTGTATGAACATATAAATATCTACACCGCCATCTGTATTAAGATGGAGATATCTACACTGCTATCTGTATAAACATGGAAATATCTACACCGCCATCTGTATGAACACATAAATACAACGCCAACTGTATTAAGAAGGAAATATCTAAACCGCTATCTGTATAAACACGGAAATATCTACACCGCTGCCTGTATAAACATGGAAATATCAGCACCGCTATCTGTATGAACATGGAAATATCTACACCGCTATCTGTTTGAACATGGAAATATCTACACCGCTATCTGCATGAAAATGGAAATATCTACAAAGCTATCTGCATATACATGGAAATATCTACACAGCTATCTCTTTACACATGGAAATAACTACACCGCTATATCTATAAACATGGAAATATCTACACCACCATCTGTATGAACATGGAAATATCTGCACCGCCATCTGTATGAACATATAAATATCTACACCACCATCTGTATTAAGAAGGAAATATCTAAACCGCTATCTGTATAAACATGGAAATATATACACCGCTGCCTGTATAAACATGGAAATATCATCACCGCTCTCTGTATGAAAATGGAGATATCTACACCGCTATCTGTAAGAACATGGAAATATCTACACTGCTATCTGTATGAACATGGAAATAGCTACACCGTTATCTGTATGAACATGGAAATAGCTACACCGCTATCTGTATGAACATGGAAATATCTACACCGCTATCTGTATGAACATGGATATATCTACACAGCCATCTGGATGAACATGGAAATAGCTACACCGCTATCTGTATGGACATGGAAATATCCACACCGCTATCTGTATGAACATGGATATATCTACTCAGCCATCTTTATGAACATGGAAATATCTACACCGCTATCTGTGTAAAGATGCATACATCTTCACCGCTATCTGTATAAACATGGAAATATCTACACCGCTATCTGTATGAACATGGAAATATCTGCACCGCTATCTGTATGAACATGGAAATATCTACACCGCTATCTGTTTGAACATGGAAATATCTACACAGCTATCTCTTTACACATGGAAATAACTACACTGCTATCTGTATGAACTTGGAAATATCCACACCGCCATCTGTATGAACATGGAAATATCTGCACCGCCATCTGTATTAAGATGGAGATATCTACACCGCTCTCTGAATAAACATGGAAATATCTACACCGCTATCTGTATAAACATGGAAATATCTACAGCGCTCTCTGTATAACCATGGAAATATCTACACCGCTATCTGTATGAACATGGAAATATCTACACTGCTATCTGTATGAACATGGAAATATCTGCACCGCCGTCTCTATGAACATATAAATATCTACACCGCCATCTGTATTAAGAAGGAAATATCTAAACCGCTATCTGTATAAACATGGAAATATCTACACCGCTGCCTGTATAAACATGGAAATATCAGCACCGCTATCTGTATGAACATGGAAATATCTACATCGCTATCTGTATGAACATGGAAATATCTACACTGCTGTCTGTATGAACATGGAAATAGCTACACCATTATCTGTATGAACATGGAAATAGCTACACCACTATCTGTATGAACATGGAAATATCTACACCGCTATCTGTATGAACATGGATATATCTACACAGCCATGTGGATGAACATGGAAATATCTACACCGCTATCTGTATGAACATGGAAATATCTACACCGCTATCTGTATGAACATGGATATATCTACACAGCCATCTGGATGAACATGGAAATATCTACACCGCTATCTGTGTAAACATGCATAGATCTTCAACGCTATCTGTATAAACATATAAATATCTACACCGCTATCTGTATGAACATGGAAATATCCACACCGCTATCTGTATGAGCATGGAAATATCTACACCGCTATCTGTTTGAACATGGAAATATCTACACCGCCATCTGTATGAACATGGAAATATCTGCACCGCCATCTGTATGAACATATAAATATCTACACCGCCATCTATATTAAGATGGAGATATCTACATCGCTATCTGTATAAACATGGAAATATCTACACCGCTATCTGTATAAAAATGGAAATATCTACACCGCTATCTGTATAAACATGGAAATATCTACACCGCTACCTGTATAAACATGGAAATATCAGCACCGCTATCTGTATGAACATGGAAATATCTACACTGCTATCTGTATGAGCATGGAAATATCTACACCGCTATCTGTATGAACATGGATATATCTACACAGCCCTCAGGATGAACATGGAAATATCCACACCGCTATCTGTGTAAACATGCATACATCTGCACCGCTATCTGTATAAACATGTAAATATCTACACCGCTATCTCTATGAACGTGGAAATATCTACACCGCTATCTGTTTGATGATGGAAATATATACACCGCTATCTGCATGAAAATGGAAATATCTACACAGCTATCTGCATGTACATGGAAATATCTACACAGCTATCCCTTTACACGTGGAAATAATTACACCGCTATCTGTATGAACATGGAAATATCTTCACCGCCATCTGTATGAACATGGATATATCTACAGAGCCATCTGGATGAACATGGAAATATCTACACCGCTATCTGTATGAAGATGGAAATATCTACAACGCTATCTGTGTAAACATGCATACATCTTCACCGCTATCTATATAAACATGGAAATATCTACACTGCTATCTGTATGAACTTGGAAATATCTACACCGCTATCTGTTTGAACAAGGAAATATCTACACCGCTATCTGCATGAAAATGGAAATATCTACACAGCGATCTGCATATACATGGAAATATCTACAAAGCTATCTCTTTACACATGGAAATATCTACAGCGCTATCTCTATAAACATACAAATATCTACACCGCCATCTGTATGAACATGGAAATATCTGCACCGCCATCTGTATGAACATATAAATATCTACACCGCCATCTATATTAAGACGGAGATATCTACACCGCTATCTGTATAAACTTGGAAATATCTACACCGCTATCTGTATAAACATGGAAATATCTACACTGCAATCTGTATAAACATGGAAATATCTACACCGCTACCTGTATAAACATGGAAATATCAGCACCGCTATCTGTATGAACATGGAAATATGTACACCGCTACCTCTATGAACATGGAAATTTCTACACCACTATCTATATGAACATGGAAATAGCTGCACCGCTATCTGTATGAACAGGGAAATATCTACACCACTACCTGTATGAACATGGAAATATCTACACCGCTATCTGTATGAGCATGGATATATCTACACTGCAATCTGTGTAAATATGCATGCATCTTCACAGCAATCTGTATAAACATGGAAATATCTACACCGCTATCTGTATGAACATGGAAATATCTACACCGCTATCTGAACATGGAAATATCTACACCGCTATCTGCATGAAAATGGAAATATCTACACAGCTATCTGCATATACATGGAAATATCTACACAGCTATCTCTTTACACATGGAAATAACTACACCGCTATCTGTATGAACATGGAAATATCTACACCGCCATCTGTATGAACACAGAAATATCTACACCGCTATCTGTATGAACATGGAAATATCTACACCGCTATCTGTATGAACGTGGATATATCTACACAGCCATCTGGATGAACATGGAAATATCTGCACCGCTATCTGTGTAAACATGCATACATCTTCACCACTATCTGTATAAACATGGAAATATCTGCACCGCTATCGGTATGAACATGGAAATATCTACACCGCTATCTGTATGAACATGGAAATACCTACACCGCTATCTGTTTGGACATGGAAATAACTACACCGCTATCTCCATGAAAATGGAAATATCTACACTGCTATCTGCATATACATTTAAATATCTACACAGCTATCTCTTTACACATGGAAATAACTACACCACTATCTGTATGAACATGGAAATAACTACACAGCCATCTGGATGAACATGGAAATATCAGCACCGCTATCTGTATGAACATGGAAATATTTACACCGCTATCTGTATGAACATGGAAATATCTACACCGCTATCCGTATGAACATGGATATATCTACACAGCCCTCTGGATGAACATGGAAATATCCACACCGCTATCTGTGTAAACATGCATACATCTTCACCGCTATCTGTATAAACATGGAAATATCTACACCGCTATCTGTATGAACATGGAAATATCTACACCGCTATCTGTCTGAAGATGGAAATATATACATCGCTATCTGCATGAAAATGGAAATATCTACACAGCTCTCTGCATATAGATGGAAATATCTACACAGCAATCTCTTTACACATGGAAATAACTACACCGCTATTTGTATGAACATGGACATATCTACACCGCCATCTGTATGAACATGGAAATATCTGCACGGCCATCTGTATGAACATATAAATATCTACACTGCCATCTGTATTAAGATGGAGATATCTACACCGCTATCTGAATAAACATGGAAATATCTACACCGATATCTGTATGAACATGGAAATATCTACACTGCTATCTGTATGAACATGGAAATAGCTACACCGTTATCTGTATGAACATGGAAATAGCTACACCGCTATCTGTATGAACATGGAAATATCTACACCGCTATCTGTATGAACATGGATATATCTACACAGCCATCTGGATGAACATGGAAATATCTACACCGCTATCTGTATGAACATGGAAATATCTACACCGCTATCTGTATGAACATGGATATATCTACACAGCCATCTGGATGTACATGGAAATATCTACACCGCTATCTGTATGAACATGGAAATATCTACACCGCTATCTGTATAAACATGGAAATATCTACACTCCTATCTGTATGAACATGGAAATATCTGCACCGCTATCTGCATGAACATGGAAATATCTACACCGCTATCTGTTTGAACATGGAAATATCTACACCGCTATCTGCATATAGATGGAAATATCTACACTGGTATCTGCATATACATGGAAATATCTACACAGCTATCTCTTTACACATGGAAATAACTACACCGCTATCTGTATGAACATGGAAATATCTACACCGCCATCTGTATGAACATGGAAATATCTGCACCGCCATCTGTATGAACATATAAATATCTACACCGCCATCTATATTAAGATGGAGATATCTACATCGCTATCTGTATAAACATGGAAATATCTACACCGCTATCTGTATAAACATGGAAATATCTACACCGCTATCTGTATAAACATGGAAATATCTACACCGCTACCTGTATAAACATGGAAATATCAGCACCGCTATCTGTATGAACATGGAAATATCTACACTGCTATCTGTATGAGCATGGAAATATCTACACCGCTATCTGTATGAACATGGATATATCTACACAGCCCTCAGGATGAACATGGAAATATCCACACCGCTATCTGTGTAAACATGCATACATCTTCACCGCTATCTGTATAAACATGTAAATATCTACACCGCTATCTCTATGAACGTGGAAATATCTACACCGCTATCTGTTTGATGATGGAAATATATACACCGCTATCTGCATGAAAATGGAAATATCTACACAGCTATCTGCATATAGATGGAAATATCTACACAGCTATCTCTTTACACATGGAAATAACTACACCGCTATCTGTATGAACATGGAAATATCTACACCGCCATCTGTACGAACATGGAAATATATGCACCGCCATCTGTATGAACACATAAATATCTACACCGCCATCTCTATTAAGATGGAAATATCTACACCGCTATCTGAATAAACATGGAAATACCTACACCGCAATCTGTATAAACATGGAACTATCAACACCGCTATCTGTATAAACATGGAAATATCTACACCGCTACCTGTATAAACATGGAAATATCAGCACCGCTATCTGTATGAACCTGGAAATATCTACACCGCTATCTGTATTAACATGGAAATATCTACACCGCTATCTGTATGAACATGGAAATATCTACAAAGCTATCTGAATGAACATGGAAATATCTACACCGCTATCTGTTTCAACATGTAAATATCTACACCGCTATCTGCATGAAAATGGAAACATCTACAAAGCTATCTGCATATACATGGAAATATCCACACAGCTATCTCTTTACACATGGAAATAACTACACCGCTATATCTATAAACATGGAAATATCTACACCACCATCTGTATGAACATGGAAATATCTGCACCGCCATCTGTTTGAACATATAAATATCTACACCGCCATCTGTATTAAGAAGGAAATATCTAAACCGCTATCCGTATAAACACGGAAATATCAGCACCGCTCTCTGTATGAAAATGGAAATATCTACACCGCTATCGGTATGAACATGGAAATATCTACACTGCTATCTGTATGAACATGGAAATAGCTACACCGTTATGTGTATGAAAATGGAAATAGCTACACCGCTATCTGTATGAACATGGAAATACCTACACCGCTATCTGTATGAACATGGATATATCTACACAGCCATCTGGATGAACATGGAAATATCTACACCGCTATCTGTGTAAACATGCATATATCTTCACCACTATCTGTATAAACATGGAAATATCTGCACCGCTATCGGTATGAACATGGAAATATCTACACCGCTATCTGTATGAACATGGAAATACCTACACCGCTATCTGTTTGGACATGGAAATATCTACACCGCTTTCTGCATTAAAATGGAAATATCTACACTGCTATCTGCATATACATTTAAATATCTACACAGCTATCTCTTTACACATGGAAATAACTACACCACTATCTGTATGAACATGGAAATAACTACAACGCCATCTGTATGAACATGGAAATATCTGCACCGCCATCTGTATGAACATATAAATATCTACACCGCCATCTGTATTAAGATGGTGATATCTACACTGCTATCTGTATAAACATGGAAATATCTACACCGCCATCTGTATGAACACATAAATACAACGCCATCTGTATTAAGAAGGAAATATCTAAACCGCTATCTGTATAAACATGGAAATATCTACACCGCTGCCTGTATAAACATGGAAATATCAGCACCGCTATCTGTATGAACATGGAAATATCTACACCGCTATCTGTTTGAACATGGAAATATCTACACCGCTATCTGCATGAAAATGGAAATATCTACAAAGCTATCTGCATATACATGGAAATATCTACACAGCTATCTCTTTACACATGGAAATAACTACTCCGCTATATCTATAAACATGGAAATATCTACACCACCATCTGTATGAACATGGAAATATCTGCACCGCCATCTGTATGAACATATAAATATCTACACCACCATCTGTATTAAGAAGGAAATATCTAAACCGCTATCTGTATAAACATGGAAATATATACACCGCTGCCTGTATAAACATGGAAATATCATCACCGCTCTCTGTATGAAAATGGAGATATCTACACCGCTATCTGTATGAACATGGAAATATCTACACTGCTATCTGTATGAACATGGAAATATCTACACAGCCATCTGCATGAACATGGATATATCTACACAGCCATCTGGATGAACATGGAAATATCTACACCGCTATCTGTATGAACATGGATATATATACACAGCCATCTGGATGAACATGGAAATAGCTACACCGCTATCTGTATGGACATGGAAATATCCACACCGCTATCTGTATGAACATGGATACATCTACTCAGCCATCTTTATGAACATGGAAATATCTACACCGCTATCTGTGTAAAGATGCATACATCTTCACCGCTATCTGTATAAACATGGAAATATCTACACCGCTATCTGTATGAACATGGAAATATCTGCACCGCTATCTGTATGAACATGGAAATATCTACACCGCTATCTGTTTGAACATGGAAATATCTACACAGCTATCTCTTTACACATGGAAATAACTACACCGCTATCTGTATGAACATGGAAATATCTACACCGCCATCTGTATGAACATGGAAATATCTGCACCACCATGTGTTTGAACATATAAATATCTACACCGCCATCTGTATTAAGATGGAGATATCTACACCGCTATCTGTATAAACATGGAAATATCAACACCGCTATCTGTATAAACATGGAAATATCTACACCGCTATCTGTATAATCATGGAAATATCTACACCGCTACCTGTATAAACATGGAAATATCAGCACCGCTATCTGTATGAACATGGAAATATCTACACCATTATCTGTATGAACATGGAAATATTTACACCGCCATCTGTATGAACATGGATATACGTACACAGCCCTCTGGATGAGCATGGAAATCTCTACACCGCTATCTGTGTAAACATGCATACATCTTCACCGCTATCTGTATAAACATGGAAATATCTACACCGCTATCTCTATGAACATGGAAATATCTACACTGCTATCTGTTTGAACATGGAAATATCTACACCGCTATCTGCATGAAAATGGAAATATCTACACTGCTATCTGCATATACATGGAAATATCTACACAGCTATATCACTACACATGGAAATAACTACACCGCTATCTGTATGAACTTGGAAATATCCACACCGCCATCTGTATGAACATGGAAATATCTGCACCGCCATCTGTATTAAGATGGAGATATCTACACCGCTCTCTGAATAAACATGGAAATATCTACACCGCTATCTGTATAAACATGGAAATATCTACAGCGCTCTCTGTATAACCATGGAAATATCTACACCGCTATCTGTATGAACATGGAAATATCTACACTGCTATCTGTATGAACATGGAAATATCTGCACCGCCGTCTCTATGAACATATAAATATCTACACCGCCATCTGTATTAAGAAGGAAATATCTAAACCGCTATCTGTATAAACATGGAAATATCTACACCGCTGCCTGTATAAACATGGAAATATCAGCACCGCTATCTGTATGAACATGGAAATATCTACATCGCTATCTGTATGAACATGGAAATATCTACACTGCTGTCTGTATGAACATGGAAATAGCTACACCATTATCTGTATGAACATGGAAATAGCTACACCACTATCTGTATGAACATGGAAATATCTACACCACTATCTGTATGAACATGGAAATATCTACACCGCTATCTGTATGAACATGGATATATCTACACAGCCATGTGGATGAACATGGAAATATCTACACCGCTATCTGTATGAACATGGAAATATCTACACCGCTATCTGTATGAACATGGATATATCTACACAGCCATCTGGATGAACATGGAAATATCTACACCGCTATCTGTGTAAACATGCATAGATCTTCAACGCTATCTGTATAAACATATAAATATCTACACCGCTATCTGTATGAACATGGAAATATCCACACCGCTATCTGTATGAGCATGGAAATATCTACACCGCTATCTGTTTGAACATGGAAATATCTACACCGCTATCTGCATGAAAATGGAAATATCTACACTGCTATCTGCATATTCATTTAAATTTCTCCACAACTATCTCTTTACACATGGAAATAACTACACCGCTATCTGTTTGAACATGGAAATATCTACACCGCCATCTGGTGAACACGGAAATATCTGCACTGCCATCTGTATGAACATATAAATATCTACACCGCCATCTGTATTAAGATGGAGATATCTACACTGATATCTGTATAAACATGGAAATATCTACACCGCCATCTGTATGAAGATATAAATATCTACACCGCCATCTGTATTAAGAAGGAAATATCTAAACCGCTATCTGTATAAACATGGAAATATCTACACCGCTGCCTGTATAAACAGGGAAATATCAGCACCGCTATCTGTATGAACATGGAAATATCTAGACCGCTATCTGTATGAACATGGAAATATCTACACCGCTATCTGTATGAACATGGAAATATCTACACCGCTATCTGTATGAACATGGAAATATCTACACCGCTATCTGTATGAACATGGAAATATCTACACCGCTATCTGTTTGAACATGGAAATATCTACACTGCTATCTGCATGAAAATGGAAATATCTACCCTGCTATCTGCATACACATGGAAATATCTACACACATATATCACTACACATGGAAATAACTACACCGCTATCTGTATGAACATGGAAATATCCACACCGCCATCTGTATGAACATGGAAATATCTGCACCGCCATCTGTATGAACATATAAATATCTACACCGCCATCTGTATTAAGATGGAGATATCTACACCGCTATCTGAATAAACATGGAAATATCTACACCGCTATCTGTATAAACATGGAAATATCTACACCGCTATCTGTATAAACATGGAAATATCTACACCGCTACCTGTATAAACATGGAAATATCAGCACCGCTATCTGTATGAACATGGAAATATCTACACCGCTATCTGTATGAACATGGAAATATCTACACCGCTATCTGAAGGAACATGGAAATATCTACACCGCTATCAGTATGAACAAGGAAATATCTACACCGCCATCTGTATGAACATGGATATATCTACACAGCCCTCTGTATGAACATGGAAATATCTACACCGCTATCTGTATGAACACGGAAATATCTACACCGCTATCTGAATGAACATGGAAATATCTACACCGCTACCTGTATAAACATGGAAATATCAGCACCGCTATCTGTATGAACATGGAAATATCTACACCGCTGCCTGTATAAACATGGAAATATCAGCACCGCTATCTGTATGAACATGGAAATATCTACATCGCTATCTGTATGAACATTGAAATATCTACACTGCTCTCTGTATGAACATGGAAATAGCTACACCGTTATCTGTATGAACATGGAAATAGCTACACCAATATCAGTATGAACATGGAAATATCTTCAACGCCATCTGTATGAACATGGATATATCTACACAGCTATCTGTATTACCATGGAAATATAAACACCTCTATCTGTGTAAACATGCATATATCTTCACCGCTATCTGTATAAACATGGAAATATCTACACCGCTATCTGTATGAACATGGAAATAGCTACACCGCTATCTGTATTAACATGGAAATATCTACACCGCTATCTGTATGAACATGGATATATCTACACAGCCATCTGGATGAACATGGAAATATCTACAGCGCTATCTGTGTAAACATGCATACATCTTCATCGCTATCTGTATAAACATGGAAATATCTACACCGCTATCTGTAAGAACATGGAAATGTCTGCACCGCTATCTGTATGCACATGGAAATATCTACACTGCTATCTGTTTGAACATGGAAATATCTACACCGCTATCTGTATGAACATGGAAATATCTACACCGCTATCTGAACATGGAAATATCTACACCGCTATCTGCATGAAAATGGAAATATCTACACAGCTATCTGCATATACATGGAAATATCTACACAGCTATCTCTTTACACATGGAAATAACTACACCGCTATCTGTATGAACATGGAAATATCTACACCGCCATCTGTATGAACACGGAAATATCTGCACCGCCATCTGTATGAACATATAAATATCTACACGGCCATCTGTATTAAGATGGAGATATCTACACCGGTATCTGTATAAACATGGAAATATCTACACCGCTATCTGTATAAACATGGAAATATCTAAACCGCTATCTCTATAAACATGGAAATATCTACACCGCTACCTGTATAAACATGGAAATATCTACACCGCTATCTGTATGAACATGGAAATATCAGCCCATCTATCTGAATGAACATGGAAATACCTACACCGCTATCTGTATGAACATGGAAATATCTACACCGCTATCTGTATGAACATGGATATATCCACACAGCCATCTGGATGAACATGGAAATATCTACACCGCTATCTGTATGAACATGGATATATCTACACCACTATCTGTTTGAACATGGAAATAGCTACACCGGTATCAGCATGAAATTGGAAATATCTACAAAGCTATCTGCATATACATGGAAATATCTATACAGCTATCTCTTTACACATGGAAATAACTACACCGCTATCTCTATAAACATGGAAATTTCTACACCGCCATCTGTATGAACATGGAAATATCTACACCGCCGTCTGTATGAACATATAAATATCTACACCGCCATCTGTATTAAGATGAAGATATCTACACCGCTATCTGTATAAACATGGAAATATCTTCACCGCCATCTGTATGAACATGGATATATCTACACAGCCATCTGGATGAACATGGAAATATCTACACCGCCATCTGTATGAACATGGAAATATCTTCACCGCCATCTGTATGAACATGGATATATCTACACAGCCATCGGTATGAACATGGAATTATCTACACCGCTATATGTATGAACATGGAAATAGCTACACCGCTATCTGTATGAACATGGAAATATCTACACCGCTATCTGTATGAACATGGAAATATCTACACCACCATCTTTATGAACATGGAAATATCTGCACCGCCTTCTGTTTGAACATATAAATATCTACACCGCCATCTGTATTAAGAAGGAAATATCTAAACCGCTATCTGTATAAACACGGAAATATCAGCACCGCTCTCTTTATGAAAATGGAAATATCTACACCGCTATCTGCATGAACATGGAAATATCTACACTGCTATCTGTATGAACATGGAAATAGCTACACCGTTATGTGTATGAAAATGGAAATAGCTACACCGCTATCTGTATGAACATGGTAATATCTACACCGCTATCTGTATGAACATGGATATATCTACACAGCCATCTGCATGAACATGGAAATATCTACACCGCTATCTGTATGAACATGGAAATATCTACACCGCTATCTGTATGAACGTGGATATATCTACACAGCCATCTGGATGAACATGGAAATATCTGCACCGCTATCTGTGTAAACATGCGTACATCTTCACCACTATCTGTATAAACATGGAAATATCTGCACCGCTATCGGTATGACCATGGAAATATCTACACCGCTATCTGTATGAACATGGAAATACCTACACCGCTATCTGTTTGTACATGGAAATAACTACACCGCTATCTGCATGAAAATGGAAATATCTACACTGCTATCTGCATATACATTTAAATACCTACACAGCTATCTCTTTACACATGGAAATAACTACACCTCTATCTGTATGAACATGGAAATAACTACACAGCCATCTGGATGAACATGGAAATATCAGCACCGCTATCTGTATGAACATGGAAATATTTACACCGCTATCTGTATGAACATGGAAATATCTACACCGCTATCTGTATGAACATGGATATATCTACACAGCCCTCTGGATGAACATGGAAATATCCACACCGCTATCTGTGTAAACATGCATACATCTTCACCGCTATCTGTATAAAAATGGAAATATCTACACCGCTATCTGTATGAACATGGAAATATCTACACCGCTATCTGTATGAACATGGAAATATCTACACCGCTATCTGTTTGAAGATGGAAATATATACATCGCTATCTGCATGAAAATGGAAATATCTACACAGCTCTCTGCATATAGATGGAAATATCTACACAGCAATCTCTTTACACATGGAAATAACTACACAGCTATTTGTATTAACATGGACATATCTACACCGCCATCTGTATGAACATGGAAATATCTGCACGGCCATCTGTATGAACATATAAATATCTACACCGCCATCTGTATTAAGATGGAGATATCTACACAGCTATCTGAATAAACATGGAAATATCTACACCGATATCTGTATGAACATGGAAATATCTACACTGCTATCTGTATGAACATGGAAATAGCTTCACCGTTATCTGTATGAACATGGAAATAGCTACACCGCTATCTGTATGAACATGGAAATATCTACACCGCTATCTGTATGAACATGGAAATATCTTCACAGCCATCTGGATGAACATGGAAATATCTACACCGCTATCTGTATGAACATGGAAATATCTACACCGCTATCTGTATGAACATGGATATATCTACACAGCCATCTGGATGAACATGGAAATATCTACACCGCTATCTGTATGAACATGGAAATATCTACACCGCTATCTGTATGAACATGGATATATCTACACAGCCATCTGGATGAACATGGAAATATCTACACCGCTATCTGTATGAACATGGAAATATCTACACCGCTATCTGTATAAACATGGAAATATCTACACTGCTATCTGTATGAACATGGAAATATCTGCACTGCTATCTGTATGAA
Organism: Gorilla gorilla gorilla; assembly: GCF_029281585.2. Lineage (NCBI taxonomy): Eukaryota > Metazoa > Chordata > Mammalia > Primates > Hominidae > Gorilla > Gorilla gorilla. The sequence continues at coordinate 6,666,913 of NC_086017.1, forward strand.
CATGGAAATATCTACACCGCTATCTGTTTGAACATGGAAATATCTACACCGCTATCTGCATATAGATGGAAATATCTACACTGCTATCTGCATATACATGGAAATATCTACACAGCTATCTCTTTACACATGGAAATAACTACACCGCTATCTGTATGAACATGGAAATATCTACACCGCCATCTGTATGAACATGAAAATATCTGCACCGCCATCTGTATGAACATATAAATATCTACACCGCCATGTGTATTAAGATGGAGATATCTACACTGCTATCTGTATAAACATGGAAATATCTCCACCGCTATCTGTATAACCATGGAAATATCTACACCGCTATCTGCATAAACATGGAAATATCTACACCACTACCTGTATAAACATGGAAATATCAGCACCGCTATCTGTATGAACATGGAAATATCTACACCACCATCTGTATGAACATGGAAATATCTACACCGCTATCTGTATGAACATGGAAATATCTACACCGCTATCTGTATGAACATGGAAATATCTACACTACTATCTGTTTGAACATGGAAATATCTACACCGCTGTCTGCATGAAAATGGAAATATCTACACAGCTATCTGCATATACTTGGAAATAACTACACAGCTATCTCTTAACACATGGAAATAACTACACCGCTATCTCTATAAACATGGAAATATATACACCGCCAACTGTATGAACATGGAAATATCTGCACCGCCATCTGTATGAACATATAAATATCTACACCGCCATCTGTATTAAGAAGGAAATATCTAAACCGCTATCTGTATGAACATTGAAATATCTACACCGCTATCTGTATGAACATGGAAATATCTACACCGCTATCTGTATGAACATGGAAGTATCTAGACCGCTATCTGTATGAACATGGATATATCTAAACAGCCCTCTGGATGAACATGGAAATATCCACACCGCTATCTGTGTAAACATGCATACACCTTCACTGCTATCTGAATAAACATGGAAATATCTACACCGCTATCTGTATGAACATGGAAATATCTACACCGCTATCTGTTTGAAGATGGAAATATATACACCGCTACCTGCATGAAAATGGAAATATCTACACAGCTATCTGCATATACATGGCAATATCTACACAGCTATCTCTTTACACATGGAAATAACTACACCGCTATCTGTATGAACATGGAAATATCTACACCGCCATCTGTATGTACATGGAAATATCTGCACCGCCATCTGTATGAACATGGAAATATCTTCACCGCCATCTGTATGAACATGGATATATCTACTCAGCCATCTGTATGAACATGGAAATATCTACACCGCTATCTGTATGAACATGGAAATATCTACACCGCTATCTGTATGAACATGGAAATATCTTCACCGCCATCTGTGTAAACATGCATACACCTTCACCGCTATCTGTATAACCATGGAAATATCTACACCGCTATCTGTATGAACATGGAAATATCTACACCGCTATCTGAACATGGAAATATCTTAACCGCTATCTGCATGAAAATGGAAATATCTACACAGCTATCTGCATGTACATGGAAATATCTACACAGCTATCCCTTTACACGTGGAAATAATTACACCGCTATCTGTATGAACATGGAAATATCTTCACCGCCATCTGTATGAACATGGATATATCTACAGAGCCATCTGGATGAACATGGAAATATCTACACCGCTATCTGTATGAAGATGGAAATATCTACAACGCTATCTGTGTAAACATGCATACATCTTCACCGCTATCTATATAAACATGGAAATATCTACACTGCTATCTGTATGAACTTGGAAATATCTACACCGCTATCTGTTTGAACAAGGAAATATCTACACCGATATCTGCATGAAAATGGAAATATCTACACAGCGATCTGCATATACATGGAAATATCTACAAAGCTATCTGTTTACACATGGAAATATCTACAGCGCTATCTCTATAAACATACAAATATCTACACCGCCATCTGTATGAACATGGAAATATCTGCACCGCCATCTGTATTAACATATAAATATCTACACCGCCATCTATATTAAGATGGAGATATCTACACCGCTATCTGTATAAACTTGGAAATATCTACACCGCTATCCGTATAAACATGGAAATATCTACACTGCAATCTGTATAAACATGGAAATATCTACACCGCTACCTGTATAAACATGGAAATATCAGCACCGCTATCTGTATGAACATGGAAATATGTACACCGCTATCTCAATGAACATGGAAATTTCTACACCACTATCTATATGAACATGGAAATAGCTGCACCGCTATCTGTATGAACATGGAAATATCTGCACCACCATGTGTTTGAACATATAAATATCTACACCGCCATCTGTATTAAGATGGAGATATCTACACCGCTATCTGTATAAACATGGAAATATCAACACCGCTATCTGTATAAACATGGAAATATCTACACCGCTATCTGTATAATCATGGAAATATCTACACCGCTACCTGTATAAACATGGAAATATCAGCACCGCTATCTGTATGAACATGGAAATATCTACACCATTATCTGTATGAACATGGAAATATTTACACCGCCATCTGTATGAACATGGATATACGTACACAGCCCTCTGGATGAGCATGGAAATCTCTACACCGCTATCTGTGTAAACATGCATACATCTTCACCGCTATCTGTATAAACATGGAAATATCTACACCGCTATCTCTATGAACATGGAAATATCTACACTGCTATCTGTTTGAACATGGAAATATCTACACCGCTATCTGCATGAAAATGGAAATATCTACACTGCTATCTGCATATACATGGAAATATCTACACAGCTATATCACTACACATGGAAATAACTACACCGCTATCTGTATGAACTTGGAAATATCCACACCGCCATCTGTATGAACATGGAAATATCTGCACCGCCATCTGTATTAAGATGGAGATATCTACACCGCTCTCTGAATAAACATGGAAATATCTACACCGCTATCTGTATAAACATGGAAATATCTACAGCGCTCTCTGTATAACCATGGAAATATCTACACCGCTATCTGTATGAACATGGAAATATCTACACTGCTATCTGTATGAACATGGAAATATCTGCACCGCCGTCTCTATGAACATATAAATATCTACACCGCCATCTGTATTAAGAAGGAAATATCTAAACCGCTATCTGTATAAACATGGAAATATCTACACCGCTGCCTGTATAAACATGGAAATATCAGCACCGCTATCTGTATGAACATGGAAATATCTACATCGCTATCTGTATGAACATGGAAATATCTACACTGCTGTCTGTATGAACATGGAAATAGCTACACCGTTATCTGTATGAACATGGAAATAGCTACACCACTATCTGTATGAGGATGGAAATATCTACACCGCTATCTGTATGAACATGGATATATCTACACAGCCATGTGGATGAACATGGAAATATCTACACCGCTATCTGTATGAACATGGAAATATCTACACCGCTATCTGTATGAACATGGATATATCTACACAGCCATCTGGATGAACATGGAAATATCTACACCGCTATCTGTGTAAACATGCATAGATCTTCAACGCTATCTGTATAAACATATAAATATCTACACCGCTATCTGTATGAACATGGAAATATCCACACCGCTATCTGTATGAGCATGGAAATATCTACACCGCTATCTGTTTGAACATGGAAATATCTACACCGATATCTGCATGAAAATGGAAATATCTACACTGCTATCTGCATATTCATTTAAATTTCTCCACAGCTATCTCTTTACACTTGGAAATAACTACACCGCTATCTGTTTGAACATGGAAATATCTACACCGCCATCTGTGTGAACACGGAAATATCTGCACTGCCATCTGTATGAACATATAAATATCTACACCGCCATCTGTATTAAGATGGAGATATCTACACTGATATCTGTATAAACATGGAAATATCTACACCGCCATCTGTATGAAGATATAAATATCTACACCGCCATCTGTATTAAGAAGGAAATATCTAAACCGCTATCTGTATAAACATGGAAATATCTACACCGCTGCCTGTATAAACAGGGAAATATCAGCACCGCTATCTGTATGAACATGGAAATATCTAGACCGCTATCTGTATGAACATGGAAATATCTACACCGCTATCTGTACGAACATGGAAATATCTACACCGCTATCTGTATGAACATGGAAATATCTACACCGCTATCTGTATGAACATGGAAATATCTACACCGCTATCTGTTTGAACATGGAAATATCTACACTGCTATCTGCATGAAAATGGAAATATCTACCCTGCTATCTGCATACACATGGAAATATCTACACACCTATATCACTACACATGGAAATAACTACACCGCTATCTGTATGAACATGGAAATATCCACACCGCCATCTGTATGAACATGGAAATATCTGCACCGCCATCTTTATGAACATATAAATATCTACACCGCCATCTGTATTAAGATGGAGATATCTACACCGCTATCTGAATAAACATGGAAATATCTACACCGCTATCTGTATAAACATGGAAATATCTACACCGCTATCTGTATAAACATGGAAATATCTACACCGCTACCTGTATAAACATGGAAATATCAGCACCGCTATCTGTATGAACATGGAAATATCTACACCGCTATCTGTATGAACATGGAAATATCTACACCGCTATCTGAAGGAACATGGAAATATCTACACCGCTATCAGTATGAACAAGGAAATATCTACACCGCCATCTGTATGAACTTGGATATATCTACACAGCCCTCTGTATGAACATGGAAATATCTACACCGCAATCTGTATGAACATGGAAATATCTACACCGCTATCTGAATGAACATGGAAATATCTACACCGCTACCTGTATAAACATGGAAATATCAGCACCGCTATCTGTATGAACATGGAAATATCTACACCGCTGCCTGTATAAACATGGAAATATCAGCACCGCTATCTGTATGAACATGGAAATATCTACATCGCTATCTGTATGAACATGGAAATATCTACACTGCTCTCTGTATGAACATGGAAATAGCTACACCGTTATCTGTATGAACATGGAAATAGCTACACCAATATCAGTATGAACATGAAAATATCTTCAACGCCATCTGTATGAACATGGATATATCTACACAGCTATCTGTATTACCATGGAAATATAAACACCTCTATCTGTGTAAACATGCATATATCTTCACCGCTATCTGTATAAACATGGAAATATCTACACCGCTATCTGTATGAACATGGAAATAGCTACACCGCTATCTGTATTAACATGGAAATATCTACACCGGTATCTGTATGAACATGGATATATCTACACAGCCATCTGGATGAACATGGAAATATCTACAGCGCTATCTGTGTAAACATGCATACATCTTCATCGCTATCTGTATAAACATGGAAATATCTACACCGCTATCTGTAAGAACATGGAAATGTCTGCACCGCTATCTGTATGCACATGGAAATATCTACACTGCTATCTGTTTGAACATGGAAATATCTACACCGCTATCTGTATGAACATGGAAATATCTACACCGCTATCTGAACATGGAAATATCAACACCGCTATCTGCATGAAAATGGAAATATCTACACAGCTATCTGCATATACATGGAAATATCTACACAGCTATCTCTTTACACATGGAAATAACTACACCGCTATCTGTATGAACATGGAAATATCTACACCGCCATCTGTATGAACACGGAAATATCTGCACCGCCATCTGTATGAACATATAAATATCTACACCGCCATCTCTATTAAGATGGAGATATCTACACCGGTATCTGTATAAACATGGAAATATCTACACCGCTATCTGTATAAACATGGAAATATCTAAACCGCTATCTCTATAAACATGGAAATATCTACACCGCTACCTGTATAAACATGGAAATATCAGCACCGCTATCTGTATGAACATGGAAATATCAGCCCATCTATCTGTATGAACATGGAAATACCTACACCGCTATCTGTATGAACATGGAAATATCTACACCGCTATCTGTATGAACATGGAAATATCTTCACCGCCATCTGTATGAACATGGATATATCTACACAGCCATCTGGATGAACATGGAAATATCTACACCGCTATCTGTATGAACATGGATATATCTACACCACTGTTTGAACATGGAAATAGCTACACCGGTATCAGCATGAAAATGGAAATATCTACAAAGCTATCTGCATATACATGGAAATATCTATACAGCTATCTCTTTACACATGGAAATAACTTCACCGCTATCTCTATAAACATGGAAATTTCTACACCGCCATCTGTATGAACATGGAAATATCTACACCGCCGTCTGTATGAACATATAAATATCTACACCGCCATCTGTATTAAGATGAAGATATCTACACCGCTATCTGTATAAACATGGAAATATCTTCACCGCCATCTGTATGAACATGGATATATCTACACAGCCATCTGGATGAACATGGAAATATCTACACCGCCATCTGTATGAACATGGAAATATCTTCACCGCCATCTGTATGAACATGGATATATCTACACAGCCATCTGTATGAACATGGAAATATCTACACCGCTATATGTATGAAGATGGAAATAGCTACACCGCTATCTGTATGAACATGGAAATATCTAAACCGCTATCTGTATGAACATGGAAATATCTACACCACCATCTGTATGAACATGGAAATATCTGCACCGCCATCTGTTTGAACATATAAATATCTACACCGCCATCTGTATTAAGAAGGAAATATCTAAACCGCTATGTGTATAAACACGGAAATATCAGCACCGCTCTCTTTATGAAAATGGAAATATCTACACCGCTATCTGCATGAACATGGAAATATCTACACTGCTATCTGTAAGAACATGGAAATAGCTACACCGTTATGTGTATGAAAATGGAAATAGCTACACCGCTATCTGTATGAACATGGAAATATCTACACCGCTATCTGTATGAACATGGATATATCTACACAGCCATCTGCATGAACATGGAAATATCTACACCGCTATCTGTATGAACATGGAAATATCTACACCGCTATCTGTATGAACGTGGATATATCTACACAGCCATCTGGATGAACATGGAAATATCTGCACCGCTATCTGTTTAAACATGCATACATCTTCACCACTATCTGTATAAACATGGAAATATCTGCACCGCTATCGGTATGACCATGGAAATATCTACACCGCTATCTGTATGAACATGGAAATACCTACACCGCTATCTGTTTGTACATGGAAATAACTACACCGCTATCTGCATGAAAATGGAAATATCTACACTGCTATCTGCATATACATTTAAATACCTACACAGCTATCTCTTTACACATGGAAATAACTACACCTCTATCTGTATGAACATGGAAATAACTACACAGCCATCTGGATGAACATGGAAATATCAGCACCGCTATCTGTATGAACATGGAAATATTTACACCACTATCTGTATGAACATGGAAATATCTACACCGCTATCTGTATGAACATGGATATATCTACACAGCCCTCTGGATGAACATGGAAATATCCACACCGCTATCTGTGTAAACATGCATACATCTTCACCGCTATCTGTATAAAAATGGAAATATCTACACCGCTATCTGTATGAACATGGAAATATCTACACCGCTATCTGTATGAACATGGAAATATCTACACCGCTATCTGTTTGAAGATGGAAATATATACATCGCTATCTGCATGAAAATGGAAATATCTACACAGCTCTCTGCATATAGATGGAAATATCTACACAGCAATCTCTTTACACATGGAAATAACTACACCGCTATTTGTATTAACATGGACATATCTACACCGCCATCTGTATGAACATGGAAATATCTGCACGGCCATCTGTATGAACATATAAATATCTACACCGCCATCTGTATTAAGATGGAGATATCTACACAGCTATCTGAATAAACATGGAAATATCTACACCGATATCTGTATGAACATGGAAATATCTACACTGCTATCTGTATGAACATGGAAATAGCTTCACCGTTATCTGTATGAACATGGAAATAGCTACACCGCTATCTGTATGAACATGGAAATATCTACACCGCTATCTGTATGAACATGGAAATATCTTCACAGCCATCTGGATGAACATGGAAATATCTACACCGCTATCTGTATGAACATGGAAATATCTACACCGCTATCTGTATGAACATGGATATATCTACACAGCCATCTGGATGAACATGGAAATATCTACACCGCTATCTGTATGAACATGGAAATATCTACACCGCTATCTGTATGAACATGGATATATCTACACAGCCATCTGGATGAACATGGAAATATCTACACCGCTATCTGTATGAACATGGAAATATCTACACCGCTATCTGTATAAACATGGAAATATCTACACTGCTATCTGTATGAACATGGAAATATCTGCACTGCTATCTGTATGAACATGGAAATATCTACACCGCTATCTGTTTGAACATGGAAATATCTACACCGCTATCTGCATATAGATGGAAATATCTACACTGCTATCTGCATATACATGGAAATATCTACACAGCTATCTCTTTACACATGGAAATAACTACACCGCTATCTGTATGAACATGGAAATATCTACACCGCCATCTGTATGAACATGAAAATATCTGCACCGCCATCTGTATGAACATATAAATATCTACACCGCCATCTGCATTAAGATGGAGATATCTACACTGCTATCTGTATAAACATGGAAATATCTCCACCGCTATCTGTATAACCATGGAAATATCTACACCGCTATCTGCATAAACATGGAAATATCTACACCACTACCTGTATAAACATGGAAATATCAGCACCGCTATCTGTATGAACATGGAAATATCTACACCACCATCTGTATGAACATGGAAATATCTACACCGCTATCTGTATGAACATGGAAATATCCACACCGCTATCTGTATGAACATGGAAATATCTACACTGCTATCTGTTTGAACATGGAAATATCTACACCGATGTCTGCATGAAAATGGAAATATCTACACAGCTATCTGCATATACATGGAAATAACTACACAGCTATCTCTTAACACATGGAAATAACTACACCGCTATCTCTATAAACATGGAAATATATACACCGCCATCTGTATGAACATGGAAATATCTGCACCGCCATCTGTATGAACATATAAATATCTACACCGCCATCTGTATTAAGAAGGAAATATCTAAACCGCTATCTGTATGAACATTGAAATATCTACACCGCTATCTGTATGAACATGGAAATATCTACACCGCTATCTGTATGAACATGGAAGTATCTAGACCGCTATCTGTATGAACATGGATATATCTAAACAGCCCTCTGGATGAACATGGAAATATCCACACCGCTATCTGTGTAAACATGCATACACCTTCACTGCTATCTGAATAAACATGGAAATATCTACACCGCTATCTGTATGAACATGGAAATATCTACACCGCTATCTGTTTGAAGATGGAAATATATACACCGCTATCTGCATGAAAATGGAAATATCTACACAGCTATCTGCATATAGATGGAAATATCTACACAGCTATCTCTTTACACATGGAAACAACTACACCGCTATCTGTATGAACATGGAAATATCTACACTGCCATCTGTATGAACATGGAAATATCTGCACCGCCATCTGTATGAACATATAAATATCTACACCGCCATCTATATTAAGATGGAGATATCTACACCGCTATCTGTATAAACATGGAAATATCAACACCGCTATCTGTATAAACATGGAAATATCTACACCGCTACCTGTATAAACATGGAAATATCAGCACCGCTATCTGTATGAACATGGAAGTATCTACACCGCTATCTGTATGAACATGGAAATATCTACACCGCTATCTGTATGAACATGGATATACGTACACAGCCCTCTGGAAGAACATGGAAATCTCTACACCGCTATCTGTGTAAACATGGATACATCTTCACCGCTATCTGTATAAACATGGAAATATCTACACCGCTATCTCTATGAACATGGAAATATCTACACCGCTATCTGTTTTAAGATGGAAATATATACACAGCTATCTGCATGAAAATGGAAATATCTACACAGCTATCTGCATGTAGATGGAAATATCTACACAGCTATCTCTTTACACATTGAAATATCTACACCGCTATCTGAATGAACATGGAAATATCAGCACCGCTATCTGTATGAACATGGAAATACCTACACCGCTATCTGTATGAACATGGAAATATCTACACAGCGATCTGTATGAAAAAGGATATATCTACACAGCCCTCTTGATGAACATGGAAATATCCACACCGCTGTCTGTGTAAACATGCATACATCTTCACCGCTATCTGTATAAACATGGAAATATCTACACCGCTATCTGTATGAACATGGAAATATCTACACCGCTATCTGTTTGAAGATGGAAATATATACATCGCTATCTGCATGAAAATGGAAATATCTACACAGCTATCTGCATATAGATGGAAATATCAACACAGCAATCTCTTTACACATGGGAATAACTACACCGCTATCTGTATGAACATGGAAATATCTACACCGCTATCTGTATGAACATGGATATATCTACACAGCCATCTGGATGAACATGGAAATATCTACACCGCTATCTGTGTAAACATGCATACATCTTCACCGCTATCTGTATAAACATGGAAATATCTACACTGCTATCTGTATGAACATGGAAATATCTGCACCGCTATCTGTATGAACATGGAAATATCTACACCGCTGTCTGTTTGAACATGGAAATATCTACACCGCTATCTGCATGAAAATGGAAATATCTACACTGCTATCTGCATATACATGGAAATATCTACACAGCTATCTCTTTACACATGGAAATATCTACACCGCCATCTGTATGAACATGGAAATATCTGCACCGCCATCTGTATGAACATATAAATATCTACACCGCCATCTGTATTAAGATGGAGACATCTACACCGCTATCTGTATAAACATGGAAATATCTACACCGCTATCTGTATAAACATGGAAATATATACACCGCTATCTGTATAAACATGGAAATATCTACACCGCTACCTGTATAAACATGGAAATATCAGCACCGCTATCTGTATGAACATGGAAATATCTACACTGCTATCTGTATGAACATGGAAATATCTACACCGCTATCTGTATGAACATGGATATATCTACACAGCCCTCTGGATGAACATGGAAATATCCACACCGCTATCTGTGTAAACATGCATACATCTTCACCGCTATCTGTATAAACATGGAAATATCTACACCGCTATCTCTATGAACATGGAAATATCTACACCGCTATCTGTTTGAAGATGGAAATATATACACCGCTATCTGCATGAAAATGGAAATATATACACAGCTATCTGCATATAGATGGAAATATCTACACAGCTATCTCTTTACACATGGAAATAACTACACCGCTATCTGTATGAACATGGAAATATCTACACCGCCATCTGTATGAACATGGAAATATCTGCACCGCCATCTTTATGAACATATAAATATCTAAACCGCCATCTCTATTAAGATGGAGATATCTACACCGCTATCTGAATAAACATGGAAATATCTACACCGCTATCTGTATAAACATGGAAATATCTACACCGCTATCTTTATAAACATGGATATATCTTCACCGCTACCTGTATAAACATGGAAATATCAGCACCGCTATCTGTATGAACCTGGAAATATCTACAACGCTATCTGTATGAAAATGGAAATATCTACACTGCTATCTGCATGAACATGGAAATATCTACAAAGCTATCTGAATGAACATGGAAATATCTACACCGCTATCTGTTTGAACATGTAAATATCTACACCGCTATCTGCATGAAAATGGAAATATCTACAAAGCTATCTGCATATACATGGAAATATCTACACAGCTATCTCTTTACACATGGAAATAACTACACCGCTATATCTATAAACATGGAAATATCTACACCACCATCTGTATGAACATGGAAATATCTGCACCGCCATCTGTTTGAACATATAAATATCTACACCGCCATCTGTATTAAGAAGGAAATATCTAAACCGCTATCTGTATAAACACGGAAATATCAGCACCGCTCTCTGTATGAAAATGGAAATATCTACACCGCTATCTGTATGAACATGGAAATATCTACACTGCTATCTGTATGAACATGGATATATCTACACAGCCATCTGGATGAACATGGAAATAGCTACACCGTTATGTGTATGAAAATGGAAATAGCTACACCGCTATCTGTATGAACATGGAAATATCTACACTGCTATCTGCATATACATTTAAATATCTACACAGCTATCTCTTTACACATGGAAATAACTACACCACTATCTGTATGAACATGGAAATAACTACACAGCCATCTGGATGAACATGGAAATATCAGCACCGCTATCTGTATGAACATGGAAATATCTATACCGCTATCTTTATGAACATGGAAATATCTACACCGCTATCTGTATGAACATGGATATATCTACACAGCCCTCTGGATGAACATGGAAATATCCACACCGCTATCTTTGTGAACATGCATACATCTTCACTGCTATCGGTATAAACATGGAAATATCTACACCGCTATCTGTATGAACATGGAAATATCTACAACACTATCTGTTTGAAGATGGAAATATATACATCGCTATCTGCATGAAAATGGAAATATCTACACAGCTCTCTGCATATAGATGGAAATATCTACACAGCAATCTCTTTACACATGGAAATAACTACACCGCTATTTGTATGAACATGGACATATCTACACCGCCATGTGTATGAACATGGAAATATCTGCACGGCCATCTGTATGAACATATAAATATCTACACCGCCATCTGTATTAAGATGGAGATATCTACACCGCTATCTGAATAAACATGGAAATATCTACAACGATATCTGTATGAACATGGAAATATCTACACTGCTATCTGTATGAACATGGAAATAGCTACACCATTATCTGTATGAACATGGAAATAGCTACACCGCTATCTGTATGAACATGGAAATATCTACACCGCTATCTGAATGAACATGGATATATCTACACAGCCATCTGCATGAACATGGAAATATCTACACCGCTATCTGTATGAACATGGAAATATCTACACCGCTATCTGTATGAACATGGATATATCTACACAGCCATCTGGATGAACATGGAAATATCTAAACCGCTATCTGTGTAAACATTCATACATCTTCACAGCTATCTGTATAAACAGGGAAATAGCTACACTGCCATCCGTATGAACATGGAAATATCTGCACCGCTATCTGTATGAACATGGAAATATCTACACCGCTATCTGTTTGAACATGGAAATATCTACACCGCTATCTGCATATAGATGGAAATATCTACACTGCTATCTGCATATACATGGAAATATCTACACAGCTATCTCTTTACACATGGAAATAACTACACCGCAATCTGTATGAACATGGAAATATCTACACCGCCAACTGGATGAACATGGAAATATCTGCACCGCCATCTGTATTAACATATAAATATCTACACCGCCATCTGTATTAAGATGGAGATATCTACACCGCTATCTGTATAAATATGGAAATATCTACTCCGCTATCTGTATAAACATGGAAATATATACACCGCTATCTGTATAAACATGGAAATATCTACACCGCTACCTGTATAAACATGGAAATATCAGCACCGCTATCTGTATGAACATGGAAATATCTACACTGCTATCTGTATGAACATGGAAATATCTACACCGCTATCTGTATGAACATGGATATATCTACACAGCCCTCTGGATGAACATGGAAATATCCACACCGCTATCTGTGTAAACATGCATACATCTTCAGCGCTATCTGTATAAACATGGAAATATCTACACCGCTATCTCTATGAACATGGAAATATCTACACCGCTATCTGTTTGAAGATGGAAATATATACACCGCTATCTGCATGAAAATGGAAATATCTACACAGCTATCTGCATATAGATGGAAATATCTACACAGCTATCTCTTTACACATGGAAATAACTACACCGCTATCTGTATGAACATGGAAATATCTACACCGCCATCTGTATGAACATGGAAATATCTGCAACGCCATCTGTATGAACATATAAATATCTACACCGCCATCTCTATTAAGATGGAGATATCTACACCGCTATCTGAATAAACATGGAAATATCTACACCGCTATCTGTATAAACATGGAAATATCTACACCGCTATCTGTAAAAACATGGAAATATCTACACCGCTACCTGTATAAACATGGAAATATCAGCACCGCTATCTGTATGAACCTGGAAATATCTACACCGCTATCTGTATGAACATGGAAATATCTACACCGCTATCTGTATGAACATGGAAATATCTACAAAGCTATCTGAATGAACATGGAAATATCTACACCGCTATCTGTTTGAACATGTAAATATCTACACCGCTATCTGCATGAAAATGGAAATATTTACAAAGCTATCTGCATATACATGGAAATATCTACACAGCTATCTCTTTACACATGGAAATAACTACACCACTATATCTATAAACATGGAAATATCTACACCACCATCTGTAGGAACATGGAAATATCTGCACCGCCATCTGTTTGAACATATAAATATCTACACCGCCAACTGTATTAAGAAGGAAATATCTACACCGCTATCTGTGTAAACATGCATACATCTTCACCACTATCTGTATAAACATGGAAATATCTGCACCGCTATCGGTATGAACATGTAAATATCTACACCGCTATCTGTATGAACATGGAAATACCTACACCGCTATCTGTTTGGACATGGAAATATCTACACCGCTATCTGCATGAAAATGGAAATATCTACACTGCTATCTGCATATACATTTAAATATCTACACAGCTATCTCTTTACACATGGAAATAACTACACCACTATCTGTATGAACATGGAAATAACTACACCGCCATCTGTATGAACATGGAAATATCTGCACCGCCATCTGTATGAACATATAAATATCTACACCACCATCTGTATTAAGATGGAGATATCTACACTGCTATCTGAATAAACATGGAAATACCTACACCGCCATCTGTATGAATATATAAATACACCGCCATCTGTATTAAGAAGGAAATATCTAAACCGCTATCTGTATAAACTTGGTAATATCTACACCGCTGCCTGTATAAACATGGAAATATCAGCACCGCTATCTGTATGAACATGGAAATATCTACACCGCTATCTATTTGAACATGGAAATATCTACACCGCTATCAGCATGAAAATGGAAATATCTACAAAGCTATCTGCATATACATGGAAATATCTAAACAGCTATCTCTTTACACATGGAAATAACTACACCGCTATATCTATAAACATGGAAATATCTACACCGCCATCTGTATGAACATGGAAATATCTGCACCGCCATCTGTATGAACATATAAATATCTACACCGCCATCTGTATTAAGAAGGAAATAACTAAACCGCTATCTGTATAATCATGGAAATATCTACACTGCCATCTGTATGAACATGGAAATATCCACACCGCCATCTGTATGAACATGGAAATATCTGCACCGCCATCTGTATGAACATATAAATATCTACACCGCTATCTGTATGAACATGGAAATATCTACACCGCTATCTGTATAAACATGGAAATATCTACACCGCTACCTGTATAAACATGGAAATATCAGCACCGCTATCTGCATGAACATGGAAATACCTACACCACTATCTGTATGAACATGGAAATATCTACACCGCTATCTGTATGAACATGGATATATCTACACAGCCCTCTGGATGAACATGGAAATATCCACACCGCTATCTGTGTAAACATGCATACATCTTCACCGCTATCTGTATAAACATGGAAATATCTACACCGCTATCTCTATGAACATGGAAATATCTACACCGCTATCTGTATGAACATGGATATATCTACACAGCCATCTGTATGAACATGGAAATATCTACACCGCTATCTGTGTAAACATGCATACATCTTCACCACTATCTGTATAAACATGGAAATATCTGCACCGCTATCGGTATGAACATGGAAATATCTACACCGCTATCTGTATGAACATGGAAATACCTACACCGCTATCTGTTTGGACATGGAAATATCTACACCGCTATCTGCATGAAAATGGAAATATCTACACTGCTATCTGCATATACATTTAAATATCTACACAGCTATCTCTTTACACATGGAAATAACTACACCACTATCTGTATGAACATGGAAATAACTACACAGCCATCTGGATGAACATGGAAATATCAGCACCGCTATCTGTATGAACATGGAAATATCTATACCGCTATCTTTATGAACATGGAAATATCTACACCGCTATCTGTATGAACATGGATATATCTACACAGCCCTCTGGATGAACATGGAAATATCCACACCGCTATCTTTGTGAACATGCATACATCTTCACTGCTATCTGTATAAACATGGAAATATCTACACCGCTATCTGTATGAACATGGAAATATCTACAACACTATCTGTTTGAAGATGGAAATATATACATCGCTATCTGCATGAAAATGGAAATATCTACACAGCTCTCTGCATATAGATGGAAATATCTACACAGCAATCTCTTTACACATGGAAATAACTACACCGCTATTTGTATGAACATGGACATATCTACACCGCCATGTGTATGAACATGGAAATATCTGCACGGCCATCTGTATGAACATATAAATATCTACACCGCCATCTGTATTAAGATGGAGATATCTACACCGCTATCTGAATAAACATGGAAATATCTACAACGATATCTGTATGAACATGGAAATATCTACACTGCTATCTGTATGAACATGGAAATAGCTACACCATTATCTGTATGAACATGGAAATAGCTACACCGCTATCTGTATGAACATGGAAATATCTACACCGCTATCTGAATGAACATGGATATATCTACACAGCCATCTGCATGAACATGGAAATATCTACACCGCTATCTGTATGAACATGGAAATATCTACACCGCTATCTGTATGAACATGGATATATCTACACAGCCATCTGGATGAACATGGAAATATCTAAACCGCTATCTGTGTAAACATTCATACATCTTCACAGCTATCTGTATAAACAGGGAAATAGCTACACTGCCATCCGTATGAACATGGAAATATCTGCACCGCTATCTGTATGAACATGGAAATATCTACACCGCTATCTGTTTGAACATGGAAATATCTACACCGCTATCTGCATATAGATGGAAATATCTACACTGCTATCTGCATATACATGGAAATATCTACACAGCTATCTCTTTACACATGGAAATAACTACACCGCAATCTGTATGAACATGGAAATATCTACACCGCCAACTGGATGAACATGGAAATATCTGCACCGCCATCTGTATTAACATATAAATATCTACACCGCCATCTGTATTAAGATGGAGATATCTACACCGCTATCTGTATAAACATGGAAATATCTACTCCGCTATCTGTATAAACATGGAAATATATACACCGCTATCTGTATAAACATGGAAATATCTACACCGCTACCTGTATAAACATGGAAATATCAGCACCGCTATCTGTATGAACATGGAAATATCTACACTGCTATCTGTATGAACATGGAAATATCTACACCGCTATCTGTATGAACATGGATATATCTACACAGCCCTCTGGATGAACATGGAAATATCCACACCGCTATCTGTGTAAACATGCATACATCTTCAGCGCTATCTGTATAAACATGGAAATATCTACACCGCTATCTCTATGAACATGGAAATATCTACACCGCTATCTGTTTGAAGATGGAAATATATACACCGCTATCTGCATGAAAATGGAAATATCTACACAGCTATCTGCATATAGATGGAAATATCTACACAGCTATCTCTTTACACATGGAAATAACTACACCACTATCTGTATGAACATGGAAATAGCTACACCGCCATCTGTATGAACATGGAAATATCTGCAACGCCATCTGTATGAACATATAAATATCTACACCGCCATCTCTATTAAGATGGAGATATCTACACCGCTATCTGAATAAACATGGAAATATCTACACCGCTATCTGTATAAACATGGAAATATCTACACCGCTATCTGTAAAAACATGGAAATATCTACACCGCTACCTGTATAAACATGGAAATATCAGCACCGCTATCTGTATGAACCTGGAAATATCTACACCGCTATCTGTATGAACATGGAAATATCTACACCGCTATCTGTATGAACATGGAAATATCTACAAAGCTATCTGAATGAACATGGAAATATCTACACCGCTATCTGTTTGAACATGTAAATATCTACACCGCTATCTGCATGAAAATGGAAATATTTACAAAGCTATCTGCATATACATGGAAATATCTACACAGCTATCTCTTTACACATGGAAATAACTACACCACTATATCTATAAACATGGAAATATCTACACCACCATCTGTAGGAACATGGAAATATCTGCACCGCCATCTGTTTGAACATATAAATATCTACACCGCCAACTGTATTAAGAAGGAAATATCTACACCGCTATCTGTGTAAACATGCATACATCTTCACCACTATCTGTATAAACATGGAAATATCTGCACCGCTATCGGTATGAACATGTAAATATCTACACCGCTATCTGTATGAACATGGAAATACCTACACCGCTATCTGTTTGGACATGGAAATATCTACACCGCTATCTGCATGAAAATGGAAATATCTACACTGCTATCTGCATATACATTTAAATATCTACACAGCTATCTCTTTACACATGGAAATAACTACACCACTATCTGTATGAACATGGAAATAACTACACCGCCATCTGTATGAACATGGAAAAATCTGCACCGCCATCTGTATGAACATATAAATATCTACACCACCATCTGTATTAAGATGGAGATATCTACACTGCTATCTGAATAAACATGGAAATACCTACACCGCCATCTGTATGAATATATAAATACACCGCCATCTGTATTAAGAAGGAAATATCTAAACCGCTATCTGTATAAACTTGGTAATATCTACACCGCTGCCTGTATAAACATGGAAATATCAGCACCGCTATCTGTATGAACATGGAAATATCTACACCGCTATCTATTTGAACATGGAAATATCTACACCGCTATCAGCATGAAAAAGGAAATATCTACAAAGCTATCTGCATATACATGGAAATATCTAAACAGCTATCTCTTTACACATGGAAATAACTACACCGCTATATCTATAAACATGGAAATATCTACACCGCCATCTGTATGAACATGGAAATATCTGAACCGCCATCTGTATGAACATATAAATATCTACACCGCCATCTGTATTAAGAAGGAAATAACTAAACCGCTATCTGTATAATCATGGAAATATCTACACTGCCATCTGTATGAACATGGAAATATCCACACCGCCATCTGTATGAACATGGAAATATCTGCACCGCCATCTGTATGAACATATAAATATCTACACCGCTATCTGTATGAACATGGAAATATCTACACCGCTATCTGTATAAACATGGAAATATCTACACCGCTACCTGTATAAACATGGAAATATCAGCACCGCTATCTGCATGAACATGGAAATACCTACACCACTATCTGTATGAACATGGAAATATCTACACCGCTATCTGTATGAACATGGATATATCTACACAGCCCTCTGGATGAACATGGAAATATCCACACCGCTATCTGTGTAAACATGCATACATCTTCACCGCTATCTGTATAAACATGGAAATATCTACACCGCTATCTCTATGAACATGGAAATATCTACACCGCTATCTGTATGAACATGGATATATCTACACAGCCATCTGTATGAACATGGAAATATCTACACCGCTATCTGTGTAAACATGCATACATCTTCACCACTATCTGTATAAACATGGAAATATCTGCACCGCTATCGGTATGAACATGGAAATATCTACACCGCTATCTGTATGAACATGGAAATACCTACACCGCTATCTGTTTGGACATGGAAATATCTACACCGCTATCTGCATGAAAATGGAAATATCTACACTGCTATCTGCATATACATTTAAATATCTACACAGCTATCTCTTTACACATGGAAATAACTACACCACTATCTGTATGAACATGGAAATAACTACACAGCCATCTGGATGAACATGGAAATATCAGCACCGCTATCTGTATGAACATGGAAATATCTATACCGCTATCTTTATGAACATGGAAATATCTACACCGCTATCTGTATGAACATGGATATATCTACACAGCCCTCTGGATGAACATGGAAATATCCACACCGCTATCTTTGTGAACATGCATACATCTTCACTGCTATCTGTATAAACATGGAAATATCTACACCGCTATCTGTATGAACATGGAAATATCTACAACACTATCTGTTTGAAGATGGAAATATATACATCGCTATCTGCATGAAAATGGAAATATCTACACAGCTCTCTGCATATAGATGGAAATATCTACACAGCAATCTCTTTACACATGGAAATAACTACACCGCTATTTGTATGAACATGGACATATCTACACCGCCATGTGTATGAACATGGAAATATCTGCACGGCCATCTGTATGAACATATAAATATCTACACCGCCATCTGTATTAAGATGGAGATATCTACACCGCTATCTGAATAAACATGGAAATATCTACAACGATATCTGTATGAACATGGAAATATCTACACTGCTATCTGTATGAACATGGAAATAGCTACACCATTATCTGTATGAACATGGAAATAGCTACACCGCTATCTGTATGAACATGGAAATATCTACACCGCTATCTGAATGAACATGGATATATCTACACAGCCATCTGCATGAACATGGAAATATCTACACCGCTATCTGTATGAACATGGAAATATCTACACCGCTATCTGTATGAACATGGATATATCTACACAGCCATCTGGATGAACATGGAAATATCTAAACCGCTATCTGTGTAAACATTCATACATCTTCAAAGCTATCTGTATAAACAGGGAAATAGCTACACTGCCATCCGTATGAACATGGAAATATCTGCACCGCTATCTGTGTAAACATGCATACATCTTCAGCGCTATCTGTATAAACATGGAAATATCTACACCGCTCTCTCTATGAACATGGAAATATCTACACCGCTATCTGTTTGAAGATGGAAATATATACACCGCTATCTGCATGAAAATGGAAATATCTACACAGCTATCTGCATATAGATGGAAATATCTACACAGCTATCTCTTTACACATGGAAATAACTACACCGCTATCTGTATGAACATGGAAATATCTACACCGCCATCTGTATGAACATGGAAATATCTGCAACGCCATCTGTATGAACATATAAATATCTACACCGCCATCTCTATTAAGATGGAGATATCTACACCGCTATCTGAATAAACATGGAAATATCTACACCGCTATCTGTATAAACATGGAAATATCTACACCGCTATCTGTAAAAACATGGAAATATCTACACCGCTACCTGTATAAACATGGAAATATCAGCACCGCTATCTGTATGAACCTGGAAATATCTACACCGCTATCTGTATGAACATGGAAATATCTACACCGCTATCTGTATGAACATGGAAATATCTACAAAGCTATCTGAATGAACATGGAAATATCTACACCGCTATCTGCATGAAAATGGAAATATTTACAAAGCTATCTGCATATACATGGAAATATCTACACAGCTATCTCTTTACACATGGAAATAACTACACCACTATATCTATAAACATGGAAATATCTACACCACCATCTGTAGGAACATGGAAATATCTGCACCGCCATCTGTTTGAACATATAAATATCTACACCGCCAACTGTATTAAGAAGGAAATATCTACACCGCTATCTGTGTAAACATGCATACATCTTCACCACTATCTGTATAAACATGGAAATATCTGCACCGCTATCGGTATGAACATGTAAATATCTACACCGCTATCTGTATGAACATGGAAATACCTACACCGCTATCTGTTTGGACATGGAAATATCTACACCGCTATCTGCATGAAAATGGAAATATCTACACTGCTATCTGCATATACATTTAAATATCTACACAGCTATCTCTTTACACATGGAAATAACTACACCACTATCTGTATGAACATGGAAATAACTACACCGCCATCTGTATGAACATGGAAATATCTGCACCGCCATCTGTATGAACATATAAATATCTACACCGCCATCTGTATTAAGATGGAGATATCTACACTGCTATCTGAATAAACATGGAAATACCTACACCGCCATCTGTATGAATATATAAATACACCGCCATCTGTATTAAGAAGGAAATATCTAAACCGCTATCTGTATAAACTTGGTAATATCTACACCGCTGTCTGTATAAACATGGAAATATCAGCACCGCTATCTGTATGAACATGGAAATATCTACACCGCTATCTATTTGAACATGGAAATATCTACACCGCTATCAGCATGAAAATGGAAATATCTACAAAGCTATCTGCATATACATGGAAATATCTAAACAGCTATCTCTTTACACATGGAAATAACTACACCGCTATATCTATAAACATGGAAATATCTACACCGCCATCAGTATGAACATGGAAATATCTGCACCGCCATCTGTATGAACATATAAATATCTACACCGCCATCTGTATTAAGAAGGAAATAACTAAACCGCTATCTGTATAATCATGGAAATATCTACACTGCCATCTGTATGAACATGGAAATTTCCACACCGCCATCTGTATGAACGTGGAAATATCTGCACCGCCATCTGTATGAACATATAAATATCTACACCGCTATCTGTATGAACATGGAAATATCTACACCGCTATCTGTATAAACATGGAAATATCTACACCGCTACCTGTATAAACATGGAAATATCAGCACCGCTATCTGCATGAACATGGAAATACCTACACCACTATCTGTATGAACATGGAAATATCTACACCGCTATCTGTATGAACATGGATATATCTACACAGCCCTCTGGATGAACATGGAAATATCCACACCGCTATCTGTGTAAACATGCATACATCTTCACCGCTATCTGTATAAACATGGAAATATCTACACCGCTATCTCTATGAACATGGAAATATCTACACTGCTATCTGTTTGAAGATGGAAATATATACACCGCCATCTGCATGAAAATGGAAATATCTACACAGCTATCTGCATATAGATGGAAATATCTACACAGCTATCTCTTTACACATGGAAATAACTACACCGCTATCTGTATGAACATGGAAATATCTACACCGCCATCTGCATGAACATGGAAATATCTGCACCGCCATCTGTATGAACATATAAATATCTACACTGCCATCTGTATTAAGATGGAGATATCTACACCGCTATCTGTATAAACGTGGAAATATCAACACCGCTATCTGTATAAACATGGAAATATCTACACCGCTACCTGTATAAACATGGAAATATCTACACCGCTACCTGTATAAACATGGAAATATCAGCACCGCTATCTGTATGAACATGGAAATATCTACACCGCTATCTGTATGAACATGGAAATATCTACACCGCTATCTGTATGAACATGGATATACGTACACAGAACTCTGGATGAACATGGAAATCTCTACACCGCTATCTGTGTAAACATGTATACATCTTCACCGGTATCTGTATAAACATGGAAATATCTACACCGCTATCTCTATGAACATGAAAATATCTACACCGCTACCTGTTTGAAGATGGAAATATATACACAGCTATCTGCATGAAAATGGAAATATCTACACAGCTATCTGCATATAGATGGAAATATCTACACAGCTATCTCTTTACACATTGAAATATCTACACCGCTATCTGAATGAACATGGCAATATCAGCACCGCTATCTGTATGGACATGGAAATACCTACACCGCTATCAGTATGAACATGGAAATATCTACACCGCTATCTGTATGAACATGGATATATCTACACAGCCCTCTGGATGAACATGGAAATATCCACACCGCTATCTGTGTAAACATGCATACATCTTCACCGCTATCTGTATAAACATGGAAATATCTACACCGCTATCTGTATGAACATGGAAATATCTACACCGCTATCTGTTCGAAGATGGAAATATATACATCGCTATCTGCATGAAAATGGAAATATCTACACAGCTATCTGCATATAGATGGAAATATCTACACAGCAATCTCTTTACACATGGAAATAACGACACCGCTATCTGTATGAACATGGAAATATCTACACCGCTATCTGTATGAACATGGAAATAGCTACACCGTTATCTGTATGAACATGGAAATAGCTACACCGCTATCTGTATGAACATGGATATATCTACACAGCCATCTGGATGAACATGGAAATATCTACACCGCTATCTGTATGAACATGGATATATCTACACAGCCATCTGGATGAACATGGAAATATCTACACCGCTATCTGTGTAAACATGCATACATCTTCACCGCTATCTGTATAAACATGGAAATATCTACACTGCTATCTGTATGAACATGGAAATATCTGCACCACTATCTGTATGAACATGGAAATATCTACACCGCTGTCTGCATGAAAATGGAAATATCTACACTGCTATCTGCATATACATGGAATTATCTACACAGCTATCTCTTTACACATGGAAATAACTACACCGCTATATCTATAAACATGGAAATATCTACACCGCCATCAGTATGAACATGGAAATATCTGCACCGCCATCTGTATGAACATATAAATATCTACACCGCCATCTGTATTAAGAAGGAAATAACTAAACCGCTATCTGTATAATCATGGAAATATCTACACTGCCATCTGTATGAACATGGAAATTTCCACACCGCCATCTGTATGAACATGGAAATATCTGCACCGCCATCTGTATGAACATATAAATATCTACACCGCTATCTGTATGAACATGGAAATATCTACACCGCTATCTGTATAAACATGGAAATATCTACACCGCTACCTGTATAAACATGGAAATATCAGCACCGCTATCTGCATGAACATGGAAATACCTACACCACTATCTGTATGAACATGGAAATATCTACACCGCTATCTGTATGAACATGGATATATCTACACAGCCCTCTGGATGAACATGGAAATATCCACACCGCTATCTGTGTAAACATGCATACATCTTCACCGCTATCTGTATAAACATGGAAATATCTACACCGCTATCTCTGTGAACATGGAAATATCTACACTGCTATCTGTTTGAAGATGGAAATATATACACCGCCATCTGCATGAAAATGGAAATATCTACACAGCTATCTGCATATAGATGGAAATATCTACACAGCTATCTCTTTACACATGGAAATAACTACACCGCTATCTGTATGAACATGGAAATATCTACACCGCCATCTGCATGAACATGGAAATATCTGCACCGCCATCTGTATGAACATATAAATATCTACACTGCCATCTGTATTAAGATGGAGATATCTACACCGCTATCTGTATAAACGTGGAAATATCAACACCGCTATCTGTATAAACATGGAAATATCTACACCGCTACCTGTATAAACATGGAAATATCTACACCGCTACCTGTATAAACATGGAAATATCAGCACCGCTATCTGTATGAACATGGAAATATCTACACCGCTATCTGTATGAACATGGAAATATCTACACCGCTATCTGTATGAACATGGATATACGTACACAGAACTCTGGATGAACATGGAAATCTCTACACCGCTATCTGTGTAAACATGTATACATCTTCACCGGTATCTGTATAAACATGGAAATATCTACACCGCTATCTCTATGAACATGAAAATATCTACACCGCTACCTGTTTGAAGATGGAAATATATACACAGCTATCTGCATGAAAATGGAAATATCTACACAGCTATCTGCATATAGATGGAAATATCTACACAGCTATCTCTTTACACATTGAAATATCTACACCGCTATCTGAATGAACATGGCAATATCAGCACCGCTATCTGTATGGACATGGAAATACCTACACCGCTATCAGTATGAACATGGAAATATCTACACCGCTATCTGTATGAACATGGATATATCTACACAGCCCTCTGGATGAACATGGAAATATCCACACCGCTATCTGTGTAAACATGCATACATCTTCACCGCTATCTGTATAAACATGGAAATATCTACACCGCTATCTGTATGAACATGGAAATATCTACACCGCTATCTGTTCGAAGATGGAAATATATACATCGCTATCTGCATGAAAATGGAAATATCTACACAGCTATCTGCATATAGATGGAAATATCTACACAGCAATCTCTTTACACATGGAAATAACGACACCGCTATCTGTATGAACATGGAAATATCTACACCGCTATCTGTATGAACATGGAAATAGCTACACCGTTATCTGTATGAACATGGAAATAGCTACACCGCTATCTGTATGAACATGGATATATCTACACAGCCATCTGGATGAACATGGAAATATCTACACCGCTATCTGTATGAACATGGATATATCTACACAGCCATCTGGATGAACATGGAAATATCTACACCGCTATCTGTGTAAACATGCATACATCTTCACCGCTATCTGTATTAACATGGAAATATCTACACTGCTATCTGTATGAACATGGAAATATCTGCACCACTATCTGTATGAACATGGAAATATCTACACCGCTATCTGCATGAAAATGGAGATATCTACACCGCTATCTGCATATACATGGAATTATCTACACAGCTATCTCTTTACACATGGAAATAACTACACCGCTATCTGTATGAACATGGAAATATCTACACCGCCATCTGTATGAACATGGAAATATCTGCACCGCCATCTGTATGAACATATAAATATCTACACCGCCATCTGTATTAAGATGGAGATATCTACACTGCTATCTGTATAAACATGGAAATATCTACACCGCTATCTGTATAAACATGGAAATATCTACACCGCTATCTGTATAAACATGGAAATATCTACACCGCTACCAGTATAAACATGGAAATATCAGCACCGCTATCTGTATGAACATGGAAATATCTACACCGCTATCTGTATGAACATGGAAATATCTACACCGCTATCTGTATGTACATGGATATATCTACACAGCCCTCTGGATGAACATGGAAATATCCACACCGCTATCTGTGTAAACATGCATACATCTTCACCGCTATCTGTATAAACATGGAAATATCTACACCGCTATCTCTATGAACATGGAAATATCTACACTGCTATCTGTTTGAAGATGGAAATATATACACCGCTATCTGCATGAAAATGGAAATATCTACACAGCTATCTGCATATAGATGGAAATATCTACACAGCTATCTCTTTACACATGGAAATAACTACACCGCTATCTGTATGAACATGGAAATATCTACACCGCCATCTGCATGAACATGGAAATATCTGCACCGCCATCTGTATGAACATATAAATATCTACACCGCCATCTGTATTAAGATGGAGATATCTACACCGCTATCTGTATAAACGTGGAAATATCAACACCGCTATCTGTATAAACATGGAAATATCTACACCGCTATCTGTATAAACATGGAAATATCTACACCGCTACCTGTATAAACATGGAAATATCAGCACCGCTATCTGTATGAACATGGAAATATCTACACCGCTATCTGTATGAACATGGAAATATCTACACCGCTATCTGTATGAACATGGATATACGTACACAGAACTCTAGATGAACATGGAAATCTCTACACCGCTATCTGTGTAAACATGTATACATCTTCACCGCTATCTGTATAAACATGGAAATATCTACACCGCTATCTCTATGAACATGAAAATATCTACACCGCTATCTGTTTGAAGATGGAAATATATACACAGCTATCTGCATGAAAATGGAAATATCTACACAGCTATCTGCATATAGATGGAAATATCTACACCGCTATCTGTATAAACATGGAAATATCTACACCGCTACCAGTATAAACATGGAAATATCAGCACCGCTATCTGTATGAACATGGAAATATCTACACTGCTATCTGTATGAACATGGAAATATCTACACCGCTATCTGTATGAACATGGATATATCTACACAGCCCTCTGGATGAACATGGAAATATCCACACCGCTATCTGTGTAAACATGCATACATCTTCACCGCTATCTGTATAAACATGGAAATATCTACACGGCTATCTGTATGAACATGGAAATATCTACACCGCTATCTGTTTGAAGATGGAAATATATACACCGCTATCTGCATGAAAATGGAAATATCTACACAGCTATCTGCATATAGATGGAAATATCTACACAGATATCTCTTTACACATGGAAATAACTACACCGCTATCTGTATGAACATGGAAATATCAGCACCGCTATCTGTATGAACCTGGAAATATCTACACCGCTACCTGTATAAACATGGAAATATCAGCACCGCTATCTGTATGAACCTGGAAATATCTACACCGCTATCTGTATGAACATGGAAATATCTACACCGCTATCTGCATGAACATGGAAATATCTACAAAGCTATCTGAATGAACATGGAAATATCTACACCGCTATCTGTTTGAACATGTAAATATCTACACCGCTATCTGCATGAAAATGGAAATATCTACAAAGCTATCTGCATATACATGGAAATATCTTCACAGCTATCTCTTTACACATGGAAATAACTACACCGCCTTATCTATAAACATGGAAATATCTACACCACCGTCTGTATGAACATGGAAATATCTGCACCGCCATCTGTTTGAACATATAAATATCTACACCGCCATCAGTATTAAGAAGGAAATATCTAAACCGCTATCTGTATAAACACGGAAATATCAGCACCGCTCTCTGTATGAAAATGGAAATATCTACACAGCTATCTCTTTACACATGGAAATAACTACACCGCTATCTGTATGAACATGGAAATATCTACACCGCCATCTGTATGAACATGGAAATATCTGCACCGCCATCTGTATGAACATATAAATATCTACACCGCCATCTGTATTAAGATGGAGATATCTACACCGCTATCTGAATAAACATGGAAATATCTAAACCGCTATCTGTATAAACATGGAAATATCTACAACGCTATCTGTGTAAACATTCATAGAACTTCACCGCTATCTGTATAAACCTGGAAATATCTACACCGCTATCTGTATGAACATGGAAATATCCACACCGCTATCTGTATGAGCATGGAAATATCTACACTGCTATCTGTTTGAACATGGAAATTTCGACACCACTATCTGTATGAACATGGAAATATCTTCACAGCCATCTGTATGAACATGGATATGTCTACACATCCATCTGGATGAACATGGAAAAATCTACACCGCGATCTGTATGAACATGGGAATATCTACACCGCTATCTGTGTAAACATGCATACATCTTCTCCGCTATCTGTATAAACGTGGAAATATCTACACTGCTATCTGTATGAAAAAGGAAATATCTACACTGCTATCTGTTTGAACATGGAAATATCTACACCGCTATCTGCATGAAAATGGAAATATCTACACAGCGATCTGCATATACATGGAAATATCTACAAAGCTATCTCTTTACACATGGAAATAACTACAGCGCTATCTCTATAAACATACAAATATCTACACCGCCATCAGTATGAACATGGAAATATCTGCAATGCCATCTGTATGAACATATAAATATCTACACCGCCATCTATATTAAGATGGAGATATCTACACCGCTATCTGCATGAAAATGGAAATATCTACACTGCTATCTGCATATACATTTAAATATCTAAACAGCTATCTCTTTACACATGGAAATAACTACACCGTTATCTGTATGAACATGGAAATACCTACACCGCCATCTGTATGAACATGGAAATATCTTCACCGCCATCTGTATGAACATGGATATATCTACACAGCCATCTGTATGAACATGGAAATATCTACACCGCTATCTGTATGAACATGGAAATATCTACACCGCTATCTGTATGAACATGGAAATATCTTCACCGCCATCTGTGTAAACATGCATACACCTTCACCACTATCTGTATAAGCATGTAAATATCTACACCGCTATCTGTATGAACATGGAAATATCTTCACCGCCATCTGTGTAAACATGCATACACCTTCACCGCTATCTGTATAACCATGTAAATATCTACACTGCTATCTGTATGAACTTGGAAATATCTACACCGCTATCTGTTTGAACAAGGAAATATCTACACCGCTATCTGCATGAAAATGGAAATATCTACACAGCGATCTGCATATACATGGAAATATCTACAAAGCTATCTCTTTACACATGGAAATATCTGCAGCGCTATCTCTATAAACATACAAATATCTACACCGCCATCTGTATGAACATGGAAATATCTGCACCGCCATCTGTATGAACATATAAATATCTACACCGCCATCTATATTAAGATGGAGATATCTACACCGCTATCTGTATAAACTTGGAAATATCTACACCGCTATCTGTATAAACATGGAAATATCTACACTGCAATCTGTATAAACATGGAAATATCTACACCGCTACCTGTATAAACATGGAAATATCAGCACCGCTATCTGTATGAACATGGAAATATCTACACCGCTATCTCTATGAAAATGGAAATTTCTACACCACTATCTATATGAACATGGAAATAGCTGCACCGCTATCTGTATGAACAGGGAAATATCTACACCACTACCTGTATGAACATGGAAATATCTACACCGCTATCTGTATGAACATGGATATATCTACACAACCATCTGGATGAACACAGAAATATCTACACCGCTATCTGTATGAACATGGAAATATCTGCAATGACATCTGTATGAACATATAAATATCTACACCGCCATCTATATTAAGATGGAGATATCTACACCGCTATCTGCATGAAAATGGAAATATCTACACTGCTATCTGCATATACATTTAAATATCTACACAGCTATCACTTTACACATGGAAATAACTACACCGTTATCTGTATGAACATGGAAATATCTACACCGCCATCTGTATGAACATGGAAATATCTTCACCGCCATCTGTATGAACATGGATATATCTACTCAGCCATCTGTATGAACATGGAAATATCTACACCGCTATCTGTATGAACATGGAAATATCTACACCGCTATCTGTATGAACATGGAAATATCTTCACCGCCATCTGTGTAAACATGCATACACCTTCACCGCTATCTGTATAACCATGGAAATATCTACACCGCTATCTGTATGAACATGGAAATATCTACACCGCTATCTGAACATGGAAATATCTTAACCGCTATCTGCATGAAAATGGAAATATCTACACAGCTATCTGCATGTACATGGAAATATCTACACAGCTATCCCTTTACACGTGGAAATAATTACACCGCTATCTGTATGAACATGGAAATACCTTCACCGCCATCTGTATGAACATGGATATATCTACAGAGCCATCTGGATGAACATGGAAATATCTACACCGCTATCTGTATGAAGATGGAAATATCTACAACGCTATCTGTGTAAACATGCATACATCTTCACCGCTATCTATATAAACATGGAAATATCAACACTGCTATCTGTATGAACTTGGAAATATCTACACCGCTATCTGTTTGAACAAGGAAATATCTACACCGCTATCTGCATGAAAATGGAAATATCTACACAGCGATCTGCATATAAAAGGAAATATCTACAAAGCTATCTCTTTACACATGGAAATATCTACAGCGCTATCTCTATAAAGATACAAATATCTACACCGCCATCTGTATGAACATGGAAATATCTGCACCGCCATCTGTATGAACATATAAATATCTACACCGCCATCTATATTAAGATGGAGATATCTACACCGCTATCTGTATAAACTTGGAAATATCTACACCGCTATCTGTATAAACATGGAAATATCTACACTGCAATCTGTATAAACATGGAAATATCTACACCGCTACCTGTATAAACATGGAAATATCAGCACCGCTATCTGTATGAACATGGAAATATGTACACCGCTATCTCTATGAACATGGAAATTTCTACACCACTATCTATATGAACATGGAAATAGCTGCACCGCTATCTGTATGAACAGGGAAATATCTACACCACTACCTGTATGAACATGGAAATATCTACACCGCTATCTGTATGAGCATGGATATATCTACACAGCCATCTGGATGAACACAGAAATATCTACACCGCTATCTGTATGAACATGGAAATATCTACACTGCAATCTGTGTAAATATGCATGCATCTTCACAGCAATCTGTATAAACATGGAAATATCTACACCGCTATCTGTATGAACATGGAAATATCTACACCGCTATCTGAACATGGAAATATCTACACCGCTATCTGCATGAAAATGGAAATATCTACACAGCTATCTGCATATACATGGAAATATCTACACAGCTATCTCTTTACACATGGAAATAACTACACCGCTATCTGTATGAACATGGAAATATCTACACCGCCATCTGTATGAACACAGAAATATCTACACCGCTATCTGTATGAACATGGAAATATCTACACCGCTATCTGTATGAACGTGGATATATCTACACAGCCATCTGGATGAACATGGAAATATCTGCACCGCTATCTGTGTAAACATGCATACATCTTCACCACTATCTGTATAAACATGGAAATATCTGCACCGCTATCGGTATGAACATGGAAATATCTACACCGCTATCTGTATGAACATGGAAATACCTACACCGCTATCTGTTTGGACATGGAAATAACTACACCGCTATCTGCATGAAAATGGAAATATCTACACTGCTATCTGCATATACATTTAAATATCTACACAGCTATCTCTTTACACATGGAAATAACTACACCACTATCTGTATGAACATGGAAATAACTACACAGCCATCTGGATGAACATGGAAATATCAGCACCGCTATCTGTATGAACATGGAAATATTTACACCGCTATCTGTATGAACATGGAAATATCTACACCGCTATCTGTATGAACATGGATATATCTACACAGCCCTCTGGATGAACATGGAAATATCCACACCGCTATCTGTGTAAACATGCATACATCTTCACCGCTATCTGTATAAACATGGAAATATCTACACCGCTATCTGTATGAACATGGAAATATCTACACCGCTATCTGTATGAACATGGAAATATCTACACCGCTATCTCTCTGAAGATGGAAATATATACATCGCTATCTGCATGAAAATGGAAATATCTACACAGCTCTCTGCATATAGATGGAAATATCTACACAGCAATCTCTTTACACATGGAAATAACTACACCGCTATTTGTATGAACATGGACATATCTACACCGCCATCTGTATGAACATGGAAATATCTGCACGGCCATCTGTATGAACATATAAATATCTACACTGCCATCTGTATTAAGATGGAGATATCTACACCGCTATCTGAATAAACATGGAAATATCTACACCGATATCTGTATGAACATGGAAATATCTACTCTGCTATCTGTATGAACATGGAAATAGCTACACCGTTATCTGTATGAACATGGAAATAGCTACACCGCTATCTGTATGAACATGGAAATATCTACACCGCTATCTGTTTGAACATGGATATATCTACACAGCCATCTGGATGAACATGGAAATATCTACACCGCTATCTGTATGAACATGGAAATATCTACACCGCTATCTGTATGAACATGGATATATCTACACAGCCATCTGGATGTACATGGAAATATCTACACCGCTATCTGTATGAACATGGAAATATCTACACCGCTATCTGTATAAACATGGAAATATCTACACTGCTATCTGTATGAACATGGAAATATCTGCACCGCTATCTGCATGAACATGGAAATATCTACACCGCTATCTGTTTGAACATGGAAATATCTACACCGCTATCTGCATATAGATGGAAATATCTACACTGGTATCTGCATATACATGGAAATATCTACACAGCTATCTCTTTACACATGGAAATAACTACACCAGTATCTGTATGAACATGGAAATAACTACACCGCCATCTGTATGAACATGGAAATATCTGCACCGCCATCTGTCTGAACATATAAATATCTACACCGCCATCTGTATTAAGATTGAGATGTCTACACTGCTATCTGTATAAACATGGAAATATCTACACCGCCATCTGTATGAACATATAAATACACCGCCATCTGTATTAAGAAGGAAATATCTAAAAAGCTATCTGTACAAACATGGAAATATCTACACTGCTATCTGTATGAACATGGAAATATCTGCACCGATATCTGTATGAACATGGAAATATCTACACCGCTATCTGTTTGAACATGGGAATATCTACACCGCTATCTACATGAAAATGGAAATATCTACACTGCTATCTGCATATACATGGAAATATCTACACAGCTATCTCTTTACACATGGAAATAACTACACCGCTATCTGTATGAACATGGAAATATCTATACCGCCATCTGTATGAACATGGAAATATCTGCACCGCCATCTGTATGAACATATAAATATCTACACCGCCATCTGTATTAAGATGGAGATATCTACACTGCTATCTGTATAAACATGGAAATATCTACACCGCTATCTGTATAAACATGGAAATATCTACACCGCTATCTGTATAAACATGGAAATATCTACACCGCCATCTGTATGAACATGGAAATATCTGCACCGCCATCTGTATGAACATATAAATATCTACACTGCCATCTGTATTAAGATGGAGATATCTACACCGCTATCTGTATAAACATGGAAATATCTACACCGCTATCTGTATGAACATGGAAATATCTACACTGCTATCTGTATGAACATGGAAATATCTACACCGCTATCTGTTTGAACATGGATATATCTACACAGCCCTCTGGATGAACTTGGAAATATCCACACTGCTATCTGTGTAAACATGCATACATCTTCACCGCTGTCTGTATAAACATGGAAATATCTACACCGCTATCTCTATGAACATGGAAATATCTACACCGCTATCTGCATATAGATGGAAATATCTACACAGCTATCACTTTACACATGGAAATAACTACACCGCTATCTGTATGAACATGGAAATATCTACACCGCCATCTGTATGAACATGAAAATATCTGCACCGCCATCTGTATGAACATATAAATATCTACACCACCATCTGTATTAAGATGGAGATATCTACACCGCTATCTGAATAAACATGGAAATATCCACACCGCTATCTGTATAAACATGGAAATATCTACACCGCTATCTGTATAAACATGGAAATATCTACACCGCTACCTGTATAAACATGGAAATATCAGCACCGCTATCTGTATGAACCTGGAAATATCTACACCGCTATCTGTATGAACATGGAAATATCTACACCGCTATCTGCATGAACATGGAAATATCTACAAAGCTATCTGAATGAACATGGAAATATCTACACCGCTATCTGTTTGAACATGTAAATATCTACACCGCTATCTGCATGAAAATGGAAATATCTACAAAGCTATCTGCATATACATGGAAATATCTACACAGCTATCTCTTTACACATGGAAATAACTACACCGCTATATCTATAAACATGGAAATATCTACACCACCATCTGTATGAACATGGAAATATCTGCACCGCCATCTGTTTGAACATATAAATATCTACACCACCATCTGTATTAAGAAGGAAATATCTAAACCGCTATCTGTATAAACACGGAAATATCAGCACCGCTCTCTGTATGAAAATGGAAATAGCTACACCGCTATCTGTATGAACATGGAAATATCTACACCGCTATCTGTATGAACATGGAAATATCTTCACAGCCATCTGTATGAACATGGATATGTCTACACATCCATCTGGATGAACAAGGAAAAATCTACACCGCGATCTGTATGAACATGGGAATAGCTACACCGCTATCTGTGTAAACATGCATACATCTTCTCCGCTATCTGTATAAACGTGGAAATATCTACACTGCTATCTGTATGAAAAAGGAAATATCTACACTGCTATCTGTTTGAACATGGAAATATCTACACCGCTATCTGCATGAAAATGGAAATATCTACACAGCGATGTGCATATACATGGAAATATCTACAAAGCTATCTCTTTACACATGGAAATAACTACAGCGCTATCTCTATAAACATACAAATATCTACACCGCCATCAGTATGAACATGGAAATAACTGCAATGCCATCTGTATGAACATATAAATATCTACACCGCCATCTATATTAAGATGGAGATATCTAAACCGCTATCTGCATGAAAATGGAAATATCTACACTGCTATCTGCATATACATTTAAATATCTAAACAGCTATCTCTTTACACATGGAAATAACTACACCGTTATCTGTATGAACATGGAAATACCTACACCGCCATCTGTATGAACATGGAAATATCTTCACCGCCATCTGTATGAACATGGATATATCTACACAGCCATCTGTATGAACATGGAAATATCTACACCGCTATCTGTATGAACATGGAAATATCTACACCGCTATCTGTATGAACATGGAAATATCTTCACCGCCATCTGTGTAAACATGCATACACCTTCACCACTATCTGTATAAGCATGTAAATATCTACACCGCTATCTGTATGAACATGGAAATATCTTCACCGCCATCTGTGTAAACATGCATACACCTTCACCGCTATCTGTATAACCATGTAAATATCTACACTGCTATCAGTATGAACTTGGAAATATCTACACCGCTATCTGTTTGAACAAGGAAATATCTACACCGCTATCTGCATGAAAATGGAAATATCTACACAGCGATCTGCATATACATGGAAATATCTACAAAGCTATCTCTTTACACATGGAAATATCTGCAGCGCTATCTCTATAAACATACAAATATCTACACCGCCATCTGTATGAACATGGAAATATCTGCACCGCCATCTGTATGAACATATAAATATCTACACCGCCATCTATATTAAGATGGAGATATCTACACCGCTATCTGTATAAACTTGGAAATATCTACACCGCTATCTGTATAAACATGGAAATATCTACACTGCAATCTGTATAAACATGGAAATATCTACACCGCTACCTGTATAAACATGGAAATATCAGCACCGCTATCTGTATGAACATGGAAATATCTACACCGCTATCTCTATGAAAATGGAAATTTCTACACCACTATCTATATGAACATGGAAATAGCTGCACCGCTATCTGTATGAACAGGGAAATATCTACACCACTACCTGTATGAACATGGAAATATCTACACCGCTATCTGTATGAACATGGATATATCTACACAACCATCTGGATGAACACAGAAATATCTACACCGCTATCTGTATGAACATGGAAATATCTGCAATGACATCTGTATGAACATATAAATATCTACACCGCCATCTATATTAAGATGGAGATATCTACACCGCTATCTGCATGAAAATGGAAATATCTACACTGCTATCTGCATATACATTTAAATATCTACACAGCTATCTCTTTACACATGGAAATAACTACACCGTTATCTGTATGAACATGGAAATATCTACACCGCCATCTGTATGAACATGGAAATATCTTCACCGCCATCTGTATGAACATGGATATATCTACTCAGCCATCTGTATGAACATGGAAATATCTACACCGCTATCTGTATGAACATGGAAATATCTACACCGCTATCTGTATGAACATGGAAATATCTTCACCGCCATCTGTGTAAACATGCATACACCTTCACCGCTATCTGTATAACCATGGAAATATCTACACCGCTATCTGTATGAACATGGAAATATCTACACCGCTATCTGAACATGGAAATATCTTAACCGCTATCTGCATGAAAATGGAAATATCTACACAGCTATCTGCATGTACATGGAAATATCTACACAGCTATCCCTTTACACGTGGAAATAATTACACCGCTATCTGTATGAACATGGAAATATCTTCACCGCCATCTGTATGAACATGGATATATCTACAGAGCCATCTGGATGAACATGGAAATATCTACACCGCTATCTGTATGAAGATGGAAATATCTACAACGCTATCTGTGTAAACATGCATACAACTTCACCGCTATCTATATAAACATGGAAATATCTACACTGCTATCTGTATGAACTTGGAAATATCTACACCGCTATCTGTTTGAACAAGGAAATATCTACACCGCTATCTGCATGAAAATGGAAATATCTACACAGCGATCTGCATATACATGGAAATATCTACAAAGCTATCTCTTTACACATGGAAATATCTACAGCGCTATCTCTATAAACATACAAATATCTACACCGCCATCTGTATGAACATGGAAATATCTGCACCGCCATCTGTATGAACATATAAATATCTACACCGCCATCTATATTAAGATGGAGATATCTACACCGCTATCTGTATAAACTTGGAAATATCTACACCGCTATCTGTATAAACATGGAAATATCTACACTGCAATCTGTATAAACATGGAAATATCTACACCGCTACCTGTATAAACATGGAAATATCAGCACCGCTATCTGTATGAACATGGAAATATGTACACCGCTACCTCTATGAACATGGAAATTTCTACACCACTATCTATATGAACATGGAAATAGCTGCACCGCTATCTGTATGAACAGGGAAATATCTACACCACTACCTGTATGAACATGGAAATATCTACACCGCTATCTGTATGAGCATGGATATATCTACACAGCCATCTGGATGAACACAGAAATATCTACACCGCTATCTGTATGAACATGGAAATATCTACACTGCAATCTGTGTAAATATGCATGCATCTTCACAGCAATCTGTATAAACATGGAAATATCTACACCGCTATCTGTATGAACATGGAAATATCTACACCGCTATCTGAACATGGAAATATCTACACCGCTATCTGCATGAAAATGGAAATATCTACACAGCTATCTGCATATACATGGAAATATCTACACAGCTATCTCTTTACACATGGAAATAACTACACCGCTATCTGTATGAACATGGAAATATCTACACCGCCATCTGTATGAACACAGAAATATCTACACCGCTATCTGTATGAACATGGAAATATCTACACCGCTATCTGTATGAACGTGGATATATCTAAACAGCCATCTGGATGAACATGGAAATATCTGCACCGCTATCTGTGTAAACATGCATACATCTTCACCACTATCTGTATAAACATGGAAATATCTGCACCGCTATCGGTATGAACATGGAAATATCTACACCGCTATCTGTATGAACATGGAAATACCTACACCGCTATCTGTTTGGACATGGAAATAACTACACCGCTATCTGCATGAAAATGGAAATATCTACACTGCTATCTGCATATACATTTAAATATCTACACAGCTATCTCTTTACACATGGAAATAACTACACCACTATCTGTATGAACATGGAAATAACTACACAGCCATCTGGATGAACATGGAAATATCAGCACCGCTATCTGTATGAACATGGAAATATTTACACCGCTATCTGTATGAACATGGAAATATCTACACCGCTATCTGTATGAACATGGATATATCTACACAGCCCTCTGGATGAACATGGAAATATCCACACCGCTATCTGTGTAAACATGCATACATCTTCACCGCTATCTGTATAAACATGGAAATATCTACACCGCTATCTGTATGAACATGGAAATATCTACACCGCTATCTGTATGAACATGGAAATATCTACACCGCTATCTGTCTGAAGATGGAAATATATACATCGCTATCTGCATGAAAATGGAAATATCTACACAGCTCTCTGCATATAGATGGAAATATCTACACAGCAATCTCTTTACACATGGAAATAACTACACCGCTATTTGTATGAACATGGACATATCTACACCGCCATCTGTATGAACATGGAAATATCTGCACGGCCATCTGTATGAACATATAAATATCTACACTGCCATCTGTACTAAGATGGAGATATCTACACCGCTATCTGAATAAACATGGAAATATCTACACCGATATCTGTATGAACATGGAAATATCTACACTGCTATCTGTATGAACATGGAAATAGCTACACCGTTATCTGTATGAACATGGAAATAGCTACACCGCTATCTGTATGAACATGGAAATATCTACACCGCTATCTGTATGAACATGGATATATCTACACAGCCATCTGGATGAACATGGAAATATCTACACCGCTATCTGTATGAACATGGAAATATCTACACCGCTATCTGTATGAACATGGAAATATCTTCACCGCCATCTGTGTAAACATGCATACACCTTCACCGCTATCTGTATAACCATGGAAATATCTACACCGCTATCTGTATGAACATGGAAATATCTACACCGCTATCTGAACATGGAAATATCTTAACCGCTATCTGCATGAAAATGGAAATATCTACACAGCTATCTGCATGTACATGGAAATATCTACACAGCTATCCCTTTACACGTGGAAATAATTACACCGCTATCTGTATGAACATGGAAATATC
Organism: Gorilla gorilla gorilla; assembly: GCF_029281585.2. NCBI lineage: Eukaryota > Metazoa > Chordata > Mammalia > Primates > Hominidae > Gorilla > Gorilla gorilla. The sequence continues at coordinate 6,708,157 of NC_086017.1, forward strand.
TTCACCGCCATCTGTATGAACATGGATATATCTACAGAGCCATCTGGATGAACATGGAAATATCTACACCGCTATCTGTATGAAGATGGAAATATCTACAAAGCTATCTGTGTAAACATGCATACATCTTCACCGCTATCTATATAAACATGGAAATATCTACACTGCTATCTGTATGAACTTGGAAATATCTACACCGCTATCTGTTTGAACAAGGAAATATCTACACCGCTATCTGCATGAAAATGGAAATACCTACACAGCGATCTGCATATACATGGAAATATCTACAAAGCTATCTCTTTACACATGGAAATATCTACAGCGCTATCTCTATAAACATACAAATATCTACACCGCCATCTGTATGAACATGGAAATATCTGCACCGCCATCTGTATGAACATATAAATATCTACACCGCCATCTATATTAAGATGGAGATATCTACACCGCTATCTGTATAAACTTGGAAATATCTACACCGCTATCTGTATAAACATGGAAATATCTACACTGCAATCTGTATAAACATGGAAATATCTACACCGCTACCTGTATAAACATGGAAATATCAGCACCGCTATCTGTATGAACATGGAAATATGTACACCGCTACCTCTATGAACATGGAAATTTCTACACCACTATCTATATGAACATGGAAATAGCTGCACCGCTATCTGTATGAACAGGGAAATATCTTCACCACTACCTGTATGAACATGGAAATATCTACACCGCTATCTGTATGAGCATGGATATATCTACACAGCCATCTGGATGAACACAGAAATATCTACACCGCTATCTGTATGAACATGGAAATATCTACACTGCAATCTGTGTAAATATGCATGCATCTTCACAGCAATCTGTATAAACATGGAAATATCTACACCGCTATCTGTATGAACATGGAAATATCTACACCGCTATCTGAACATGGAAATATCTACACAGCTATCTGCATGAAAATGGAAATATCTACACAGCTATCTGCATATACATGGAAATATCTACACAGCTATCTCTTTACACATGGAAATAACTACACCGCTATCTGTATGAACATGGAAATATCTACACCGCCATCTGTATGAACACAGAAATATCTACACCGCTATCTGTATGAACATGGAAATATCTACACCGCTATCTGTATGAACGTGGATATATCTACACAGCCATCTGGATGAACATGGAAATATCTGCACCGCTATCTGTGTAAACATGCATACATCTTCACCACTATCTGTATAAACATGGAAATATCTGCACCGCTATCGGTATGAACATGGAAATATCTACACCGCTATCTGTATGAACATGGAAATACCTACACCGCTATCTGTTTGGACATGGAAATAACTACACCGCTATCTGCATGAAAATGGAAATATCTACACTGCTATCTGCATATACATTTAAATATCTACACAGCTATCTCTTTACACATGGAAATAACTACACCAATATCTGTATGAACATGGAAATAACTACACAGCCATCTGGATGAACATGGAAATATCAGCACCGCTATCTGTATGAACATGGAAATATTTACACCGCTATCTGTATGAACATGGAAATATCTACATCGCTATCTGTATGAACATGGATATATCTACACAGCCCTCTGGATGAACATGGAAATATCCACACCGCTATCTGTGTAAACATGCATACATCTTCACCGCTATCTGTATAAACATGGAAATATCTACACCACTATCTATATGAACATGGAAATATCTACACCGCTATCTGTATGAACATGGAAATATCTACACCGCTATCTGTCTGAAGATGGAAATATATACATCGCTATCTGCATGAAAATGGAAATATCTACACAGCTCTCTGCATATAGATGGAAATATCTACACAGCAATCTCTTTACACATGGAAATAACTACACCGCTATTTGTATGAACATGGACATATCTACACCGCCATCTGTATGAACATGGAAATATCTGCACGGCCATCTGTATGAACATATAAATATCTACACTGCCATCTGTATTAAGATGGAGATATCTACACCGCTATCTGAATAAACATGGAAATATCTACACCGATATCTGTATGAACATGGAAATATCTACACAGCTATCTGTATGAACATGGAAATAGCTACACCGTTATCTGTATGAACATGGAAATAGCTACACCGCTATCTGTATGAACATGGAAATATCTACACCGCTATCTGTATGAACATGGATATATCTACACAGCCATCTGGATGAACATGGAAATATCTACCCCGCTATCTGTATGAACATGGAAATATCTACACCGCTATCTGTATGAACATGGATATATCTACACAGCCATCTGGATGTACATGGAAATATCTACACCGCTATCTGTATGAACATGGAAATATCTACACCGCTATCTTTATAAACATGGAAATATCTACACTGCTATCTGTATGAACATGGAAATATCTGCACCGCTATCTGCATGAACATGGAAATATCTACACCGCTATCTGTTTGAACATGGAAATATCTACACCGCTATCTGCATATAGATGGAAATATCTACACTGGTATCTGCATATACATGGAAATATCTACACAGCTATCTCTTTACACATGGAAATAACTACACCGCTATCTGTATGAACATGGAAATATCTACACCGCCATCTGTATGAACATGGAAATATCTGCACCGCCATCTGTATGAACATATAAATATCTACACCGCCATCTATATTAAGATGGAGATATCTACATCGCTATCTGTATAAACATGGAAATATCTACACCGCTATCTGTATAAACATGGAAATATCTACACCGCTATCTGTATAAACATGGAAATATCTACACCGCTACCTGTATAAACATGGAAATATCAGCACCGCTATCTGTATGAACATGGAAATATCTACACTGCTATCTCTATGAGCATGGAAATATCTACACCGCTATCTGTATGAACATGGATATATCTACACAGCCCTCAGGATGAACATGGAAATATCCACACCGCTATCTGTGTAAACATGCATACATCTTCACCGCTATCTGTATAAACATGTAAATATCTACACCGCTATCTCTATGAACGTGGAAATATCTACACCGCTATCTGTTTGATGATGGAAATATATACACCGCTATCTGCATGAAAATGGAAATATCTACACAGCTATCTGCATGTACATGGAAATATCTACACAGCTATCCCTTTACACGTGGAAATAATTACACCGCTATCTGTATGAACATGGAAATATCTTCACCGCCATCTGTATGAACATGGATATATCTACAGAGCCATCTGGATGAACATGGAAATATCTACACCGCTATCTGTATGAAGATGGAAATATCTACAACGCTATCTGTGTAAACATGCATACATCTTCACCGCTATCTATATAAACATGGAAATATCTACACTGCTATCTGTATGAACTTGGAAATATCTACACCGCTATCTGTTTGAACAAGGAAATATCTACACCGCTATCTGCATGAAAATGGAAATATCTACACAGCGATCTGCATATACATGGAAATATCTACAAAGCTATCTCTTTACACATGGAAATATCTACAGCGCTATCTCTATAAACATACAAATATCTACACCGCCATCTGTATGAACATGGAAATATCTGCACCGCCATCTGTATGAACATATAAATATCTACACCGCCATCTATATTAAGATGGAGATATCTACACCGCTATCTGTATAAACTTGGAAATATCTACACCGCTATCTGTATAAACATGGAAATATCTACACTGCAATCTGTATAAACATGGAAATATCTACACCGCTACCTGTATAAACATGGAAATATCAGCACCGCTATCTGTATGAACATGGAAATATGTACACCGCTACCTCTATGAACATGGAAATTTCTACACCACTATCTATATGAACATGGAAATAGCTGCACCGCTATCTGTATGAACAGGGAAATATCTACACCACTACCTGTATGAACATGGAAATATCTACACCGCTATCTGTATGAGCATGGATATATCTACACAGCCATCTGGATGAACACAGAAATATCTACACCGCTATCTGTATGAACATGGAAATATCTACACTGCAATCTGTGTAAATATGCATGCATCTTCACAGCAATCTGTATAAACATGGAAATATCTACACCGCTATCTGTATGAACATGGAAATATCTACACCGCTATCTGAACATGGAAATATCTACACCGCTATCTGCATGAAAATGGAAATATCTACACAGCTATCTGCATATACATGGAAATATCTACACAGCTATCTCTTTACACATGGAAATAACTACACCGCTATCTGTATGAACATGGAAATATCTACACCGCCATCTGTATGAACACAGAAATATCTACACCGCTATCTGTATGAACATGGAAATATCTACACCGCTATCTGTATGAACGTGGATATATCTACACAGCCATCTGGATGAACATGGAAATATCTGCACCGCTATCTGTGTAAACATGCATACATCTTCACCACTATCTGTATAAACATGGAAATATCTGCACCGCTATCGGTATGAACATGGAAATATCTACACCGCTATCTGTATGAACATGGAAATACCTACACCGCTATCTGTTTGGACATGGAAATAACTACACCGCTATCTGCATGAAAATGGAAATATCTACACTGCTATCTGCATATACATTTAAATATCTACACAGCTATCTCTTTACACATGGAAATAACTACACCACTATCTGTATGAACATGGAAATAACTACACAGCCATCTGGATGAACATGGAAATATCACCACCGCTATCTGTATGAACATGGAAATATTTACACCGCTATCTGTATGAACATGGAAATATCTACACCGCTATCTGTATGAACATGGATATATCTACACAGCCCTCTGGATGAACATGGAAATATCCACACCGCTATCTGTGTAAACATGCATACATCTTCACCGCTATCTGTATAAACATGGAAATATCTACACCGCTATCTGTATGAACATGGAAATATCTACACCGCTATCTGTATGAACATGGAAATATCTACACCGCTATCTGTCTGAAGATGGAAATATATACATCGCTATCTGCATGAAAATGGAAATATCTACACAGCTCTCTGCATATAGATGGAAATATCTACACAGCAATCTCTTTACACATGGAAATAACTACACCGCTATTTGTATGAACATGGACATATCTACACCGCCATCTGTATGAACATGGAAATATCTGCACGGCCATCTGTATGAACATATAAATATCTACACTGCCATCTGTATTAAGATGGAGATATCTACACCGCTATCTGAATAAACATGGAAATATCTACACCGATATCTGTATGAACATGGAAATATCTACACTGCTATCTGTATGAACATGGAAATAGCTACACCGTCATCTGTATGAACATGGAAATAGCTACACCGCTATCTGTATGAACATGGAAATATCTACACCGCTATCTGTATGAACATGGATATATCTACACAGCCATCTGGATGAACATGGAAATATCTACACCGCTATCTGTATGAACATGGAAATATCTACACCGCTATCTGTATGAACATGGATATATCTACACAGCCATCTGGATGTACATGGAAATATCTACACTGCTATCTGCATGAACATGGAAATATCTACACCGCTATCTGTTTGAACATGGAAATATCTACACCGCTATCTGCATATAGATGGAAATATCTACACTGGTATCTGCATATACATGGAAATATCTACACAGCTATCTCTTTACACATGGAAATAACTACACCGCTATCTGTATGAACATGGAAATATCTACACCGCCATCTGTATGAACATGGAAATATCTGCACCGCCATCTGTATGAACATATAAATATCTACACCGCCATCTATATTAAGATGGAGATATCTACATCGCTATCTGTATAAACATGGAAATATCTACACCGCTATCTGTATAAACATGGAAATATCTACACCGCTATCTGTATAAACATGGAAATATCTACACCGCTACCTGTATAAACATGGAAATATCAGCACCGCTATCTGTATGAACATGGAAATATCTACACTGCTCTCTGTATGAGCATGGAAATATCTACACCGCTATCTGTATGAACATGGATATATCTACACAGCCCTCAGGATGAACATGGAAATATCCACACCGCTATCTGTGTAAACATGCATACATCTTCACCGCTATCTGTATAAACATGTAAATATCTACACCGCTATCTCTATGAACGTGGAAATATCTACACCGCTATCTGTTTGATGATGGAAATATATACACCGCTATCTGCATGAAAATGGAAATATCTACACAGCTATCTGCATATAGATGGAAATATCTACACAGCTATCTCTTTACACATGGAAATAACTACACCGCTATCTGTATGAACATGGAAATATCTACACCGCCATCTGTACGAACATGGAAATATATGCACCGCCATCTGTATGAACACATAAATATCTACACCGCCATCTCTATTAAGATGGAAATATCTACACCGCTATCTGAATAAACATGGAAATACCTACACCGCAATCTGTATAAACATGGAACTATCAACACCGCTATCTGTATAAACATGGAAATATCTACACCGCTACCTGTATAAACATGGAAATATCAGCACCGCTATCTGTATGAACCTGGAAATATCTACACCGCTATCTGTATTAACATGGAAATATCTACACCGCTATCTGTATGAACATGGAAATATCTACAAAGCTATCTGAATGAACATGGAAATATCTACACCGCTATCTGTTTCAACATGTAAATATCTACACCGCTATCTGCATGAAAATGGAAACATCTACAAAGCTATCTGCATATACATGGAAATATACACACAGCTATCTCTTTACACATGGAAATAACTACACCGCTATATCTATAAACATGGAAATATCTACACCACCATCTGTATGAACATGGAAATATCTGCACCGCCATCTGTTTGAACATATAAATATCTACACCGCCATCTGTATTAAGAAGGAAATATCTAAACCGCTATCCGTATAAACACGGAAATATCAGCACCGCTCTCTGTATGAAAATGGAAATATCTACACCGCTATCGGTATGAACATGGAAATATCTACACTGCTATCTGTATGAACATGGAAATAGCTACACCGTTATGTGTATGAAAATGGAAATAGCTACACCGCTATCTGTATGAACATGGAAATATCTACACCGCTATCTGTATGAACATGGATATATCTACACAGCCATCTGGATGAACATGGAAATATCTACACCGCTATCTGAATGAACATGGAAATATCTACACCGCTATCTGTATGAACATGGATATATCTACACAGCCATCTGGATGAACATGGAAATATCTACACCGCTATCTGTGTAAACATGCATATATCTTCACCACTATCTGTATAAACATGGAAATATCTGCACCGCTATCGGTATGAACATGGAAATATCTACACCGCTATCTGTATGAACATGGAAATACCTACACCGCTATCTGTTTGGACATGGAAATATCTACACCGCTTTCTGCATTAAAATGGAAATATCTACACTGCTATCTGCATATACATTTAAATATCTACACAGCTATCTCTTTACACATGGAAACAACTACACCACTATCTGTATGAACATGGAAATAACTACAACGCCATCTGTATGAACATGGAAATATCTGCACCGCCATCTGTATGAACATATAAATATCTACACCGCCATCTGTATTAAGATGGAGATATCTACACTGCTATCTGTATAAACATGGAAATATCTACACCGCCATCTGTATGAACACATAAATACAACGCCAACTGTATTAAGAAGGAAATATCTAAACCGCTATCTGTATAAACACGGAAATATCTACAACGCTGCCTGTATAAACATGGAAATATCAGCACCGCTATCTGTATGAACATGGAAATATCTACACCGCTATCTGTTTGAACATGGAAATATCTACACCGCTATCTGCATGAAAATGGAAATATCTACAAAGCTATCTGCATATACATGGAAATATCTACACAGCTATCTCTTTACACATGGAAATAACTACACCGCTATATCTATAAACATGGAAATATCTACACCACCATCTGTATGAACATGGAAATATCTGCACCGCCATCTGTATGAACATATAAATATCTACACCACCATCTGTATTAAGAAGGAAATATCTAAACCGCTATCTGTATAAACATGGAAATATATACACCGCTGCCTGTATAAACATGGAAATATCATCACCGCTCTCTGTATGAAAATGGAGATATCTACACCGCTATCTGTAAGAACATGGAAATATCTACACTGCTATCTGTATGAACATGGAAATAGCTACACCGTTATCTGTATGAACATGGAAATAGCTACACCGCTATCTGTATGAACATGGAAATATCTACACCGCTATCTGTATGAACATGGATATATCTACACAGCCATCTGGATGAACATGGAAATAGCTACACCGCTATCTGTATGGACATGGAAATATCCACACCGCCATCTGTATGAACATGGATATATCTACTCAGCCATCTTTATGAACATGGAAATATCTACACCGCTATCTGTGTAAAGATGCATACATCTTCACCGCTATCTGTATAAACATGGAAATATCTACACCGCTATCTGTATGAACATGGAAATATCTGCACCGCTATCTGTATGAACATGGAAATATCTACACCGCTATCTGTTTGAACATGGAAATATCTACACAGCTATCTCTTTACACATGGAAATAACTACACTGCTATCTGTATGAACTTGGAAATATCCACACCGCCATCTGTATGAACATGGAAATATCTGCACCGCCATCTGTATTAAGATGGAGATATCTACACCGCTCTCTGAATAAACATGGAAATATCTACACCGCTATCTGTATAAACATGGAAATATCTACAGCGCTCTCTGTATAACCATGGAAATATCTACACCGCTATCTGTATGAACATGGAAATATCTACACTGCTATCTGTATGAACATGGAAATATCTGCACCGCCGTCTCTATGAACATATAAATATCTACACCGCCATCTGTATTAAGAAGGAAATATCTAAACCGCTATCTGTATAAACATGGAAATATCTACACCGCTGCCTGTATAAACATGGAAATATCAGCACCGCTATCTGTATGAACATGGAAATATCTACATCGCTATCTGTATGAACATGGAAATATCTACACTGCTGTCTGTATGAACATGGAAATAGCTACACCATTATCTGTATGAACATGGAAATAGCTACACCACTATCTGTATGAACATGGAAATATCTACACCGCTATCTGTATGAACATGGATATATCTACACAGCCATGTGGATGAACATGGAAATATCTACACCGCTATCTGTATGAACATGGAAATATCTACACCGCTATCTGTATGAACATGGATATATCTACACAGCCATCTGGATGAACATGGAAATATCTACACCGCTATCTGTGTAAACATGCATAGATCTTCAACGCTATCTGTATAAACATATAAATATCTACACCGCTATCTGTATGAACATGGAAATATCCACACCGCTATCTGTATGAGCATGGAAATATCTACACCGCTATCTGTTTGAACATGGAAATATCTACACCGCCATCTGTATGAACATGGAAATATCTGCACCGCCATCTGTATGAACATATAAATATCTACACCGCCATCTATATTAAGATGGAGATATCTACATCGCTATCTGTATAAACATGGAAATATCTACACCGCTATCTGTATAAAAATGGAAATATCTACACCGCTATCTGTATAAACATGGACATATCTACACCGCTACCTGTATAAACATGGAAATATCAGCACCGCTATCTGTATGAACATGGAAATATCTACACTGCTATCTGTATGAGCATGGAAATATCTACACCGCTATCTGTATGAACATGGATATATCTACACAGCCCTCAGGATGAACATGGAAATATCCACACCGCTATCTGTGTAAACATGCATACATCTGCACCGCTATCTGTATAAACATGTAAATATCTACACCGCTATCTCTATGAACGTGGAAATATCTACACCGCTATCTGTTTGATGATGGAAATATATACACCGCTATCTGCATGAAAATGGAAATATCTACACAGCTATCTCCATGTACATGGAAATATCTACACAGCTATCCCTTTACACGTGGAAATAATTACACCGCTATCTGTATGAACATGGAAATATCTTCACCGCCATCTGTATGAACATGGATATATCTACAGAGCCATCTGGATGAACATGGAAATATCTACACCGCTATCTGTATGAAGATGGAAATATCTACAACGCTATCTGTGTAAACATGCATACATCTTCACCGCTATCTATATAAACATGGAAATATCTACACTGCTATCTGTATGAACTTGGAAATATCTACACCGCTATCTGTTTGAACAAGGAAATATCTACACCGCTATCTGCATGAAAATGGAAATATCTACACAGCGATCTGCATATACATGGAAATATCTACAAAGCTATCTCTTTACACATGGAAATATCTACAGCGCTATCTCTATAAACATACAAATATCTACACCGCCATCTGTATGAACATGGAAATATCTGCACCGCCATCTGTATGAACATATAAATATCTACACCGCCATCTATATTAAGACGGAGATATCTACACCGCTATCTGTATAAACTTGGAAATATCTACACCGCTATCTGTATAAACATGGAAATATCTACACTGCAATCTGTATAAACATGGAAATATCTACACCGCTACCTGTATAAACATGGAAATATCAGCACCGCTATCTGTATGAACATGGAAATATGTACACCGCTACCTCTATGAACATGGAAATTTCTACACCACTATCTATATGAACATGGAAATAGCTGCACCGCTATCTGTATGAACAGGGAAATATCTACACCACTACCTGTATGAACATGGAAATATCTACACCGCTATCTGTATGAGCATGGATATATCTACACTGCAATCTGTGTAAATATGCATGCATCTTCACAGCAATCTGTATAAACATGGAAATATCTACACCGCTATCTGTATGAACATGGAAATATCTACACCGCTATCTGAACATGGAAATATCTACACCGCTATCTGCATGAAAATGGAAATATCTACACAGCTATCTGCATATACATGGAAATATCTACACAGCTATCTCTTTACACATGGAAATAACTACACCGCTATCTGTATGAACATGGAAATATCTACACCGCCATCTGTATGAACACAGAAATATCTACACCGCTATCTGTATGAACATGGAAATATCTACACCGCTATCTGTATGAACGTGGATATATCTACACAGCCATCTGGATGAACATGGAAATATCTGCACCGCTATCTGTGTAAACATGCATACATCTTCACCACTATCTGTATAAACATGGAAATATCTGCACCGCTATCGGTATGAACATGGAAATATCTACACCGCTATCTGTATGAACATGGAAATACCTACACCGCTATCTGTTTGGACATGGAAATAACTACACCGCTATCTCCATGAAAATGGAAATATCTACACTGCTATCTGCATATACATTTAAATATCTACACAGCTATCTCTTTACACATGGAAATAACTACACCACTATCTGTATGAACATGGAAATAACTACACAGCCATCTGGATGAACATGGAAATATCAGCACCGCTATCTGTATGAACATGGAAATATTTACACCGCTATCTGTATGAACATGGAAATATCTACACCGCTATCTGTATGAACATGGATATATCTACACAGCCCTCTGGATGAACATGGAAATATCCACACCGCTATCTGTGTAAACATGCATACATCTTCACCGCTATCTGTATAAACATGGAAATATCTACACCGCTATCTGTATGAACATGGAAATATCTACACCGCTATCTGTCTGAAGATGGAAATATATACATCGCTATCTGCATGAAAATGGAAATATCTACACAGCTCTCTGCATATAGATGGAAATATCTACACAGCAATCTCTTTACACATGGAAATAACTACACCGCTATTTGTATGAACATGGACATATCTACACCGCCATCTGTATGAACATGGAAATATCTGCACGGCCATCTGTATGAACATATAAATATCTACACTGCCATCTGTATTAAGATGGAGATATCTACACCGCTATCTGAATAAACATGGAAATATCTACACCGATATCTGTATGAACATGGAAATATCTACACTGCTATCTGTATGAACATGGAAATAGCTACACCGTTATCTGTATGAACATGGAAATAGCTACACCGCTATCTGTATGAACATGGAAATATCTACACCGCTATCTGTATGAACATGGATATATCTACACAGCCATCTGGATGAACATGGAAATATCTACACCGCTATCTGTATGAACATGGAAATATCTACACCGCTATCTGTATGAACATGGATATATCTACACAGCCATCTGGATGTACATGGAAATATCTACACCGCTATCTGTATGAACATGGAAATATCTACACCGCTATCTGTATAAACATGGAAATATCTACACTGCTATCTGTATGAACATGGAAATATCTGCACCGCTATCTGCATGAACATGGAAATATCTACACCGCTATCTGTTTGAACATGGAAATATCTACACCGCTATCTGCATATAGATGGAAATATCTACACTGGTATCTGCATATACATGGAAATATCTACACAGCTATCTCTTTACACATGGAAATAACTACACCGCTATCTGTATGAACATGGAAATATCTACACCGCCATCTGTATGAACATGGAAATATCTGCACCGCCATCTGTATGAACATATAAATATCTACACCGCCATCTATATTAAGATGGAGATATCTACATCGCTATCTGTATAAACATGGAAATATCTACACCGCTATCTGTATAAACATGGAAATATCTACACCGCTATCTGTATAAACATGGAAATATCTACACCGCTACCTGTATAAACATGGAAATATCAGCACCGCTATCTGTATGAACATGGAAATATCTACACTGCTATCTGTATGAGCATGGAAATATCTACACCGCTATCTGTATGAACATGGATATATCTACACAGCCCTCAGGATGAACATGGAAATATCCACACCGCTATCTGTGTAAACATGCATACATCTTCACCGCTATCTGTATAAACATGTAAATATCTACACCGCTATCTCTATGAACGTGGAAATATCTACACCGCTATCTGTTTGATGATGGAAATATATACACCGCTATCTGCATGAAAATGGAAATATCTACACAGCTATCTGCATATAGATGGAAATATCTACACAGCTATCTCTTTACACATGGAAATAACTACACCGCTATCTGTATGAACATGGAAATATCTACACCGCCATCTGTACGAACATGGAAATATATGCACCGCCATCTGTATGAACACATAAATATCTACACCGCCATCTCTATTAAGATGGAAATATCTACACCGCTATCTGAATAAACATGGAAATACCTACACCGCAATCTGTATAAACATGGAACTATCAACACCGCTATCTGTATAAACATGGAAATATCTACACCGCTACCTGTATAAACATGGAAATATCAGCACCGCTATCTGTATGAACCTGGAAATATCTACACCGCTATCTGTATTAACATGGAAATATCTACACCGCTATCTGTATGAACATGGAAATATCTACAAAGCTATCTGAATGAACATGGAAATATCTACACCGCTATCTGTTTCAACATGTAAATATCTACACCGCTATCTGCATGAAAATGGAAACATCTACAAAGCTATCTGCATATACATGGAAATATCCACACAGCTATCTCTTTACACATGGAAATAACTACACCGCTATATCTATAAACATGGAAATATCTACACCACCATCTGTATGAACATGGAAATATCTGCACCGCCATCTGTTTGAACATATAAATATCTACACCGCCATCTGTATTAAGAAGGAAATATCTAAACCGCTATCCGTATAAACACGGAAATATCAGCACCGCTCTCTGTATGAAAATGGAAATATCTACACCGCTATCGGTATGAACATGGAAATATCTACACTGCTATCTGTATGAACATGGAAATAGCTACACCGTTATGTGTATGAAAATGGAAATAGCTACACCGCTATCTGTATGAACATGGAAATACCTACACCGCTATCTGTATGAACATGGATATATCTACACAGCCATCTGGATGAACATGGAAATATCTACACCGCTATCTGTGTAAACATGCATATATCTTCACCACTATCTGTATAAACATGGAAATATCTGCACCGCTATCGGTATGAACATGGAAATATCTACACCGCTATCTGTATGAACATGGAAATACCTACACCGCTATCTGTTTGGACATGGAAATATCTACACCGCTTTCTGCATTAAAATGGAAATATCTACACTGCTATCTGCATATACATTTAAATATCTACACAGCTATCTCTTTACACATGGAAATAACTACACCACTATCTGTATGAACATGGAAATAACTACAACGCCATCTGTATGAACATGGAAATATCTGCACCGCCATCTGTATGAACATATAAATATCTACACCGCCATCTGTATTAAGATGGTGATATCTACACTGCTATCTGTATAAACATGGAAATATCTACACCGCCATCTGTATGAACACATAAATACAACGCCATCTGTATTAAGAAGGAAATATCTAAACCGCTATCTGTATAAACACGGAAATATCTACACCGCTGCCTGTATAAACATGGAAATATCAGCACCGCTATCTGTATGAACATGGAAATATCTACACCGCTATCTGTTTGAACATGGAAATATCTACACCGCTATCTGCATGAAAATGGAAATATCTACAAAGCTATCTGCATATACATGGAAATATCTACACAGCTATCTCTTTACACATGGAAATAACTACTCCGCTATATCTATAAACATGGAAATATCTACACCACCATCTGTATGAACATGGAAATATCTGCACCGCCATCTGTATGAACATATAAATATCTACACCACCATCTGTATTAAGAAGGAAATATCTAAACCGCTATCTGTATAAACATGGAAATATATACACCGCTGCCTGTATAAACATGGAAATATCATCACCGCTCTCTGTATGAAAATGGAGATATCTACACCGCTATCTGTATGAACATGGAAATATCTACACTGCTATCTGTATGAACATGGAAATATCTACACAGCCATCTGCATGAACATGGATATATCTACACAGCCATCTGGATGAACATGGAAATATCTACACCGCTATCTGTATGAACATGGATATATATACACAGCCATCTGGATGAACATGGAAATAGCTACACCGCTATCTGTATGGACATGGAAATATCCACACCGCTATCTGTATGAACATGGATACATCTACTCAGCCATCTTTATGAACATGGAAATATCTACACCGCTATCTGTGTAAAGATGCATACATCTTCACCGCTATCTGTATAAACATGGAAATATCTACACCGCTATCTGTATGAACATGGAAATATCTGCACCGCTATCTGTATGAACATGGAAATATCTACACCGCTATCTGTTTGAACATGGAAATATCTACACAGCTATCTCTTTACACATGGAAATAACTACACCGCTATCTGTATGAACATGGAAATATCTACACCGCCATCTGTATGAACATGGAAATATCTGCACCACCATGTGTTTGAACATATAAATATCTACACCGCCATCTGTATTAAGATGGAGATATCTACACCGCTATCTGTATAAACATGGAAATATCAACACCGCTATCTGTATAAACATGGAAATATCTACACCGCTATCTGTATAATCATGGAAATATCTACACCGCTACCTGTATAAACATGGAAATATCAGCACCGCTATCTGTATGAACATGGAAATATCTACACCATTATCTGTATGAACATGGAAATATTTACACCGCCATCTGTATGAACATGGATATACGTACACAGCCCTCTGGATGAGCATGGAAATCTCTACACCGCTATCTGTGTAAACATGCATACATCTTCACCGCTATCTGTATAAACATGGAAATATCTACACCGCTATCTCTATGAACATGGAAATATCTACACTGCTATCTGTTTGAACATGGAAATATCTACACCGCTATCTGCATGAAAATGGAAATATCTACACTGCTATCTGCATATACATGGAAATATCTACACAGCTATATCACTACACATGGAAATAACTACACCGCTATCTGTATGAACTTGGAAATATCCACACCGCCATCTGTATGAACATGGAAATATCTGCACCGCCATCTGTATTAAGATGGAGATATCTACACCGCTCTCTGAATAAACATGGAAATATCTACACCGCTATCTGTATAAACATGGAAATATCTACAGCGCTCTCTGTATAACCATGGAAATATCTACACCGCTATCTGTATGAACATGGAAATATCTACACTGCTATCTGTATGAACATGGAAATATCTGCACCGCCGTCTCTATGAACATATAAATATCTACACCGCCATCTGTATTAAGAAGGAAATATCTAAACCGCTATCTGTATAAACATGGAAATATCTACACCGCTGCCTGTATAAACATGGAAATATCAGCACCGCTATCTGTATGAACATGGAAATATCTACATCGCTATCTGTATGAACATGGAAATATCTACACTGCTGTCTGTATGAACATGGAAATAGCTACACCATTATCTGTATGAACATGGAAATAGCTACACCACTATCTGTATGAACATGGAAATATCTACACCACTATCTGTATGAACATGGAAATATCTACACCGCTATCTGTATGAACATGGATATATCTACACAGCCATGTGGATGAACATGGAAATATCTACACCGCTATCTGTATGAACATGGAAATATCTACACCGCTATCTGTATGAACATGGATATATCTACACAGCCATCTGGATGAACATGGAAATATCTACACCGCTATCTGTGTAAACATGCATAGATCTTCAACGCTATCTGTATAAACATATAAATATCTACACCGCTATCTGTATGAACATGGAAATATCCACACCGCTATCTGTATGAGCATGGAAATATCTACACCGCTATCTGTTTGAACATGGAAATATCTACACCGCTATCTGCATGAAAATGGAAATATCTACACTGCTATCTGCATATTCATTTAAATTTCTCCACAACTATCTCTTTACACATGGAAATAACTACACCGCTATCTGTTTGAACATGGAAATATCTACACCGCCATCTGGTGAACACGGAAATATCTGCACTGCCATCTGTATGAACATATAAATATCTACACCGCCATCTGTATTAAGATGGAGATATCTACACTGATATCTGTATAAACATGGAAATATCTACACCGCCATCTGTATGAAGATATAAATATCTACACCGCCATCTGTATTAAGAAGGAAATATCTAAACCGCTATCTGTATAAACATGGAAATATCTACACCGCTGCCTGTATAAACAGGGAAATATCAGCACCGCTATCTGTATGAACATGGAAATATCTAGACCGCTATCTGTATGAACATGGAAATATCTACACCGCTATCTGTATGAACATGGAAATATCTACACCGCTATCTGTATGAACATGGAAATATCTACACCGCTATCTGTATGAACATGGAAATATCTACACCGCTATCTGTTTGAACATGGAAATATCTACACTGCTATCTGCATGAAAATGGAAATATCTACCCTGCTATCTGCATACACATGGAAATATCTACACACATATATCACTACACATGGAAATAACTACACCGCTATCTGTATGAACATGGAAATATCCACACCGCCATCTGTATGAACATGGAAATATCTGCACCGCCATCTGTATGAACATATAAATATCTACACCGCCATCTGTATTAAGATGGAGATATCTACACCGCTATCTGAATAAACATGGAAATATCTACACCGCTATCTGTATAAACATGGAAATATCTACACCGCTATCTGTATAAACATGGAAATATCTACACCGCTACCTGTATAAACATGGAAATATCAGCACCGCTATCTGTATGAACATGGAAATATCTACACCGCTATCTGTATGAACATGGAAATATCTACACCGCTATCTGAAGGAACATGGAAATATCTACACCGCTATCAGTATGAACAAGGAAATATCTACACCGCCATCTGTATGAACATGGATATATCTACACAGCCCTCTGTATGAACATGGAAATATCTACACCGCTATCTGTATGAACACGGAAATATCTACACCGCTATCTGAATGAACATGGAAATATCTACACCGCTACCTGTATAAACATGGAAATATCAGCACCGCTATCTGTATGAACATGGAAATATCTACACCGCTGCCTGTATAAACATGGAAATATCAGCACCGCTATCTGTATGAACATGGAAATATCTACATCGCTATCTGTATGAACATTGAAATATCTACACTGCTCTCTGTATGAACATGGAAATAGCTACACCGTTATCTGTATGAACATGGAAATAGCTACACCAATATCAGTATGAACATGGAAATATCTTCAACGCCATCTGTATGAACATGGATATATCTACACAGCTATCTGTATTACCATGGAAATATAAACACCTCTATCTGTGTAAACATGCATATATCTTCACCGCTATCTGTATAAACATGGAAATATCTACACCGCTATCTGTATGAACATGGAAATAGCTACACCGCTATCTGTATTAACATGGAAATATCTACACCGCTATCTGTATGAACATGGATATATCTACACAGCCATCTGGATGAACATGGAAATATCTACAGCGCTATCTGTGTAAACATGCATACATCTTCATCGCTATCTGTATAAACATGGAAATATCTACACCGCTATCTGTAAGAACATGGAAATGTCTGCACCGCTATCTGTATGCACATGGAAATATCTACACTGCTATCTGTTTGAACATGGAAATATCTACACCGCTATCTGTATGAACATGGAAATATCTACACCGCTATCTGAACATGGAAATATCTACACCGCTATCTGCATGAAAATGGAAATATCTACACAGCTATCTGCATATACATGGAAATATCTACACAGCTATCTCTTTACACATGGAAATAACTACACCGCTATCTGTATGAACATGGAAATATCTACACCGCCATCTGTATGAACACGGAAATATCTGCACCGCCATCTGTATGAACATATAAATATCTACACGGCCATCTGTATTAAGATGGAGATATCTACACCGGTATCTGTATAAACATGGAAATATCTACACCGCTATCTGTATAAACATGGAAATATCTAAACCGCTATCTCTATAAACATGGAAATATCTACACCGCTACCTGTATAAACATGGAAATATCAGCACCGCTATCTGTATGAACATGGAAATATCAGCCCATCTATCTGTATGAACATGGAAATACCTACACCGCTATCTGTATGAACATGGAAATATCTACACCGCTATCTGTATGAACATGGATATATCCACACAGCCATCTGGATGAACATGGAAATATCTACACCGCTATCTGTATGAACATGGATATATCTACACCACTATCTGTTTGAACATGGAAATAGCTACACCGGTATCAGCATGAAATTGGAAATATCTACAAAGCTATCTGCATATACATGGAAATATCTATACAGCTATCTCTTTACACATGGAAATAACTACACCGCTATCTCTATAAACATGGAAATTTCTACACCGCCATCTGTATGAACATGGAAATATCTACACCGCCGTCTGTATGAACATATAAATATCTACACCGCCATCTGTATTAAGATGAAGATATCTACACCGCTATCTGTATAAACATGGAAATATCTTCACCGCCATCTGTATGAACATGGATATATCTACACAGCCATCTGGATGAACATGGAAATATCTACACCGCCATCTGTATGAACATGGAAATATCTTCACCGCCATCTGTATGAACATGGATATATCTACACAGCCATCGGTATGAACATGGAATTATCTACACCGCTATATGTATGAACATGGAAATAGCTACACCGCTATCTGTATGAACATGGAAATATCTACACCGCTATCTGTATGAACATGGAAATATCTACACCACCATCTTTATGAACATGGAAATATCTGCACCGCCTTCTGTTTGAACATATAAATATCTACACCGCCATCTGTATTAAGAAGGAAATATCTAAACCGCTATCTGTATAAACACGGAAATATCAGCACCGCTCTCTTTATGAAAATGGAAATATCTACACCGCTATCTGCATGAACATGGAAATATCTACACTGCTATCTGTATGAACATGGAAATAGCTACACCGTTATGTGTATGAAAATGGAAATAGCTACACCGCTATCTGTATGAACATGGAAATATCTACACCGCTATCTGTATGAACATGGATATATCTACACAGCCATCTGCATGAACATGGAAATATCTACACCGCTATCTGTATGAACATGGAGATATCTACACCGCTATCTGTATGAACGTGGATATATCTACACAGCCATCTGGATGAACATGGAAATATCTGCACCGCTATCTGTGTAAACATGCGTACATCTTCACCACTATCTGTATAAACATGGAAATATCTGCACCGCTATCGGTATGACCATGGAAATATCTACACCGCTATCTGTATGAACATGGAAATACCTACACCGCTATCTGTTTGTACATGGAAATAACTACACCGCTATCTGCATGAAAATGGAAATATCTACACTGCTATCTGCATATACATTTAAATACCTACACAGCTATCTCTTTACACATGGAAATAACTACACCTCTATCTGTATGAACATGGAAATAACTACACAGCCATCTGGATGAACATGGAAATATCAGCACCGCTATCTGTATGAACATGGAAATATTTACACCGCTATCTGTATGAACATGGAAATATCTACACCGCTATCTGTATGAACATGGATATATCTACACAGCCCTCTGGATGAACATGGAAATATCCACACCGCTATCTGTGTAAACATGCATACATCTTCACCGCTATCTGTATAAAAATGGAAATATCTACACCGCTATCTGTATGAACATGGAAATATCTACACCGCTATCTGTATGAACATGGAAATATCTACACCGCTATCTGTTTGAAGATGGAAATATATACATCGCTATCTGCATGAAAATGGAAATATCTACACAGCTCTCTGCATATAGATGGAAATATCTACACAGCAATCTCTTTACACATGGAAATAACTACACCGCTATTTGTATTAACATGGACATATCTACACCGCCATCTGTATGAACATGGAAATATCTGCACGGCCATCTGTATGAACATATAAATATCTACACCGCCATCTGTATTAAGATGGAGATATCTACACAGCTATCTGAATAAACATGGAAATATCTACACCGATATGTGTATGAACATGGAAATATCTACACTGCTATCTGTATGAACATGGAAATAGCTTCACCGTTATCTGTATGAACATGGAAATAGCTACACCGCTATCTGTATGAACATGGAAATATCTACACCGCTATCTGTATGAACATGGAAATATCTTCACAGCCATCTGGATGAACATGGAAATATCTACACCGCTATCTGTATGAACATGGAAATATCTACACCGCTATCTGTATGAACATGGATATATCTACACAGCCATCTGGATGAACATGGAAATATCTACACCGCTATCTGTATGAACATGGAAATATCTACACCGCTATCTGTATGAACATGGATATATCTACACAGCCATCTGGATGAACATGGAAATATCTACACCGCTATCTGTATGAACATGGAAATATCTACACCGCTATCTGTATAAACATGGAAATATCTACACTGCTATCTGTATGAACATGGAAATATCTGCACTGCTATCTGTATGAACATGGAAATATCTACACCGCTATCTGTTTGAACATGGAAATATCTACACCGCTATCTGCATATAGATGGAAATATCTACACTGCTATCTGCATATACATGGAAATATCTACACAGCTATCTCTTTACACATGGAAATAACTACACCGCTATCTGTATGAACATGGAAATATCTACACCGCCATCTGTATGAACATGAAAATATCTGCACCGCCATCTGTATGAACATATAAATATCTACACCGCCATGTGTATTAAGATGGAGATATCTACACTGCTATCTGTATAAACATGGAAATATCTCCACCGCTATCTGTATAACCATGGAAATATCTACACCGCTATCTGCATAAACATGGAAATATCTACACCACTACCTGTATAAACATGGAAATATCAGCACCGCTATCTGTATGAACATGGAAATATCTACACCACCATCTGTATGAACATGGAAATATCTACACCGCTATCTGTATGAACATGGAAATATCTACACCGCTATCTGTATGAACATGGAAATATCTACACTACTATCTGTTTGAACATGGAAATATCTACACCGCTGTCTGCATGAAAATGGAAATATCTACACAGCTATCTGCATATACTTGGAAATAACTACACAGCTATCTCTTAACACATGGAAATAACTACACCGCTATCTCTATAAACATGGAAATATATACACCGCCAACTGTATGAACATGGAAATATCTGCACCGCCATCTGTATGAACATATAAATATCTACACCGCCATCTGTATTAAGAAGGAAATATCTAAACCGCTATCTGTATGAACATTGAAATATCTACACCGCTATCTGTATGAACATGGAAATATCTACACCGCTATCTGTATGAACATGGAAGTATCTAGACCGCTATCTGTATGAACATGGATATATCTAAACAGCCCTCTGGATGAACATGGAAATATCCACACCACTATCTGTGTAAACATGCATACACCTTCACTGCTATCTGAATAAACATGGAAATATCTACACCGCTATCTGTATGAACATGGAAATATCTACACCGCTATCTGTTTGAAGATGGAAATATATACACCGCTACCTGCATGAAAATGGAAATATCTACACAGCTATCTGCATATACATGGCAATATCTACACAGCTATCTCTTTACACATGGAAATAACTACACCGCTATCTGTATGAACATGGAAATATCTACACCGCCATCTGTATGTACATGGAAATATCTGCACCGCCATCTGTATGAACATGGAAATATCTTCACCGCCATCTGTATGAACATGGATATATCTACTCAGCCATCTGTATGAACATGGAAATATCTACACCGCTATCTGTATGAACATGGAAATATCTACACCGCTATCTGTATGAACATGGAAATATCTTCACCGCCATCTGTGTAAACATGCATACACCTTCACCGCTATCTGTATAACCATGGAAATATCTACACCGCTATCTGTATGAACATGGAAATATCTACACCGCTATCTGAACATGGAAATATCTTAACCGCTATCTGCATGAAAATGGAAATATCTACACAGCTATCTGCATGTACATGGAAATATCTACACAGCTATCCCTTTACACGTGGAAATAATTACACCGCTATCTGTATGAACATGGAAATATCTTCACCGCCATCTGTATGAACATGGATATATCTACAGAGCCATCTGGATGAACATGGAAATATCTACACCGCTATCTGTATGAAGATGGAAATATCTACAACGCTATCTGTGTAAACATGCATACATCTTCACCGCTATCTATATAAACATGGAAATATCTACACTGCTATCTGTATGAACTTGGAAATATCTACACCGCTATCTGTTTGAACAAGGAAATATCTACACCGATATCTGCATGAAAATGGAAATATCTACACAGCGATCTGCATATACATGGAAATATCTACAAAGCTATCTGTTTACACATGGAAATATCTACAGCGCTATCTCTATAAACATACAAATATCTACACCGCCATCTGTATGAACATGGAAATATCTGCACCGCCATCTGTATTAACATATAAATATCTACACCGCCATCTATATTAAGATGGAGATATCTACACCGCTATCTGTATAAACTTGGAAATATCTACACCGCTATCTGTATAAACATGGAAATATCTACACTGCAATCTGTATAAACATGGAAATATCTACACCGCTACCTGTATAAACATGGAAATATCAGCACCGCTATCTGTATGAACATGGAAATATGTACACCGCTATCTCAATGAACATGGAAATTTCTACACCACTATCTATATGAACATGGAAATAGCTGCACCGCTATCTGTATGAACATGGAAATATCTGCACCACCATGTGTTTGAACATATAAATATCTACACCGCCATCTGTATTAAGATGGAGATATCTACACCGCTATCTGTATAAACATGGAAATATCAACACCGCTATCTGTATAAACATGGAAATATCTACACCGCTATCTGTATAATCATGGAAATATCTACACCGCTACCTGTATAAACATGGAAATATCAGCACCGCTATCTGTATGAACATGGAAATATCTACACCATTATCTGTATGAACATGGAAATATTTACACCGCCATCTGTATGAACATGGATATACGTACACAGCCCTCTGGATGAGCATGGAAATCTCTACACCGCTATCTGTGTAAACATGCATACATCTTCACCGCTATCTGTATAAACATGGAAATATCTACACCGCTATCTCTATGAACATGGAAATATCTACACTGCTATCTGTTTGAACATGGAAATATCTACACCGCTATCTGCATGAAAATGGAAATATCTACACTGCTATCTGCATATACATGGAAATATCTACACAGCTATATCACTACACATGGAAATAACTACACCGCTATCTGTATGAACTTGGAAATATCCACACCGCCATCTGTATGAACATGGAAATATCTGCACCGCCATCTGTATTAAGATGGAGATATCTACACCGCTCTCTGAATAAACATGGAAATATCTACACCGCTATCTGTATAAACATGGAAATATCTACAGCGCTCTCTGTATAACCATGGAAATATCTACACCGCTATCTGTATGAACATGGAAATATCTACACTGCTATCTGTATGAACATGGAAATATCTGCACCGCCGTCTCTATGAACATATAAATATCTACACCGCCATCTGTATTAAGAAGGAAATATCTAAACCGCTATCTGTATAAACATGGAAATATCTACACCGCTGCCTGTATAAACATGGAAATATCAGCACCGCTATCTGTATGAACATGGAAATATCTACATCGCTATCTGTATGAACATGGAAATATCTACACTGCTGTCTGTATGAACATGGAAATAGCTACACCGTTATCTGTATGAACATGGAAATAGCTACACCACTATCTGTATGAAGATGGAAATATCTACACCGCTATCTGTATGAACATGGATATATCTACACAGCCATGTGGATGAACATGGAAATATCTACACCGCTATCTGTATGAACATGGAAATATCTACACCGCTATCTGTATGAACATGGATATATCTACACAGCCATCTGGATGAACATGGAAATATCTACACCGCTATCTGTGTAAACATGCATAGATCTTCAACGCTATCTGTATAAACATATAAATATCTACACCGCTATCTGTATGAACATGGAAATATCCACACCGCTATCTGTATGAGCATGGAAATATCTACACCGCTATCTGTTTGAACATGGAAATATCTACACCGATATCTGCATGAAAATGGAAATATCTACACTGCTATCTGCATATTCATTTAAATTTCTCCACAGCTATCTCTTTACACTTGGAAATAACTACACCGCTATCTGTTTGAACATGGAAATATCTACACCGCCATCTGTGTGAACACGGAAATATCTGCACTGCCATCTGTATGAACATATAAATATCTACACCGCCATCTGTATTAAGATGGAGATATCTACACTGATATCTGTATAAACATGGAAATATCTACACCGCCATCTGTATGAAGATATAAATATCTACACCGCCATCTGTATTAAGAAGGAAATATCTAAACCGCTATCTGTATAAACATGGAAATATCTACACCGCTGCCTGTATAAACAGGGAAATATCAGCACCGCTATCTGTATGAACATGGAAATATCTAGACCGCTATCTGTATGAACATGGAAATATCTACACCGCTATCTGTATGAACATGGAAATATCTACACCGCTATCTGTATGAACATGGAAATATCTACACCGCTATCTGTATGAACATGGAAATATCTACACCGCTATCTGTTTGAACATGGAAATATCTACACTGCTATCTGCATGAAAATGGAAATATCTACCCTGCTATCTGCATACACATGGAAATATCTACACACCTATATCACTACACATGGAAATAACTACACCGCTATCTGTATGAACATGGAAATATCCACACCGCCATCTGTATGAACATGGAAATATCTGCACCGCCATCTTTATGAACATATAAATATCTACACCGCCATCTGTATTAAGATGGAGATATCTACACCGCTATCTGAATAAACATGGAAATATCTACACCGCTATCTGTATAAACATGGAAATATCTACACCGCTATCTGTATAAACATGGAAATATCTACACCGCTACCTGTATAAACATGGAAATATCAGCACCGCTATCTGTATGAACATGGAAATATCTACACCGCTATCTGTATGAACATGGAAATATCTACACCGCTATCTGAAGGAACATGGAAATATCTACACCGCTATCAGTATGAACAAGGAAATATCTACACCGCCATCTGTATGAACTTGGATATATCTACACAGCCCTCTGTATGAACATGGAAATATCTACACCGCAATCTGTATGAACATGGAAATATCTACACCGCTATCTGAATGAACATGGAAATATCTACACCGCTACCTGTATAAACATGGAAATATCAGCACCGCTATCTGTATGAACATGGAAATATCTACACCGCTGCCTGTATAAACATGGAAATATCAGCACCGCTATCTGTATGAACATGGAAATATCTACATCGCTATCTGTATGAACATGGAAATATCTACACTGCTCTCTGTATGAACATGGAAATAGCTACACCGTTATCTGTATGAACATGGAAATAGCTACACCAATATCAGTATGAACATGGAAATATCTTCAACGCCATCTGTATGAACATGGATATATCTACACAGCTATCTGTATTACCATGGAAATATAAACACCTCTATCTGTGTAAACATGCATATATCTTCACCGCTATCTGTATAAACATGGAAATATCTACACCGCTATCTGTATGAACATGGAAATAGCTACACCGCTATCTGTATTAACATGGAAATATCTACACCGGTATCTGTATGAACATGGATATATCTACACAGCCATCTGGATGAACATGGAAATATCTACACCGCTATCTATAAGAACATGGAAATGTCTGCACCGCTATCTGTATGCACATGGAAATATCTACACTGCTATCTGTTTGAACATGGAAATATCTACACCGCTATCTGTATGAACATGGAAATATCTACACCGCTATCTGAACATGGAAATATCAACACCGCTATCTGCATGAAAATGGAAATATCTACACAGCTATCTGCATATACATGGAAATATCTACACAGCTATCTCTTTACACATGGAAATAACTACACCGCTATCTGTATGAACATGGAAATATCTACACCGCCATCTGTATGAACACGGAAATATCTGCACCGCCATCTGTATGAACATATAAATATCTACACCGCCATCTCTATTAAGATGGAGATATCTACACCGGTATCTGTATAAACATGGAAATATCTACACCGCTATCTGTATAAACATGGAAATATCTAAACCGCTATCTCTATAAACATGGAAATATCTACACCGCTACCTGTATAAACATGGAAATATCAGCACCGCTATCTGTATGAACATGGAAATATCAGCCCATCTATCTGTATGAACATGGAAATACCTACACCGCTATCTGTATGAACATGGAAATATCTACACCGCTATCTGTATGAACATGGAAATATCTTCACCGCCATCTGTATGAACATGGATATATCTACACAGCCATCTGGATGAACATGGAAATATCTACACCGCTATCTGTATGAACATGGATATATCTACACCACTGTTTGAACATGGAAATAGCTACACCGGTATCAGCATGAAAATGGAAATATCTACAAAGCTATCTGCATATACATGGAAATATCTATACAGCTATCTCTTTACACATGGAAATAACTTCACCGCTATCTCTATAAACATGGAAATTTCTACACCGCCATCTGTATGAACATGGAAATATCTACACCGCCGTCTGTATGAACATATAAATATCTACACCGCCATCTGTATTAAGATGAAGATATCTACACCGCTATCTGTATAAACATGGAAATATCTTCACCGCCATCTGTATGAACATGGATATATCTACACAGCCATCTGGATGAACATGGAAATATCTACACCGCCATCTGTATGAACATGGAAATATCTTCACCGCCATCTGTATGAACATGGATATATCTACACAGCCATCTGTATGAACATGGAAATATCTACACCGCTATATGTATGAAGATGGAAATAGCTACACCGCTATCTGTATGAACATGGAAATATCTAAACCGCTATCTGTATGAACATGGAAATATCTACACCACCATCTGTATGAACATGGAAATATCTGCACCGCCATCTGTTTGAACATATAAATATCTACACCGCCATCTGTATTAAGAAGGAAATATCTAAACCGCTATGTGTATAAACACGGAAATATCAGCACCGCTCTCTTTATGAAAATGGAAATATCTACACCGCTATCTGCATGAACATGGAAATATCTACACTGCTATCTGTAAGAACATGGAAATAGCTACACCGTTATGTGTATGAAAATGGAAATAGCTACACCGCTATCTGTATGAACATGGAAATATCTACACCGCTATCTGTATGAACATGGATATATCTACACAGCCATCTGCATGAACATGGAAATATCTACACCGCTATCTGTATGAACATGGAAATATCTACACCGCTATCTGTATGAACGTGGATATATCTACACAGCCATCTGGATGAACATGGAAATATCTGCACCGCTATCTGTTTAAACATGCATACATCTTCACCACTATCTGTATAAACATGGAAATATCTGCACCGCTATCGGTATGACCATGGAAATATCTACACCGCTATCTGTATGAACATGGAAATACCTACACCGCTATCTGTTTGTACATGGAAATAACTACACCGCTATCTGCATGAAAATGGAAATATCTACACTGCTATCTGCATATACATTTAAATACCTACACAGCTATCTCTTTACACATGGAAATAACTACACCTCTATCTGTATGAACATGGAAATAACTACACAGCCATCTGGATGAACATGGAAATATCAGCACCGCTATCTGTATGAACATGGAAATATTTACACCACTATCTGTATGAACATGGAAATATCTACACCGCTATCTGTATGAACATGGATATATCTACACAGCCCTCTGGATGAACATGGAAATATCCACACCGCTATCTGTGTAAACATGCATACATCTTCACCGCTATCTGTATAAAAATGGAAATATCTACACCGCTATCTGTATGAACATGGAAATATCTACACCGCTATCTGTATGAACATGGAAATATCTACACCGCTATCTGTTTGAAGATGGAAATATATACATCGCTATCTGCATGAAAATGGAAATATCTACACAGCTCTCTGCATATAGATGGAAATATCTACACAGCAATCTCTTTACACATGGAAATAACTACACCGCTATTTGTATTAACATGGACATATCTACACCGCCATCTGTATGAACATGGAAATATCTGCACGGCCATCTGTATGAACATATAAATATCTACACCGCCATCTGTATTAAGATGGAGATATCTACACAGCTATCTGAATAAACATGGAAATATCTACACCGATATCTGTATGAACATGGAAATATCTACACTGCTATCTGTATGAACATGGAAATAGCTTCACCGTTATCTGTATGAACATGGAAATAGCTACACCGCTATCTGTATGAACATGGAAATATCTACACCGCTATCTGTATGAACATGGAAATATCTTCACAGCCATCTGGATGAACATGGAAATATCTACACCGCTATCTGTATGAACATGGAAATATCTACACCGCTATCTGTATGAACATGGATATATCTACACAGCCATCTGGATGAACATGGAAATATCTACACCGCTATCTGTATGAACATGGAAATATCTACACCGCTATCTGTATGAACATGGATATATCTACACAGCTTTCTGGATGAACATGGAAATATCTACACCGCTATCTGTATGAACATGGAAATATCTACACCGCTATCTGTATAAACATGGAAATATCTACACTGCTATCTGTATGAACATGGAAATATCTGCACTGCTATCTGTATGAACATGGAAATATCTACACCGCTATCTGTTTGAACATGGAAATATCTACACCGCTATCTGCATATAGATGGAAATATCTACACTGCTATCTGCATATACATGGAAATATCTACACAGCTATCTCTTTACACATGGAAATAACTACACCGCTATCTGTATGAACATGGAAATATCTACACCGCCATCTGTATGAACATGAAAATATCTGCACCGCCATCTGTATGAACATATAAATATCTACACCGCCATCTGCATTAAGATGGAGATATCTACACTGCTATCTGTATAAACATGGAAATATCTCCACCGCTATCTGTATAACCATGGAAATATCTACACCGCTATCTGCATAAACATGGAAATATCTACACCACTACCTGTATAAACATGGAAATATCAGCACCGCTATCTGTATGAACATGGAAATATCTACACCACCATCTGTATGAACATGGAAATATCTACACCGCTATCTGTATGAACATGGAAATATCCACACCGCTATCTGTATGAACATGGAAATATCTACACTGCTATCTGTTTGAACATGGAAATATCTACACCGATGTCTGCATGAAAATGGAAATATCTACACAGCTATCTGCATATACATGGAAATAACTACACAGCTATCTCTTAACACATGGAAATAACTACACCGCTATCTCTATAAACATGGAAATATATACACCGCCATCTGTATGAACATGGAAATATCTGCACCGCCATCTGTATGAACATATAAATATCTACACCGCCATCTGTATTAAGAAGGAAATATCTAAACCGCTATCTGTATGAACATTGAAATATCTACACCGCTATCTGTATGAACATGGAAATATCTACACCGCTATCTGTATGAACATGGAAGTATCTAGACCGCTATCTGTATGAACATGGATATATCTAAACAGCCCTCTGGATGAACATGGAAATATCCACACCGCTATCTGTGTAAACATGCATACACCTTCACTGCTATCTGAATAAACATGGAAATATCTACACCGCTATCTGTATGAACATGGAAATATCTACACCGCTATCTGTTTGAAGATGGAAATATATACACCGCTACCTGCATGAAAATGGAAATATCTACACAGCTATCTGCATATACATGGCAATATCTACACAGCTATCTCTTTACACATGGAAATAACTACACCGCTATCTGTATGAACATGGAAATATCTACACCGCCATCTGTATGTACATGGAAATATCTGCACCGCCATCTGTATGAACATATAAATACCTACACCGCCATCTGTATTAAGGTGGAGATTTCTACACTGCTATCTGTATAAACATGGAAATATTTACACCGCTATCTGTATAAACATGGAAATATCTACACCGCTATCTGTATAAACATGGAAATATCTACACCGCTACCTGTATAAACATGGAAATATCAGCACCGCTATCGGTATGAACATGGAAATATCTACACCACTATCTGTATGAACATGGAAATAGCTACACCACTATTTGTATGAACATGGAAATAGCTTCAACGCCATCTGTATGAACATGGATATATCTACACAGCTATCTGTATGAACATGGAAATATCTACACCGCTATCTGTATGAACATGGAAATATCTACACCGCTATCTGTATGAACATGGAAATATCTTCACAGCCATGTGTATGAACATGGATATGTCTACACATCCATCTGGATGAACATGGAAAAATCTACACCGCGATCTGTATGAACATGGGAATATCTACACCGCTATCTGTGTAAACATGCTTACATCTTCTCCGCTATCTGTATAAACGTGGAAATATCTACACTGCTATCTGTATGAAAAAGGAAATATCTACACTGCTATCTGTTTGAACATGGAAATATCTACACCGCTATCTGCATGAAAATGGAAATATCTACACAGCGATCTGCATATACATGGAAATATCTACAAAGCTATCTCTTTACACATGGAAATAACTACAGCGCTATCTCTATAAACATACAAATATCTACACCGCCATCAGTATGAACATGGAAATATCTGCAATGCCATCTGTATGAACATATAAATATCTACACCGCCATCTATATTAAGATGGAGATATCTACACCGCTATCTGCATGAAAATGGAAATATCTACACTGCTATCTGCATATACATTTAAATATCTAAACAGCTATCTCTTTACACATGGAAATAACTACACCGTTATCTGTATGAACATGGAAATACCTACACCGCCATCTGTATGAACATGGAAATATCTTCACCGCCATCTGTATGAACATGGATATATCTACACAGCCATCTGTATGAACATGGAAATATCTACACCGCTATCTGTATGAACATGGAAATATCTACACCGCTATCTGTATGAACATGGAAATATCTTCACCGCCATCTGTGTAAACATGCATACACCTTCACCACTATCTGTATAAGCATGTAAATATCTACACCGCTATCTGTATGAACATGGCAATATCTTCACCGCCATCTGTGTAAACATGCATACACCTTCACCGCTATCTGTATAACCATGTAAATATCTACACTGCTATCTGTATGAACTTGGAAATATCTACACCGCTATCTGTATGAACATGGAAATATCTACACCGCTATCTGTATGAACATGGAAATATCTTCACCGCCATCTGTGTAAACATGCATACACCTTCACCGCTATCTGTATAACCATGGAAATATCTACACCGCTATCTGTATGAACATGGAAATATCTACACCCCTATCTGAACATGGAAATATCTTAACCGCTATCTGCATGAAAATGGAAATATCTACACAGCTATCTGCATGTACATGGAAATATCTACACAGCTATCCCTTTACACGTGGAAATAATTACACCGCTATCTGTATGAACATGGAAATATCTTCACCGCCATCTGTATGAACATGGATATATCTACAGAGCCATCTGGATGAACATGGAAATATCTACACCGCTATCTGTATGAAGATGGAAATATCTACAACGCTATCTGTGTAAACATGCATACATCTTCACCGCTATCTATATAAACATGGAAATATCTACACTGCTATCTGTATGAACTTGGAAATATCTACACCGCTATCTGTTTGAACAAGGAAATATCTACACCGCTATCTGCATGAAAATGGAAATATCTACACAGCGATCTGCATATAAAAGGAAATATCTACAAAGCTATCTCTTTACACATGGAAATATCTACAGCGCTATCTCTATAAACATACAAATATCTACACCGCCATCTGTATGAACATGGAAATATCTGCACCGCCATCTGTATGAACATATAAATATCTACACCGCCATCTATATTAAGATGGAGATATCTACACCGCTATCTGTATAAACTTGGAAATATCTACACCGCTATCTGTATAAACATGGAAATATCTACACTGCAATCTGTATAAACATGGAAATATCTACACCGCTACCTGTATAAACATGGAAATATCAGCACCGCTATCTGTATGAACATGGAAATATGTACACCGCTATCTCTATGAACATGGAAATTTCTACACCACTATCTATATGAACATGGAAATAGCTGCACCGCTATCTGTATGAACAGGGAAATATCTACACCACTACCTGTATGAACATGGAAATATCTACACCGCTATCTTTATGAGCATGGATATATCTACACAGCCATCTGGATGAACACAGAAATATCTACACCGCTATCTGTATGAACATGGAAATATCTACACTGCTATCTGTGTAAATATGCATGCATCTTCACAGCAATCTGTATAAAAATGGAAATATCTACACCGCTATCTGTATGAACATGGAAATATCTACACCGCTATCTGAACATGGAAATATCTACACCGCTATCTGCATGAAAATGGAAATATCTACACAGCTATCTGCATATACATGGAAATATCTACACAGCTATCTCTTTGCACATGGAAATAACTACACCGCTATCTGTATGAACATGGAAATATCTACACCGCCATCTGTATGAACACAGAAATATCTACACCGCTATCTGTATGAACATGGAAATATCTACACCGCTATCTGTATGAACGTGGATATATCTACACAGCCATCTGGATGAACATGGAAATATCTGCACCGCTATCTGTGTAAACATGCATACATCTTCACCACTATCTGTATAAACATGGAAATATCTGCACCGCTATCGGTATGAACATGGAAATATCTACACCGCTATCTGTATGAACATGGAAATACCTACACCGCTATCTGTTTGGACATGGAAATAACTACAACGCTATCTGCATGAAAATGGAAATATCTACACTGCTATCTGCATATACATTTAAATATCTACACAGCTATCTCTTTACACATGGAAATAACTACACCACTATCTGTATGAACATGGAAATAACTACACAGCCATCTGGATGAACATGGAAATATCAGCACCGCTATCTGTATGAACATGGAAATATTTACACCGCTATCTGTATGAACATGGAAATATCTACACCGCTATCTGTATGAACATGGATATATCTACACAGCCCTCTGGATGAACATGGAAATATCCACACCGCTATCTGTGTAAACATGCATACATCTTCACCGCTATCTGTATAAACATGGAAATATCTACACCGCTATTTGTATGAACATGGAAATATCTACACCGCTATCTGTATGAACATGGAAATATCTACACCGCTATCTGTCTGAAGATGGAAATATATACATCGCTATCTGCATGAAAATGGAAATATCTACACAGCTCTCTGCATATAGATGGAAATATCTACACAGCAATCTCTTTACACATGGAAATAACTACACCGCTATTTGTATGAACATGGACATATCTACACCGCCATCTGTATGAACATGGAAATATCTGCACCGCCATCTGTATGAACATATAAATATCTACACCGCCATCTGTATTAAGATGGAGATATCTACA
This sequence comes from Gorilla gorilla gorilla, assembly GCF_029281585.2. Lineage (NCBI taxonomy): Eukaryota > Metazoa > Chordata > Mammalia > Primates > Hominidae > Gorilla > Gorilla gorilla. The sequence continues at coordinate 6,743,636 of NC_086017.1, forward strand.
CCGCTATCTGAATAAACATGGAAATATCTACACCGATATCTGTATGAACATGGAAATATCTACACTGATATCTGTATGAACATGGAAATAGCTGCACAGTTATCTGTATGAACATGGAAATAGCTACACCGCTATCTGTATGAACATGGAAATATCTACACCGCTATCTGTATGAACATGGATATATCTACACAGCCATCTGGATGAACATGGAAATATCTACACCGCTATCTGTATGAACATGGAAATATCTACACCGTTATCTGTATGAACATGGATATATCTACACAGCCATCTGGATGAACATGGAAATATCTACACCGCTATCTGTATGAACATGGAAATATCTACACCGCTATCTGTATAAACATGGAAATATCTACACTGCTATCTGTATGAACATGGAAATATCTGCAACGCTATCTGCATGAACATGGAAATATCTACACCGCTATCTGTTTGAACATGGAAATATCTACACCGCTATCTGCATATAGATGGAAATATCTACACTGCTATCTGCATATACATGGAAATATCTACACAGCTATCTCTTTACACATGGAAATAACTACACCGCTATCTGTATGAACATGGAAATATCTACACCGCCATCTGTATGAACATGGAAATATCTGCACCGCCATCTGTATGAACATATAAATATCTACACCGCCATCTGTATTAAGATGGAGATATCTACACCGCTATCTGTATAAACATGGAAATATCTACACCGCTATCTGTATAAACATGGAAATATCTACACCGCTATCTGTATAAACATGGAAATATCTACACCGCTACCTGTATAAACATGGAAATATCAGCACCGCTATCTGTATGAACATGGAAATATCTACACTGCTATCTGTATGAACATGGAAATATCTACACTGCTATCTGTATGAACATGGATATATCTACACAGCCCTCTGGATGAATATGGAAATATCCACACCGCTATCTGTGTAAACATGCATACATCTTCACCGCTATCTGTATAAACATGTAAATATCTACACCGCTATCTCTATGAACGTGGAAATATCTACACCGCTATCTGTTTGATGATGGAAATATATACACCGCTATCTGCATGAAAATGGAAATATCTACACAGCTATCTGCATATAGATGGAAATATCTACACAGCTATCTCTTTACACATGGAAATAACTACACCGCTATCTGTATGAACATGGAAATATCTACACCGCCAACTGTACGAACATGGAAATATATGCACCGCCATCTGTATGAACACATAAATATCTACACCGCCATCTCTATTAAGATGGAGATATCTACACTGCTATCTGAATAAACATGGAAATATCTACACCGCTATCTGTATAAACATGGAACTATCTACACCGCTATCTGTATAAACATGGAAATATCTACACCGCTACCTGTATAAACATGGAAATATCAGCACCGCTATCTGTATGAACCTGGAAATATCTACACCGCTATCTGTATGAACATGGAAATATCTACACCGCTATCTGTATGAACATGGAAATATCTACAAAGCTATCTGAATGAACATGGAAATATCTACACCGCTATCTGTTTCAACATGTAAATATCTACACCGCTATCTGCATGAAAATGGAAACACCTACAAAGCTATCTGCATATACATGGAAATATCCACACAGCTATCTCTTTACACATGGAAATAACTACAACGCTATCTGTATGGACATGGAAATATCCACACCGCTATCTGTATGAACATGGATATATCTACTCAGCCATCTGGATGAACATGGAAATATATACACCGCTATCTGTGTAAACATGCATACATCTTCACCGCTATCTGTATAAACATGGAAATATCTACACCGCTATCTGTATGAACATGGAAATATCTGCACCGCTATCTGTATGAACATGGAAATAACTACACCGCTATCTGTTTGAACATGGAAATATCTACACAGCTATCTCTTTACACATGGAAATAACTACACCGCTATCTGTATGAACATGGAAATATCTACACCGCCATCTGTATGAACATGGAAATATCTGCACCACCATCTGTATGAACATATAAATATCTACACTGCCATCTGTATTAAGATGGAGATATCTACACCGATATCTGTATAAACATGGAAATATCAACACCGCTATCTGTATAAACATGGAAATATCTACACCGCTATCTGTATAATCATGGAAATATCTACACCGCTACGTGTATAAACATGGAAATATCAGCACCGCTATCTGTATGAACATGGAAATATCTACATCGCTATCTGTATGAACATGGAAATATCTACACTGCTGTCTGTATGAACATGGAAATAGCTACACCGTTATCTGTATGAACATGGAAATAGCTTCACCACTATCTGTATGAACATGGAAATATCTACAACGCTATCTGTATGAACATGGATATATCTACACAGCCATGTGGATGAACATGGAAATATCTACACCGCTATCTGTATGAACATGGAAATATCTACACCGCTATCTGTATGAACATGGATATATCTACACAGCCATCTGGATGAACATGGAAATATCTACACCGCTATCTGTGTAAACATGCATAGATCTTCAACGCTATCTGTATAAACATATAAATATCTACACCGCTATCTGTATGAACATGGAAATATCCACACCGCTATCTGTATGAGCATGGAAATATCTACACCGCTATCTGTTTGAACATGGAAATATGTACACCTCTATCTGCATGAAAATGGAAATATCTACACTGCTATCTGCATATTCATTTAAATATCTGCACAGCTGTCTCTTTACACATGGAAATAACTACACCGCTATCTGTTTGAACATGGAAATATCTACACCGCCATCTGTGTGAACACGGAAATATCTGCACTGCCATCTGTATGAAAATATAAATATCTACACCGCCATCTGTATTAAGATGGAGATATCTACACTGATATCTGTATAAACCTGGAAATATCTACACCGCCATCTGTATGAAGATATAAATATCTACACCGCCATCTGTATTAAGAAGGAAATATCTAAACCGCTATCTGTATAAACATGGAAATATCTACACCGCTGCCTGTATAAACAGGGAAATATCAGCACCGCTATCTGTATGAACATGGAAATATCTAGACCGCTATCTGTATGAACATGGAAATATTTACACCGCTATCTGTATGAACATGGAAATATCTACACCGCTATCTGTATGAACATGGAAATGTCTACACCGCTATCTGTATGAACGTGGAAATATCTACACCGCTATCTGTTTGAACATGGAAATATCTACACTGCTATCTGCATATACATTTAAATATCTACACAGCTATCTCTTTACACATGGAAATAACTACACCACTATCTGTATGAACATGGAAATAACTACACCGCCATCTGTATGAACATGGAAATATCTGCACCGCCATCTGTATGAACATATAAATATCTACACCGCCATCTGTATTAAGATGGAGATATCTACACTGCTATCTGTATAAACATGGAAATATCTACACCGCCATCTGTAGGAACACATAAATACAACGCCATCTGTATTAAGAAGGAAATATCTAAACCGCTATCTGTATAAACATGGAAATATCTACACCGCTGCCTGTATGAACATGGAAATATCAGCACCGCTATCTGTATGAACATGGAAATATCTACACCGCTATCTGTTTGAACATGGAAATATCTGCACCGCTATCTGTATGAACATGGAAATGTCTACACCGCTATCTGTATGAACGTGGAAATATCTACACCGCTATCTGTTTGAACATGGAAATATCTACACTGCTATCTGCATGAAAATGGAAATATCTACACTGCTATCTGCATATACATTTAAATATCTACACAGCTATCTCTTTACACATGGAAATAACTACACCGCTATCTGTATGAACATGGAAATATCTACACCGCCATCTGTATGAACATGGAAATATCTGCACCGCCATCTGTATGAACATATAAATATCTACACCGCCATCTGTATTAAGATGGAGATATCTACACCGCTCTCTGAATAAACATGGAAATATCTACAACTCTATCTGTATAAACATGGAAATATCTACAACGCTCTCTGTATAACCATGGAAATATCTACACCGCTATCTGTATGAACATGGAAATATCTACACCGCTGCCTGTATAAACAGGGAAATATCAGCACCGCTATCGGTATGAACATGGAAATATCTACACTGCTATCTGTATGAACATGGAAATAGCTACACCGTTATGTGTATGAAAATGGAAATAGCTACACCGCTATCTGTATGAACATGGAAATATCTACACCACTATCTGTATGAACATGGAAACACCTACACCGCTATCTGTTTGGACATGGAAATATCTACACCGCTATCTGCATGAAAATGGAAATATCTACACTGCTATCTGCATATACATTTAAATATCTACACCGCTATCTCTTTACACATGGAAATAACTACACCACTATCTGTATGAACATGGAAATTACAACACCGCCATCTGTATGAACATGGAAATATCTGCACCGCCATCTGTATGAACATATAAATATCTACACCGCTATCTGTATTAAGATGGAGATATCTACACTGCTATCTGTATAAACATGGAAATATCTACACCGCCATCTGTATGAACACATAAATACAACGCCGTCTGTATTAAGAAGGAAATATCTAAACCGCTATCTGTATAAACATGGAAATATCTACACCGCTGCCTGTATAAACATGGAAATATCAGCACCGCTATCTGTATGAACATGGAAATATCTACACCGCTATCTGTTTGAACATGGAAATATCTACACCGCTATCTGCATGAAAATGGAAATATCTACAAAGCTATCTGCATATACATGGAAATATCTACACAGCTATCTCTTTACACATGGAAATAACTACACAGCTATATCTATAAACATGGAAATATCTACACCGCCATCTGTATGAACATGGAAATATCTGCACCGCCATCTGTATGAACATATAAATATCTACACCACCATCTGTATTAAGAAGGAAATATCTAAACCGCTATCTGTATAAACATGGAAATATATACACCGCTGCCTGTATAAACATGGAAATATCAGCACCGTTCTCTGTATGAAAATGGAGATATCTACACCGCTATCTGTATGAACATGGAAATATCTACACTGCTATCTGTATGAACATGGAAATAGCTACACCGTTATCTGTATGAACATGGAAATAGCTACACCGCTATCTGTATGAACATGGAAATATCTACACCGCTATCTGTATGAACATGGATATATCTACACAGCCATCTGGATGAACATGGAAATAGCTACACCGCTATCTGTAAGAACATGGAAATATCTACACCGCTATCTGAACATGGAAATATCTACACAGCTATCTCTTTACACATGGAAATAACTACACCGCTATCTGTATGAACATGGAAATATCTGCACCACCATCTGTATGAACATATAAATATCTACACCGCCATCTGTATTAAGATGGAGATATCTACACCGCTATCTGTATAAACATGGAAATATCAACACCGCTATCTGTATAAACATGGAAATATCTACACCGCTATCTGTATAATCATGGAAATATCTACACCGCTACCTGTATAAACATGGAAATATCAGCACCGCTATCTGTATGAACATGGAAATATCTACACCGCTATCTGTATGAACATGGAAATATTTACACCGCCATCTGTATGAACATGGATATACGTACACAGCCCTCTGGATGAACATGGAAATCTCTACACCGCTATCTGTGTAAACATGCATACATCTTCACCGCTATCTGTATAATCATGGAAATATCTACACCGCTATCTCTATGAACATGGAAATATCTACACCGCTATCTGTTTGAACATGGAAATATCTACACCGCTATCTGCATGAAAATGGAAATATCTACACTGCTATCTGCATATACATGGAAATATCTACACAGCTATATCACTTCACATGGAAATAACTACACCGCTATCTGTATGAACTTGGAAATATCCACACCGCCATCTGTATGAAGATGGAAATATCTGCACCGCCATCTGTATGAACATATAAATATCTACACCGCCATCTGTATTAAGATGGAGATATCTACACCGCTATGTGTATAAACATGGAAATATCTACACCGCTATCTGTATAAACATGGAAATATCTACACCGCTATCTGTATAAACATGGAAATATCTACACCGCTACCTGTATAAACATGGAAATATCAGCACCGCTATCTGTATTAACATGGAAATATCTACACCGTTATCTGTATGAACATGGAAATATCTACACCGCTATCTGAATGAACATGGAAATATCTACACCACTATCAGTATGAACAAGGAAATATCTACACGGCTATCTGTATGAACATGGATATATCTACACAGCCCTCTGGATGAACATGGAAATATCCACACCGCTATCTGTGTAAACATACATACATCTTCACCGCTATCTGTATAAACATGGAAATATCTACACCGCTATCTGTATGAACATGGAAATATCTACACCGCGATCTGTTTGAAGATGGAAATACATACACCGCTATCTGCATGAAAATGGAAATATCTACACAGCTATCTGCATATACATGGAAATATCTACACAGCTATCTCTTTACACATGGAAATAACTACACCGCTATCTGTATGAACATGGAAATAGCTACACCACTATCTGTATGAACATGGAAATATCTACACCGCTATCTGCATGAACATGGATATATCTACACAGCCATGTGGATGAACATGGAAAGATCTACATCGCTATCTGTATGAACATGGAAATATCTACACTGCTGTCTGTATGAACATGGAAATAGCTACACCGTTATCTGTATGAACATGGAAATAGCTACACCGCTATCGGTATGAACATGGAAATATCTACACCGCTATCTGTATGAACATGGAAATACCTACACCAATATCTGTATGAACATGGAAATATCTTCAACGCCATCTCTATGAACATGGATATATCTACACAGCCATCTGTATGAACATGGAAATATCTACACCGTTATCTGTATGAACATGGAAATATCTACACCGCTATCTGTATGAACATGGAAATATCTACACCGCTATCTGTTTGAACATGGAAATATCTACACCGCTGTCTGCATGAAAATGGAAATATCTACACAGCTATCTGCAAATACATGGAAATATCTACACAGCTATCTCTTAACACATGGAAATAACTACACCGCTATCTCTATAAACATGGAAATATCTACACCGCCACCTGTATGAAATTGGAAATATCTGCACCGCCATCTGTATGAACATATAAATATCTGCACCGCCATCTGTATTAAGAAGGAAATATCTATACCGCTATCTGTATGAACATTGAAATATCTACACCGCTATCTGTATGAACATGGAAATATCTACACCGCTATCTGTGTAAACATGCATACATCTTCACCGCTATCTGTATAAACATGGAAATGTCTACAAGGCTATCTGTATGAACATGGAAATATCTACACCGCTATCTGTACGAACATGGAAATATCTAAACCGCTATCTGCATGAAAATAGAAATATCTACACAGCTATCTGCATATACATGGAAATATCTACACAGCTATCTCTTTACACATGGAAATAACTACACCGCTATCTGTATGAACATGGAAATGTCTTCACCGCCATCTGTATGAACACATAAATATCTACACCGCCATCTGTATTAAGATGGAGATACCTACACCGCTATCTGTATAAACATGGAAATATCTACACCGCTATCTGTATAAACATGGAAATATCTACACCGCTATCTGTATAAACATGGAAATATCAGCACTGCTATCTGTATGAACATGGAAAGATCAGCCCCTCTATCTGTATGAACATGGAAATATCTACACCGCTATCTGTATGAACATGGAAATATCAGCACTGCTATCGGTATGAACATGGAAATATCTACACCGCTATCTGTATGAACATGGAAATAGCTACACCAATATCTGTATGAACATGGAAATATCTTCAACGCCATCTGTATGAACATGGATATATCTACACAGCCATCTGTATGAACATGGAAATATCTACACCGCTATCTGTATGAACATGGAAATATCTACACCGCTATCTGTATGAACACGGAAATATCTACACTGCTATCTGTTTGAACATGGAAATATCTACACCGCTATCTGTATGAACACGGAAATATCTACACCACTATCTGTTTGAACATGGAAATATCTAAACCGCTATCTGCTTGAAAATGGAAATATATACACAGCTATCTGCATATACATGGAAATATCTACACAGCTATTTCTTTACACATGGAAATAACTACACCGCTATCTGTATGAACATGGAAAAATCTTCACCGCCATCTGTATGAACATGGATATATCTACACAGCCATCTGGATGAACATGGAAATATCTACACGGCTATCTGTATGAACATGGAAATATCTACACTGCTATCTGTGTAAAAATGCATACATCTTCACCGCTATCTGTAAAAACATGGAAATATCTACACTGCTATCTGTATGAACATGGAAATATCTACACCGCTATCTGTTTGAACATGGAAATATCTACACGGCTATCTGCATGAAAATGGAAATATCTACACAGCGATCTGCATATACATGGAAATATCTACAAAACTATCTCTTTACACATAGAAATAAGTACAGCGCTATCTCTATAAACATGGAAATAGCTACACCGCCATCTGTATGAACATGGAAATATCTGCACCGCCATCTGTATGAACATTTAAATATCTACACCACCATCTATATTAAGATGGATATATCTACACCGCTATCTGTATAAACTTGGAAATATCTACACAGCAATCTGTATAAACATGGAAATATCTACACCGCTACCTGTACAAACATGGAAATATCATCACCGCTATCTGTATGAACATGGAAATATCTACACCGCTAGCTCTATGAACATGGAAATATCTACACCGCTATCTGTATGAACATGGAAATATCTACACCGCTATCTGTTTGAACATGGAAATATCTACAAAGCTATCTGCATGAAAATGGAAATATCTACACTGCTATCTGCATTTACATTTAAATATCTACACAGCTATCTCTTTACACATGGAAATTACTACACCGCTATCTGTATGAATATGGAAATATCTACACCGCCATCTGTATGAACATGGAAATATCTTCACCGCCATCTGTATGAACATATAAATATCTACACCGCCATCTGTATTAAGATGGAGATATCTGCAATGCTATCTGAATAAAAATGGAAATATCTACACCGCCATCTGTACGAACATATAAAGATCTACACCGCCATCTGTATTAAGAAGGAAATATCTAATCCGCTATCTGTATAAACATGGAAATATCTACACAGCTACCTGTATAAAAATGGAAATATCAGCACCGCGATCTGTATGAAGATGGAAATATCTACACCGCTATCTGTATAAACATGGAAATATCAGCACCGCTATATGTAGGAACATGGAAACATCTACACCGCTATCTGTACGAACATGGAAATATCTACACCGCTATCTGTATGAACATGGAAATAGCTACACTGCTATCTGTGTTTACATGGAAATATCTACACCACTATCTGTATAAATATGGAAATATCTACACCGCTACCTGCATAAACATGGAAATATCAGCACCGCTATCTGTATAAACATGGAAATATCTACACCGCTATCTGTATAAACATGGAAATATCTACGCAGCTACCTGTATAAACATGGAAATATCAGCACCGCTATCCGTATGAACATGGAAATATCTACACAGCCATCTGGATGAACATGGAAATATCTACACCGCTATTGGTATGAACATGGAAATAGCTACACCGCTATCTGTATGAACATGGAAATGTCCACACCGCTATCTGTATGAACAAGGAAATATCTACACCGCCATCTGTATGAACATGGAAATATCTTCACCGCAATCTGTATGAAAATGGATATATCTACACAGCCATCTGGATGAACATGGAAATATCTACACCGCTATCTGTATGAACATGGAAACATCTACACCGCTATCTGTGTAAACATGCATACATCTTCACCGCTATCTGTATAAACATGGAAATATCTACACCGCTACCTGTATAAACATGGAAATATCAGCACCGCTATCTGTATTAACATGGAAATATCTACACCACCATCAGTATTAAGAAGGAAATATCTAAACCGCCATCTGTATTAAGAAGGAAATATCTAAACCGCTATCTGTATAAACATGGAAATATCTACACCGCAATCTCTGTAAACATGCAGAGATCTTCACCGCTATCTGTATAAACATGGAAATATCTACACCGCTATCTGTATGAACATGGAAATATCTGCACCGCTATCTGTATGAACATGGAAATATCTACACCGCTATCTGTTTGAACATGGAAATATCTACACCGCTATCTGCATGAAAATGGAAATATCTACACTGCTATCTGCATATACATGGAAATATCGACACAGCTATCTCTTTACACATGGAAATAACTACACCGCTATCTGTATGAACATGGAAATATCTACACCGCTATCTGTATGAACAAGGAAATATCAACACCGCTATCTGTATGAACATGGAAATATCTTCACCGCCATCTGTATGAACATGGATATATCTACACAGCCATCTGGATGAACATGGAAATATCTACACCGCTATCTGTATGAACATGGAAATAGCTACACCTCTATCTGTATGAACATGGAAATACCTACACCGCTATCTGTATGAACATGGAAAGATCTACACCACTATCTGTATGAACATGGAAGTATCTTCACCGCCATCTGTATGAAGATGGATATATCTACACAGCCATCTGGATGAACATGGAAATATCTACACCGCTATCTGTATGAAGATGGAAATATCTACACCGCTATCTGCGTAAACATGCATACATCTTCACCGCTATCTGTATAAACATGGAAATATCTACACCGCTCTCTGTATGAATATGGAAATATCTACACTGCTATCTGTTTGAACATGGAAATATCTACACCGCTATCTGCATGAAAATGGAAATATCTACACAGCTATCTGCATATACATGGAAATATCAACAAAGCTATTTCTTTACACATGGAAATAGCTACTCCGCTGTCTCTATAAACATGGAAATATCTACACCGCCATCTGTATGAACATGGAAATATCTGCACCGCCATCTGTATGAACATATAAATATCTACACCGCCATCTGTATTAAGATGGAGATATCTACACCGCTATCTGTATAAACATGGAAATATCTACACCGCTATCTGTATAAACATGGAAATATCTACACCGCTCTCTGTATAAACATGTAAATATCTACACCGCTACATGTATAAACAAGGAAATATCAGCACCGCTATCTGTATGAACATGGAAATATCTACACAGCCATCTGGATGAACATGGAAATATCTACACCGCTATCTGTATGAACATGGAAATAGCTACACCGCTATCTGTATGAACATGGAAATAGCTACACCGCTATCTGTATGAACATGGAAATATCTACACCACTATCTGTATGAACATGGAAATATCTACACCGTTATCTGTATGAACATGGGAATATCTACACCACTATCTGTATAAATATGGAAATATCTACACCGCTACCTGTATAAACATGGAAATATCAGCACCGCTATCTGTATAAACATGGAAATATCCACACCGCTATCTGTATAAACATGGAAATATCTACACCGCTACCTGTATAAACATGGAAATATCAGCACCGCTATCCGTATGAACATGGAAATATCTACACAGCCATCTGGATGAACATGGAAATATCTACACCGCTATCTGTATGAACATGGAAATAGCTACACCGCTATCAGTATGAACATGGAAATGTCCACACCGCTATCTGTATGAACATGGAAATATCTACACCGCCATCTGTATGAACATGGAAATATCTTCACCGCCATCTGTATGAACATGGATATATCTACAGAGCCATCTGGATGAACATGGAAATATCTACACCGCTATATGTATGAACATGGAAATAGCTACACCGCTATCTGTATGAACATGGAAATATCTACACCGCTATCTGTATGAACAAGGAAATATCTACACCGCTATCTGTATGAACAAGGAAATATCTTCACCGCCATCTGTATGAACATGGATATATCTACACAGACATCTGGATGAACATGGAAATATCTACACCGCTATCTGTATGAACATGGAAACATCTACACCGCTATCTGTGTAAACATGCATACATCCTCACCGCTATCTGTATAAACATGGAAATATCTACACCGCTATCTGTATGAACATGGAAATAACTACACCGCTATCTGTTTGAACATGGAAATATCTACACAGCCATCAGGATGAAAATGGAAATATCTACACCCCTATCTGTATGAACATGGAAATAGCTACACTGCTATCTGTATGAACATGGAAATGTCCACACAGCTATCTGTATGAACATGGAAATATCTACACCGCCATCTGTATGAACATGGAAATATCTTCACCGCTATATGTATGAACATGGAAATAGCTACACCGCTATCTGTATGAACATGGAAATATCTACACCGCTATCTGTATGAACATGGAAATATCTTCACCGCCATCTGTGTGAACATGGATATATCTACACAGCCATCTGGATGAACATGGAAATATCTATACAGCTATCTGTATGAACATAGAAATATCTACACCGCTACCTGTATAAACATGGAAATATCAGCACCGCTATCTGTATTAACATGGAAATATCTACACCGTTATCTGTATGAACATGGAAATATCTACACCGCTATCTGAATGAACATGGAAATATCTACACCACTATCAGTATGAACAAGGAAATATCTACACCGCTATCTGTATGAACATGGATATATCTACACAGCCCTCTGGATGAACATGGAAATATCCACACCGCTATCTGTGTAAACATACATACATCTTCACCGCTATCTGTATAAACATGGAAATATCTACACCGCTATCTGTACGAACATGGAAATATCTAAACCGCTATCTGTTTGAAGATGGAAACACATACACGGCTATCTGCATGAAAATGGAAATATCTACACAGCTATCTGCATATACATGGAAATATCTACACAGCTCTCTCTTTACACATGGAAATAACTACACCGCTATCTGTATGAACATGGAAATATCTACACCGCCATCTGTATGAACATGGAAATATCTGCACCGCCATCTGTATGAACATATAAATATCTACACCGCCATCTGTATTAAGATGGAGATATCTACATCGCTATCTGAATAAACATGGAAATATCTACACCGCTATCTGTATAAACATGGAAATATCTACAACGCTCTCTGTATAACCATTTAAATATCTACACCGCTATCTGTATGAACATGGAAATATCTACACTGCTATCTGTATGAACATGGAAATATCTGCACCGCCGTCTCTATGAACATATAAATATCTACACCGCCATCTGTATTCAGAAGGAAATATCTAAACCGCTATCTGTATAAACATGGAAATATCTACACCGCTGCCTGTATAAACATGGAAATATCAGCACCGCTATCTGTATGAACATGGAAATATCTACATCGCTATCTGTATGAACATGGAAATATCTACACTGCTGTCTGTATGAACATGGAAATAGCTACACAGTTATCTGTATGAACATGGAAATGTCTACAAGGCTATCTGTATGAACATGGAAATATCTACACCGCTATCTGTACGAACATGGAAATATCTAAACCGCTATCTGCATGAAAATAGAAATATCTACACAGCTATCTGCATATACATGGAAATATCTACACAGCTATCTCTTTACACATGGAAATAACTACACCGCTATCTGTATGAACATGGAAATGTCTTCACCGCCATCTGTATGAACACATAAATATCTACACTGCCATCTGTATTAAGATGGAGATACCTACACCGCTATCTGTATAAACATGGAAATATCTACACCGCTATCTGTATAAACATGGAAATATCTACACCGCTATCTGTATAAACATGGAAATATCAGCACCGCTATCAGTATGAACATGGAAAGATCAGCCCCTCTATCTGTATGAACATGGAAATATCTACACCGCTATCTGTATGAACATGGAAATATCAGCACTGCTATCGGTATGAACATGGAAATATCTACACTGCTATCTGTATGAACATGGAAATAGCTACACCAATATCTGTATGAACATGGAAATATCTTCAACGCCATCTGTATGAACATGGATATATCTACACAGCCATCTGTATGAACATGGAAATATCTACACCGCTATCTGTATGAACATGGAAATATCTACACCGCTATCTGTATGAACACGGAAATATCTACACTGCTATCTGTTTGAACATGGAAATATCTACACCGCTATCTGCTTGAAAATGGAAATATATACACAGCTATCTGCATATACAAGGAAATATCTACACAGCTATTTCTTTACACATGGAAATAACTACACCGCTATCTGTATGAACATGGAAAAATCTTCACCGCCATCTGTATGAACATGGATATATCTACACAGCCATCTGGATGAACATGGAAATACCTACACGGCTATCTGTATGAACATGGAAATATCTACACTGCTATCTGTGTAAAAATGCATACATCTTCACCGCTATCTGTAAAAACATGGAAATATCTACACTGCTATCTGTATGAACATGGAAATATCTACACCGCTATCTGTTTGAACATGGAAATATCTACACGGCTATCTGCATGAAAATGGAAATATCTACACAGCGATCTGCATATACATGGAAATATCTACAAAACTATCTCTTTACACACAGAAATAAGTACAGCGCTATCTCTATAAACATGGAAATAGCTACACCGCCATCTGTATGAACATGGAAATATCTGCACCGCCATCTGTATGAACATTTAAATATCTACACCACCATCTATATTAAGATGGATATATCTACACCGCTATCTGTATAAACTTGGAAATATCTACACAGCAATCTGTATAAACATGGAAATATCTACACCGCTACCTGTACAAACATGGAAATATCATCACCGCTATCTGTATGAACATGGAAATATCTACACCGCTAGCTCTATGAACATGGAAATATCTACACCGCTATCGGTATGAACATGGAAATATCTACACCGCTATCTGTTTGAACATGGAAATATCTACAAAGCTATCTGCATGAAAATGGAAATATCTACACTGCTATCTGCATTTACATTTAAATATCTACACAGCTATCTCTTTACACATGGAAATTACTACACCGCTATCTGTATGAATATGGAAATATCTAAACCGCCATCTGTATGAACATGGAAATATCTGCACCGCCATCTGTATGAACATATAAATATCTACACCGCCATCTGTATTAAGATGGAGATATCTGCAATGCTATCTGAATAAAAATGGAAATATCTACACCGCCATCTGTACGAACATATAAAGATCTACACCGCCATCTGTATTAAGAAGGAAATATCTAATCCGCTATCTGTATAAACATGGAAATATCTTCACAGCTGCCTGTATAAAAATGGAAATATCAGCACCGCTATCTGTATGAAGATGGAAATATCTACACCGCTATCTGTATAAACATGGAAATATCAGCACCGCTATATGTAGGAACATGGAAACATCTACACCGCTATCTGTACGAACATGGAAATATCTACACCGCTATCTGTATGAACATGGAAATAGCTACACTGCTATCTGTGTTTACATGGAAATATCTACACCACTATCTGTATAAATATGGAAATATCTACACCGCTACCTGCATAAACATGGAAATATCAGCACCGCTATCTGTATAAACATGGAAATATCTACACTGCTATCTGTATAAACATGGAAATATCTACGCAGCTACCTGTATAAACATGGAAATATCAGCACCGCTATCCGTATGAACATGGAAATATCTACACAGCCATCTGGATGAACATGGAAATATCTACACCGCTATTGGTATGAACATGGAAATAGCTACACCGCTATCTGTATGAACATGGAAATGTCCACACCGCTATCTGTATGAACAAGGAAATATCTACACCGCCATCTGTATGAACATGGAAATATCTTCACCGCAATCTGTATGAAAATGGATATATCTACACAGCCATCTGGATGAACATGGAAATATCTACACCGCTATCTGTATGAACATGGAAACATGTACACCGCTATCTGTGTAAACATGCATACATCTTCACCGCTATCTGTATAAACATGGAAATATCTACACCGCTACCTGTATAAACATGGAAATATCAGCACCGCTATCTGTATGAACATGGAAATACCTACACCACCATCAGTATTAAGAAGGAAATATCTAAACCGCCATCTGTATTAAGAAGGAAATATCTAAACTGCTATCTGTATAAACATGGAAATATCTACACCGCAATCTCTGTAAACATGCAGAGATCTTCACCGCTATCTGTATAAACATGGAAATATCTACACCGCTATCTGTATGAACATGGAAATATCTGCACCGCTATCTGTATGAACATGGAAATATCTACACCGCTATCTGTTTGAACATGGAAATATCTACACCGCTATCTGCATGAAAATGGAAATATCTACACTGCTATCTGCATATACATTTAAATATCTACACAGCTATCTCTTTACACATGGAAATAACTACACCGCTATCTGTATGAACATGGAAATATCTGCACCGCCATCTGTATGAACATATAAATATCTACACCGCCATCTGTATTAAGATGGAGATATCTACACTGCTATCTGTATAAATGTGGAAATATCTACACCGCTATCTGTATAAACATGGAAATATCTACACCGCTACCTGTATAAACATGGAAATATCTACACCGCTACCTGTATAAACATGGAAATATCAGCACCGCTATCTGTATGAACATGGAAATATCTACACCGCCATCTGTATGAACATGGAAATATCTACACCGCTATCTGTATGAACATGGAAATATCTACACCGCTATCTGTATGAACATGGAAATAACTACACCGCTATCTGTTTGAACATGGAAATATCTACACCGCTGTCTGCATGGAAATGGAAATATCCACACAGCTATCTGCAAATACATGGAAATGTCTACACAGCTATCTCTTAACACATGGAAATAACTACACCGCTATCTCTATAAACATGGAAATATCTACACCGCCATCTGTATGAACATGGAAATATCTGCACCGCCAACTGTATGAACATATAAATATCTACAACGCCATCTGTATGAACATGGATATATCTACACAGCCATCTGGATGAACATGGAAATATCTACACCGCTATCTGTATAAACTTGGAAATATCTACACCGCTATCTGTATAAACATGGAAATATCTACACCGCAATCTGTATAAACAGAGAAATATCTACACCGCTACCTGTACAAACATGGAAATATCAGCACCGCTATCTGTATAAACATGGAAATATCTACACCGCTATCTGTATGAACATGGATATATCTACACAGCCATCTGGATGAACATGGAAATATCTACACCGCTATCTGTATGAACATGGAAATATCTACACCGCTATCTGTGTAAACATGCATACATCTTCACCGCTATCTGTATAAACATGGAAATATCTACACCGCTATCTGTATGAACATGGAAATGTCTGCACCGCTATATGTATGAACATGGAAATATCTACACCGCTATCTGTTTGAACATGGAAATATCTACACCGCTATCTGCATGAAAATGGAAATATCTACACTGCTATCTGCATATACATGGAAATATCGACACAGCTATCTCTTTACACATGGAAATAACTACACCGCTATCTGTATGAACATGGAAATATCTACACCGCTATCTGTATGAACATGGAAATATCTACACCGCCATCTGTATGAACATGGAAATATCTTCACCGCCATCTGTATGAACATGGATATATCTACAGAGCCATCTGGATGAACATGGAAATATCTACACCGCTATATGTATGAACATGGAAATAGCTACACCGCTATCTGTATGAACATGGAAATATCTACACCGCTATCTGTATGAACAAGGAAATATCTACACCGCTATCTGTATGAACAAGGAAATATCTTCACCGCCATCTGTATGAACATGGATATATCTACACAGCCATCTGGATGAACATGGAAATATCTACACCGCTATCTGTATGAACATGGAAACATCTACACCGCTATCTGTGTAAACATGCATACATCCTCACCGCTATCTGTATAAACATGGAAATATCTACACTGCTACCTGTATAAACATGAAAATATCAGCACCGCTATCTGTATGAACATGGAAATATCTACACAGCCATCAGGATGAAAATGGAAATATCTACACCGCTATCTGTATGAACATGGAAATAGCTACACTGCTATCTGTATGAACATGGAAATGTCCACACAGCTATCTGTATGAACATGGAAATATCTACACCGCCATCGGTATGAACATGGAAATATCTTCACCGCTATATGTATGAACATGGAAATAGCTACACCGCTATCTGTATGAACATGGAAATATCTACACCGCTATCTGTATGAACATGGAAATATCTTCACCGCCATCTGTGTGAACATGGATATATCTACACAGCCATCTGGATGAACATGGAAATATCTACACAGCTATCTGTATGAACATAGAAATATCTACACCGCTACCTGTATAAACATGGAAATATCAGCACCGCTATCTGTATTAACATGGAAATATCTACACCGTTATCTGTATGAACATGGAAATATCTACACCGCTATCTGAATGAACATGGAAATATCTACACCACTATCAGTATGAACAAGGAAATATCTACACCGCTATCTGTATGAACATGGATATATCTACACAGCCCTCTGGATGAACATGGAAATATCCACACCGCTATCTGTGTAAACATACATACATCTTCACCGCTATCTGTATAAACATGGAAATATCTACACCGCTATCTGTACGAACATGGAAATATCTAAACCGCTATCTGTTTGAAGATGGAAATACATACACCGCTATCTGCATGAAAATGGAAATATCTACACAGCTATCTGCATATACATGGAAATATCTACACAGCTCTCTCTTTACACATGGAAATAACTACACCGCTATCTGTATGAACATGGAAATATCTACACCGCCATCTGTATGAACATGGAAATATCTGCACCGCCATCTGTATGAACATATAAATATCAACACCGTCATCTGTATTAAGATGGAGATATCTACATCGCTATCTGAATAAACATGGAAATATCTACACCGCTATCTGTATAAACATGGAAATATCTACAACGCTCTCCGTATAACCATTTAAATATCTACACCGCTATCTGTATGAACATGGAAATATCTACACTGCTATCTGTATGAACATGGAAATATCTGCACCGCCGTCTCTATGAACATATAAATATCTACACCGCCATCTGTATTCAGAAGGAAATATCTAAACCGCTATCTGTATAAACATGGAAATATCTACACCGCTGCCTGTATAAACCTGGAAATATCAGCACCGCTATCTGTATGAACATGGAAATATCTACATCGCTATCTGTATGAACATGGAAATATCTACACTGCTGTCTGTATGAACATGGAAATAGCTACACAGTTATCTGTACGAACATGGAAATATCTACACCGCTATCTGTATGAACATGGAAATAGCTACACTGCTATCTGTGTTTACATGGAAATATCTACACCACTATCTGTATAAATATGGAAATATCTACACCGCTACCTGCATAAACATGGAAATTTCAGCACCGCTATCTGTATAAACATGGAAATATCTACACCGCTATCTGTATAAACATGGAAATATCTACGCAGCTACCTGTATAAACATGGAAATATCAGCACCGCTATCCGTATGAACATGGAAATATCTACACAGCCATCTGGATGAACATGGAAATATCTACACCGCTATTGGTATGAACATGGAAATAGCTACACCGCTATCTGTATGAACATGGAAATGTCCACACCGCTATCTGTATGAACAAGGAAATATCTACACCGCCATCTGTATGAACATGGAAATATCTTCACCGCAATCTGTATGAAAATGGATATATCTACACAGCCATCTGGATGAACATGGAAATATCTACACCGCTATCTGTATGAACATGGAAACATCTACACCGCTATCTGTGTAAACATGCATACATCTTCACCGCTATCTGTATAAACATGGAAATATCTACACCGCTACCTGTATAAACATGGAAATATCAGCACCGCTATCTGTATGAACATGGAAATATCTACACCACCATCAGTATTAAGAAGGAAATATCTAAACCGCCATCTGTATTAAGAAGGAAATATCTAAACCGCTATCTGTATAAACATGGAAATATCTACACCGCAATCTCTGTAAACATGCAGAGATCTTCACCGCTATCTGTATAAACATGGAAATATCTACACCGCTATCTGTATGAACATGGAAATATCTGCACCGCTATCTGTATGAACATGGAAATATCTACACCGCTATCTGTTTGAACATGGAAATATCTACACCGCTATCTGCATGAAAATGGAAATATCTACACTGCTATCTGCATATACATTTAAATATCTACACAGCTATCTCTTTACACATGGAAATAACTACACCGCTATCTGTATGAACATGGAAATATTTACACCGCCATCTGTATGAACATGGAAATATCTGCACCGCCATCTGTATGAACATATAAATATCTACACCGCCATCTGTATTAAGATGGAGATATCTACACTGCTATCTGTATAAACGTGGAAATATCTACACCGCTATCTGTATAAACATGGAAATATCTACACCGCTACCTGTATAAACATGGAAATATCTACACCGCTACCTGTATAAACATGGAAATATCAGCACCGCTATCTGTATGAACATGGAAATATCTACACCGCCATCTGTATGAACATGGAAATATCTACACCGCTATCTGTATGAACATGGAAATATCTACACCGCTATCTGTATGAACATGGAAATAACTACACCGCTATCTGTTTGAACATGGAAATATCTACACCGCTGTCTGCATGGAAATGGAAATATCCACACAGCTATCTGCAAATACATGGAAATGTCTACACAGCTGTCTCTTAACACATGGAAATAACTACACCGCTATCTCTATAAACATGGAAATATCTACACCGCCATCTGTATGAACATGGAAATATCTGCACCGCCAACTGTATGAACATATAAATATCTACAACGCCATCTGTATGAACATGGATATATCTACACAGCCATCTGGATGAACATGGAAATATCTACACCGCTATCTGTATAAACTTGGAAATATCTACACCGCTATCTGTATAAACATGGAAATATCTACACCGCAATCTGTATAAACAGAGAAATATCTACACCGCTACCTGTACAAACATGGAAATATCAGCACCGCTATCTGTATAAACATGGAAATATCTACACCGCTATCTGTATGAACATGGATATATCTACACAGCCATCTGGATGAACATGGAAATATCTACACCGCTATCTGTATGAACATGGAAATATCTACACCGCTATCTGTGTAAACATGCATACATCTTCACCGCTATCTGTATAAACATGGAAATATCTACACCGCTATCTGTATGAACATGGAAATGTCTGCACCGCTATATGTATGAACATGGAAATATCTACACCGCTATCTGTTTGAACATGGAAATATCTACACCGCTATCTGCATGAAAATGGAAATATCTACACTGCTATCTGCATATACATGGAAATATCGACACAGCTATCTCTTTACACATGGAAATAACTACACCGCTATCTGTATGAACATGGAAATATCTACACCGCTATCTGTATGAACATGGAAATATCTACACCGCCATCTGTATGAACATGGAAATATCTTCACCGCCATCTGTATGAACATGGATATATCTACAGAGCCATCTGGATGAACATGGAAATATCTACACCGCTATATGTATGAACATGGAAATAGCTACACCGCTATCTGTATGAACATGGAAATATCTACACCGCTATCTGTATGAACAAGGAAATATCTACACCGCTATCTGTATGAACAAGGAAATATCTTCACCGCCATCTGTGTGAACATGGATATATCTACACAGCCATCTGGATGAACATGGAAATATCTACACAGCTATCTGTATGAACATAGAAATATCTACACCGCTACCTGTATAAACATGGAAATATCAGCACCGCTATCTGTACTAACATGGAAATATCTACACCGTTATCTGTATGAACATGGAAATATCTACACCGCTATCTGAATGAACATGGAAATATCTACACCACTATCAGTATGAACAAGGAAATATCTACACCGCTATCTGTATGAACATGGATATATCTACACAGCCCTCTGGATGAACATGGAAATATCCACACCGCTATCTGTGTAAACATACATACATCTTCACCGCTATCTGTATAAACATGGAAATATCTACACCGCTATCTGTACGAACATGGAAATATCTAAACCGCTATCTGTTTGAAGATGGAAATACATACACCGCTATCTGCATGAAAATGGAAATATCTACACAGCTATCTGCATATACATGGAAATATCTACACAGCTCTCTCTTTACACATGGAAATAACTACACCGCTATCTGTATGAACATGGAAATATCTACACCGCCATCTGTATGAACATGGAAATATCTGCACCGCCATCTGTATGAACATATAAATATCAACACCGTCATCTGTATTAAGATGGAGATATCTACATCGCTATCTGAATAAACATGGAAATATCTACACCGCTATCTGTATAAACATGGAAATATCTACAACGCTCTCCGTATAACCATTTAAATATCTACACCGCTATCTGTATGAACATGGAAATATCTACACTGCTATCTGTATGAACATGGAAATATCTGCACCGCCGTCTCTATGAACATATAAATATCTACACCGCCATCTGTATTCAGAAGGAAATATCTAAACCGCTATCTGTATAAACATGGAAATATCTACACCGCTGCCTGTATAAACATGGAAATATCAGCACCGCTATCTGTATGAACATGGAAATATCTACATCGCTATCTGTATGAACATGGAAATATCTACACTGCTGTCTGTATGAACATGGAAATAGCTACACAGTTATCTGTACGAACATGGAAATATCTACACCGCTATCTGTATGAACATGGAAATAGCTACACTGCTATCTGTGTTTACATGGAAATATCTACACCACTATCTGTATAAATATGGAAATATCTACACCGCTACCTGCATAAACATGGAAATATCAGCACCGCTATCTGTATAAACATGGAAATATCTACACCGCTATCTCTATAAACATGGAAATATCTACGCAGCTACCTGTATAAACATGGAAATATCAGCACCGCTATCCGTATGAACATGGAAATATCTACACAGCCATCTGGATGAACATGGAAATATCTACACCGCTATTGGTATGAACATGGAAATAGCTACACCGCTATCTGTATGAACATGGAAATGTCCACACCGCTATCTGTATGAACAAGGAAATATCTACACCGCCATCTGTATGAACATGGAAATATCTTCACCGCAATCTGTATGAAAATGGATATATCTACACAGCCATCTGGATGAACATGGAAATATCTACACCGCTATCTGTATGAACATGGAAACATCTAAACCGCTATCTGTGTAAACATGCATACATCTTCACCGCTATCTGTATAAACATGGAAATATCTACACCGCTACCTGTATAAACATGGAAATATCAGCACCGCTATCTGTATGAACATGGAAATATCTACACCACCATCAGTATTAAGAAGGAAATATCTAAACCGCCATCTGTATTAAGAAGGAAATATCTAAACCGCTATCTGTATAAACATGGAAATATCTACACCGCAATCTCTGTAAACATGCAGAGATCTTCACCGCTATCTGTATAAACATGGAAATATCTACACCGCTATCTGTATGAACATGGAAATATCTGCACCGCTATCTGTATGAACATGGAAATATCTACACCGCTATCTGTTTGAACATGGAAATATCTACACCGCTATCTGCATGAAAATGGAAATATCTACACTGCTATCTGCATATACATTTAAATATCTACACAGCTATCTCTTTACACATGGAAATAACTACACCGCTATCTGTATGAACATGGAAATATTTACACCGCCATCTGTATGAACATGGAAATATCTGCACCGCCATCTGTATGAACATATAAATATCTACACCGCCAACTGTATTAAGATGGAGATATCTACACTGCTATCTGTATAAACGTGGAAATATCTACACCGCTATCTGTATAAACATGGAAATATCTACACCGCTACCTGTATAAACATGGAAATATCTACACCGCTACCTGTATAAACATGGAAATATCAGCACCGCTATCTGTATGAACATGGAAATATCTACACCGCCATCTGTATGAACATGGAAATATCTACACCGCTATCTGTATGAACATGGAAATATCTACACCGCTATCTGTATGAACATGGAAATAACTACACCGCTATCTGTTTGAACATGGAAATATCTACACCGCTGTCTGCATGAAAATGGAAATATCCACACAGCTATCTGCAAATGCATGGAAATGTCTACACAGCTATCTCTTAACGCATGGAAATAACTACACCGCTATCTCTATAAACATGGAAATATCTACACCGCCATCTGTATGAACATGGAAATATCTGCACCGCCAACTGTATGAACATATAAATATCTACAACGCCATCTGTATGAACATGGATATATCTACACAGCCATCTGGATGAACATGGAAATATCTACACCGCTATCTGTATAAACTTGGAAATATCTACACCGCTATCTGTATAAACATGGAAATATCTACACCGCAATCTGTATAAACATAGAAATATCTACACCGCTACCTGTACAAACATGGAAATATCAGCACCGCTATCTGTATAAACATGGAAATATCTACACCGCTATCTGTATGAACATGGATATATCTACACAGCCATCTGGATGAACATGGAAATATCTACACCGCTATCTGTGTAAACATGCATACATCTTCACCGCTATCTGTAGAAACATGGAAATATCTACACCGCTATCTGTATGAACATGGAAATGTCTGCACCGCTATATGTATGAACATGGAAATATCTACACCGCTATCTGTTTGAACATGGAAATATCTACACCGCTATCTGCATGAAAATGGAAATATCTACACTGCTATCTGCATATAAATGGAAATATCGACACAGCTATCTCTTTACACATGGAAATAACTACACCGCTATCTGTATGAACATGGAAATATCTACACCGCTATCTGTATGGACATGGAAATATCTACACCGCCATCTGTATGAACATGGAAATATCTTCACCGCCATCTGTATGAACATGGATATATCTACAGAGCCATCTGGATGAACATGGAAATATCTACACCGCTATATGTATGAACATGGAAATAGCTACACCGCTATCTGTATGAACATGGAAATATCTACACCGCTATCTGTATGAACAAGGAAATATCTACACCGCTATCTGTATGAACAAGGAAATATCTTCACCGCCATCTGTATGAACATGGATATATCTACACAGCCATCTGGATGAACATGGAAATATCTACACCGCTATCTGTATGAACATGGAAACATCTACACCGCTATCTGTGTAAACATGCATACATCCTCACCGCTATCTGTATAAACATGGAAATATCTACACTGCTACCTGTATAAACATGAAAATATCAGCACCGCTATCTGTATGAACATGGAAATATCTACACAGCCATCAGGATGAAAATGGAAATATCTACACCCCTATCTGTATGAACATGGAAATAGCTACACTGCTATCTGTATGAACATGGAAATGTCCACACAGCTATCTGTATGAACATGGAAATATCTACACCGCCATCTGTATGAACATGGAAATATCTTCACCGCTATATGTATGAACATGGAAATAGCTACACCGCTATCTGTATGAACATGGAAATATCTACACCGCTATCTGTATGAACATGGAAATATCTTCACCGCCATCTGTGTGAACATGGATATATCTACACAGCCATCTGGATGAACATGGAAATATCTACACAGCTATCTGTATGAACATAGAAATATCTACACCGCTACCTGTATAAACATGGAAATATCAGCACCGCTATCTGTATTAACATGGAAATATCTACACCGTTATCTGTATGAACATGGAAATATCTACACCGCTATCTGAATGAACATGGATATATCTACACCACTATCAGTATGAACAAGGAAATATATACACCGCTATCTGTATGAACATGGATATATCTACACAGCCCTCTGGATGAACATGGAAATATCCACACCGCTATCTGTGTAAACATACATACATCTTCACCGCTATCTGTATAAACATGGAAGTATCTACACCGCTATCTGTACGAACATGGAAATATCTAAACCGCTATCTGTTTGAAGATGGAAATACATACACCGCTATCTGCATGAAAATGGAAATATCTACACAGCTATCTGCATATACATGGAAATATCTACACAGTTCTCTCTTTACACATGGAAATAACTACACCGCTATCTGTATGAACATGGAAATATCTACACCGCCATCTGTATGAACATGGAAATATCTGCACCGCCATCTGTATGAACATATAAATATCTACACCGCCATCTGTTTTAAGATGGAGATATCTACATCGCTATCTGAATAAACATGGAAATATCTACACCGCTATCTGTATAAACATGGAAATATCTACAACGCTCTCCGTATAACCATTTAAATATCTACACCGCTATCAGTATGAACATGGAAATATCTACACTGCTATCTGTATGAACATGGAAATACCTGCACCGCCGTCTCTATGAACATATAAATATCTACACCGCCATCTGTATTCAGAAGGAAATATCTAAACCGCTATCTGTATAAACATGGAAATATCTACACCGCTGCCTGTATAAACATGGAAATATCAGCACCGCTATCTGTATGAACATGGAAATATCTACATCGCTATCTGTATGAACATGGAAATATCTACACTGCTGTCTGTATGAACATGGAAATAGCTACACAGTTATCTGTACGAACATGGAAATATCTACACCGCTATCTGTATGAACATGGAAATAGCTACACTGCTATCTGTGTTTACATGGAAATATCTACACCACTATCTGTATAAATATGGAAATATCTACACCGCTACCTGCATAAACATGGAAATATCAGCACCGCTATCTGTATAAACATGGAAATATCTACACCGCTATCTGTATAAACATGGAAATATCTACGCAGCTACCTGTATAAACATGGAAATATCAGCACCGCTATCCGTATGAACATGGAAATATCTACACAGCCATCTGGATGAACATGGAAATATCTACACCGCTATTGGTATGAACATGGAAATAGCTACACCGCTATCTGTATGAACATGGAAATGTCCACACCGCTATCTGTATGAACAAGGAAATATCTACACCGCCATCTGTATGAACATGGAAATATCTTCACCGCAATCTGTATGAAAATGGATATATCTACACAGCCATCTGGATGAACATGGAAATATCTACACCGCTATCTGTATGAACATGGAAACATCTACACCGCTATCTGTGTAAACATGCATACATCTTCACCGCTATCTGTATAAACATGGAAATATCTACACCGCTACCTGTATAAACATGGAAATATCAGCACCGCTATCTGTATGAACATGGAAATATCTACACCACCATCAGTATTAAGAAGGAAATATCTAAACCGCCATCTGTATTAAGAAGGAAATATCTAAACCGCTATCTGTATAAACATGGAAATATCTACACCGCAATCTCTGTAAACATGCAGAGATCTTCACCGCTATCTGTATAAACATGGAAATATCTACACCGCTATCTGTATGAACATGGAAATATCTGCACCGCTATCTGTATGAACATGGAAATATCTACACCGCTATCTGTTTGAACATGGAAATATCTACACCGCTATCTGCATGAAAATGGAAATATCTACACTGCTATCTGCATATACATTTAAATATCTACACAGCTATCTCTTTACACATGGAAATAACTACACCGCTATCTGTATGAACATGGAAATATTTACACCGCCATCTGTATGAACATGGAAATATCTGCACCGCCATCTGTATGAACATATAAATATCTACACCGCCATCTGTATTAAGATGGAGATATCTACACTGCTATCTGTATAAACGTGGAAATATCTACACCGCTATCTGTATAAACATGGAAATATCTACACCGCTACCTGTATAAACACGGAAATATCTACACCGCTACCTGTATAAACATGGAAATATCAGCACTGCTATCTGTATGAACATGGAAATATCTACACCGCCATCTGTATGAACATGGAAATATCTACACCGCTATCTGTATGAACATGGAAATATCTACACTGCTACCTCTATGAACATGAAAATATCATCACCGCTATCTGTATGAACATGGAAATATCTACACAGCCATCAGGATGAAAATGGAAATATCTACACCCCTATCTGTATGAACATGGAAATAGCTACACTGCTATCTGTATGAACATGGAAATGTCCACACAGCTATCTGTATGAACATGGAAATATCTACACCGCCATCTGTATGAACATGGAAATATCTTCACCGCTATATGTATGAACATGGAAATAGCAACACCGCTATGTGTATGAACATGGAAATATCTACACCGCTATCTGTATGAACATGGAAATATCTTCACCGCCATCTGTGTGAACATGGATATATCTACACAGCCATCTGGATGAACATGGAATTATCTACACAGCTATCTGTATGAACATAGAAATATCTACACCGCTATCTGCATGAAAATGGAAATATCTACACCGCTATCTGCATATACATGGAAATATCTACACTGCTATATGTAGGTACATGGAAATATCTACAGCGCTATCTGTTT
This sequence comes from Gorilla gorilla gorilla, assembly GCF_029281585.2. Classification (NCBI taxonomy): domain Eukaryota; kingdom Metazoa; phylum Chordata; class Mammalia; order Primates; family Hominidae; genus Gorilla; species Gorilla gorilla. Next base: position 6,772,853 of record NC_086017.1, read on the forward strand.
GAACATGGAAATATCTACACCGCTATCAGCATGAAAATGGAAATGTCTACAAAGCTATCTGCATATACATGGAAATATCTATACAGCTATCTCTTTACACATGGAAATAACTACACCGCTATCTCTATAAACATGGAAATATCTACACCGATATCTGTATGAACATGGAAATATCTGCACCGACATCTGTATGAACGTATAAATATCTACACCGCCATCTGTATTAAGATGCAGATATCTACACCGCTATCTGTATAAACATGGAAATATCTAAACTGCTATCTGTATAAACATGGAAATATCTACACCGCTATCTGTATAAACATGGAAATATCTACACGGCTACCTGTATAAACATGGAAATATCAGCACCGCTATCTGTATGAACATGGAAATATCTACACCTCTATCTGTATGAACATGGAAATATCTACACCGCAGTCTGTATGAACATGGAAATATCTGCACCGCCATCTGTATGAACATATAAATATCTACACCGCTATCTGTTTGAAGATGGAAATATATACACCGCTATCTGCATGAAAATGGAAATATCTATACAGCTATCTGCATATACATGGAAATATCCACACAGCTATCTCTTTACACATGGAAATAACTACAATGCCAACTATATGAACATGGAAATATCTGCATCGCAATCTGTATGGACATATAAATATCTACACCGCCATCTGTATTAAGATGGAGATATCTACACCGCTATCTGAATAAACATGGAAATATCTACACCGCTATCTGTATAAACATGGAAATATCTACACCGCAATCTGTATAAACATGGAAATATCTACACCGCTACGTGTATAAACAAGGAAATATCAGCACCGCTATCTGTATGAACATGGAAATATCTACACAGCCATCTGGATGAACATGGAAATATCTACACCGCTATCTGTATGAACATGGAAATAGCTACACCGCTATCTGAATGAACATGGAAATATCTACACCACTATCTGTATGAACATGGAAATAGCTACACCGCTATCTGTAAGAACATGGAAATAGATACACCGCTTTCTGTATGAACATGGAAATATCTACACCGCTATCTGTATGAACATGGAAATATCTTCACCACCTTCTGTACGAACATGGGTATGTCTGCACAGCCATCTGGATGAACATGGAAATATCTACACCGCTATCTGTATGAACAAGGAAATATATACACCACTATCTGTGTAAACATGCATACATCTTCACCGCTATCTGTATAAACATGGAAATATCTACACCGCTATCTGTATGAACATGGAAATATCTACACCGCTATCTGTTTGAACATGGAAATATCTACACCGCTATCTGCATGAAAATGGAAATATCTACACAGCTATCTGCATATACATGGAAATATCTACAAAGCTATCTCTTTACACATGGAAATAACTACACCGCTTTCTCTATAAACATGGAAATATCTACACCGCCATCTGTATGAACATGGAAATATCTGCACCGCCATCTGTATGAACACATAAATATCTACACCGTCATCTGTATTAAGATGGAGATATGTACACCGCTATCTGTATAAACATGGAAATATCTACACCGCTATCTGTATAAACATGGAAATATCTACAACGATATCTGTATGAACATGGAAATATCTTCACCGCCATCTGTATGAACATAGATATATCTACACAGCCATCTGGATGAACATGGAAATATCAGCACCGCTGTCTTTATGAACATGGAAATATCTACACCGCTATCTGTTTGAACATGGAAATATCTACACCGCTATCTGCATGAAAATGGAAACATCTACACTGCTATCTGCATATACACTTAAATATCTACACAGCTATCTCTTTACACATGGAAATAACTACACCGCTATCTGTATGAACATGGAAATATTTACACCGCCATCTGTATGAACATCGAAATATCTGCACCGCCATCTGTATGAACATATAAATATCTACACCGCCATCTGTATTAAGATGGAGATATCTACACTGCTATCTGTATAAACGTGGAAATATCTACACCGCTATCTGTATAAACATGGAAATATCTACACCGCTACCTGTATAAACATGGAAATATCTACACCACTACCTGTATAAACATGGAAATATCAGCACCGCTATCTGTATGAACATGGAAATATCTACACCGCCATCTGTATGAACATGGAAATATCTACACCGCTATCTGTATGAACATGGAAATATCTACACCGCTATCTGTATGAACATGGAAATAACTACACCGCTATGTGTTTGAACATGGAAATATCTACACCGCTGTCTGCATGAAAATGGAAATATCCACACAGCTATCTGCAAATACATGGAAATGTCTACACAGCTATCTCTTAACACATAGAAATAACTACACCGCTATCTCTATAAACATGGAAATATCTACACCGCCATCTGTATGAACATGGAAATATCTGCACCGCCAACTGTATGAACATATAAATATCTACAACTCCATCTGTATGAACATGGATATATCTACACAGGCATCTGGATGAACATGGAAATGTCTACACCGCTATCTGTATAAACTTGGAAATATCTACACCGCTATCTGTATAAACATGGAAATATCTACACCGCAATCTGTATAAACATGGAAATATCTACACCGCTACCTGTACAAACATGGAAATATCAGCACCGCTATCTGTATGAACATGGAAATATCTACACCGCTAGCTCTATGAACATGGAAATATCTACACTGCTATCTGTATGAACATGGAAATATCTATACCGCTATCTGTTTGAACATGGAAATATCTACACCGCTATCTGCATGAAAATGGAAATATCTACAATGCTATCTGCATATACATTTAAATATCTACACAGCTATCTCTTTACACATGGAAATAACTACTGCGCTATCTGTATGAATATGGAAATATCTACACCGCCATCTGTATGAACATGGAAATATCTGCACCGCCATCTGTATGAACTTATAAATATGTACAACGCCATCTGTATTAAGATGGAGATATGTACACTGCTATCTGTATAAACATGGAAATATCTACACCGCCATCTGTACGAACATATAAATACCTACACCGCCATCTGTATTAAGAAGGAAATATCTAAACCGCTATCTGTATAAACAAGGAAATATCTACAGAGCTGCCTGTATAAACATGGAAATATCAGCACCGCTATCTGTATGAACATGGAAATATCTACACCGCTATCTGTATAAACATGGAAATTTCTACACCGCCACCTGTATAAACATGGAAATATCAGCACTGCTATCTGTAGGAACATGGAAATAGCTACACCGCTATCTGTACGAACATGGAAATATCTACACCGCTATCTGTATGAACATGGAAATAGCTACACTGCTATCTGTATGAACATGGAAATATCTACACCACTATCTGTATGAACATTTAAATATCTACACCGCTATCTGTATGAACATGGATATATCTACACAGCCATCCGGATGAGCATGGAAATATCTACACCGCTATCTGTATGAACATGGAAATATCTACACCGCTATCTGTGTAAACATGCATACATCTTCACCGCTATCTGTATAAACATGGAAATATCTACACCGCTATCTGTATGAACATGGAAATGTCTGCACCGCTATATGTATGAACATGGAAATATCTACACCGCTATCTGTTTGAACATGGTAATATCTACACCGCTATCTGCATGAAAATGGAAATATCTACACTGCTATCTGCATATACATGGAAATATCGACACAGCTATCTCTTTACACATGGAAATAACTACACCGCTATCTGTATGAACATGGAAATATCTACACCGCTATCTGTATGAACAAGGAAATATCAACACCGCTATCTGTATGAACATGGAAATATCTTCACCGCCATCTGTATGAACATGGATATATCTACACAGCCATCTGGATGAACATGGAAATATCTACACCGCTATCTGTATGAACATGGAAATAGCTACACCTCTATCTGTATGAACATGGAAATACCTACACCGCTATCTGTATGAACATGGAAAGATCTACACCGCTATCTGTATGAACATGGAAATATCTTCACCGCCATCTGTATGAAGATGGATATATCTACACAGCCATCTGGATGAACATGGAAATATCTACACCGCTATCTGTATGAAGATGGAAATATCTACACCGCTATCTGCGTAAACATGCATACATCTTCACCGCTATCTGTATAAACATGGAAATATCTACACCGCTATTTGTATGAACATGGAAATATCTACACTGCTATCTGTTTGAACATGGAAATATCTACACCGCTATCTGCATGAAAATGGAAATATCTACACAGCTATCTGCATATACATGGAAATATCTACAAAGCTATTTCTTTACACATGGAAATAACTACTCCGCTGTCTCTATAAACATGGAAATATCTACACCGCCATCTGTATGAACATGGAAATATCTGCACCGCCATCTGTATGAACATATAAATATCTACACCGCTATCTGTTTGAAGATGGAAATATATACACCGCTATCTGCATGAAAATGGAAATATCTACACAGCTATCTGCATATACATGGAAATATCCACACAGATATCTCTTTACACATGGAAATAACTACAATGCCAACTATATGAACATGGAAATATCTGCATCGCAATCTGTATGGACATATAAATATCTACACCGCCATCTGTATTAAGATGGAGATATCTACACCGCTATCTGAATAAACATGGAAATATCTACACCGCTATCTGTATAAACATGGAAATATCTACACCGCACTCTGTATAAACATGGAAATATCTACGCCGCTACGTGCATAAACAAGGAAATATCAGCACCGCTATCTGTATGAACATGGAAATATCTACACAGCCATCTGGATGAACATGGAAATATCTACACCGCTATCTGTATGAACATGGAAATAGCTACACCGCTATCTGAATGAACATGGAAATATCTACACCACTATCTGTATGAACATGGAAATAGCTACACCGCTATCTGTAAGAACATGGAAATAGATACACCGCTTTCTGTATGAACATGGAAATATCTACACCGCTATCTGTATGAACATGGAAATATCTTCACCACCTTCTGTACGAACATGGGTATGTCTACACAGCCATCTGGATGAACATGGAAATATCTACACCGCTATCTGTATGAACAAGGAAATATATACACCACTATCTGTGTAAACATGCATACATCTTCACCGCTATCTGTATAAACATGGAAATATCTACACCGCTATCTGTATGAACATGGAAATATCTACACCGCTATCTGTTTGAACATGGAAATATCTACACCGCTATCTGCATGAAAATGGAAATATCTACACAGCTATCTGCATATACATGGATATATCTACAAAGCTATCTCTTTACACATGGAAATAACTACACCGCTTTCTCTATAAACATGGAAATATCTACACCGCCATCTGTATGAACATGGAAATATCTGCACCGCCATCTGTATGAACACATAAATATCTACACCGTCATCTGTATTAAGATGGAGATATGTACACCGCTATCTGTATAAACATGGAAATATCTACACCGCTATCTGTATAAACATGGAAATATCTACAACGATATCTGTATGAACATGGAAATATCTTCACCGCCATCTGTATGAACATAGATATATCTACACAGCCAACTGGATGAACATGGAAATATCAGCACCGCTGTCTTTATGAACATGGAAATATCTACACCGCTATCTGTATGAACATGGAAATATCTACACCGCTATCTGTATGAACATGAATATGTCTACACAGCCATCTGGATGAACATGGAAATATCTACACCGCTATCTGTATTAACATGGAAATATCTTCACCGCTATCTGTATGAACATGGAAATATCTACACAGCCATCTGTATGAACATGGAAATATCTACACCGCTATCTGTATGAACATGGAAATAGCTACACCGCTATCAGTATGAACATGGAAATATCTACACTGCCATCTGTATGAACATGGAAATATCTACACCGCCATCTGTATGAACATGGAAATATCTTCACCGCTATATGTATGAACATGGAAATAGCTACACCGCTATCTGTATGAACATGGAAATATCTACACCGCTATCTGTATGAACATGGAAATATCTTCACCGCCCTCTGTGTGAACATGGATATATCTACACAGCCTTGAGGATGAACATGGAAATATCTACACCGCTATCCGTATGCACATGGAAATATCTTCACCGCTATCTGTATGAACATGGAAATATCTACACAGCCATCTGGATGAACATGGAAATATCTACACCGCTATCTGTATGAACATGGAAATAGCTACACCACAATCTGTATGAACATGGCAATATCTTCACCGCCATCTGTATGAACATGGATATATCTACACAGCCATCTGGATGAACATGGAAATATCTACACCTCAATATGTATGAACATGGAAATAGCTACACCGCTATCTGTATGAACATGGAAATAGCTACACGGCTATCTGTATGAACATGGAAGTATCTACACCGCTATCTGTATGAACATGGAAATATCTTCACCGCCATATGTATGAACATGGATATATCTACACAGCCATCTGGATGAACATGGAAACATCTACACCTCTATATGTATGAACATGCAAATAGCTACACCGCTATCTGTATGAACATGGAAATATCTACACCGCCATCTGTATGAAGATGGAGATATCTACACCACTATCTGTATGAACATTGGAATATTTTCACCGCTATATGTATGAACACGGATATATCTACACAGCCATCTGGATGAACATGGAAATATCCACACCGCTATCTGTATGAACATGGAAATATCTACACCGCTATCTGTTTGAACATGGAAATATCTACTCCGCAATCTGCATGAAAAAGGAAATATCTACACAGCTGTCTGCATATACATGGAAATATCTACAAAGCTATTTCTTTACACATGGAAATAACTACACCGCTATCCCTGTTAACATGGAAATATCTACACCGCCATCTGTATGAACATGGAAATATCTGCACCGCCATCTGTATGAACATATAAATACCTACACCGCCGTCTGTATTAAGATGGAGATATCTACACCGCTATCTGTATAAACATGGAAATATCTAAACCGCTATCTGTATAAACATGAAAATATCTACACCGCTATCTGTATAAACATGGAAATATCTACACCGCTACATGTATAAACAAGGAAATATCAGCACCGCTATCTGTATGAACATGGAAGTATCTACACCGCTATCTGTATGAACATGGAAATATCTACACCACTATCTGTATAAATATGGAAATATCTACACCGCTACCTGTATAAACATGGAAATATCAGCACCGTTATCTGTATAAACATGGAAATATCCACACCGCTATCTGTATAAACATGGAAATATCTACACCGCTACCTGTATAAACATGGAAATATCAGCACCGCTATCCGTATGAACATGGAAATATCTACACAGCCATCTGGATGAACATGGAAATATCTACACCGCTATCTGTATGAACATGGAAATAGCTACACCGCTATCTGTATGAACATGGAAATGTCCACACCGCTATCTGTATGAACATGGAAATATCTACACTGCCATCTGTATGAACATGGAAATATCTTCACCGCCATCTGTATGAACATGGATATATCTACAGAGCCATCTGGATGAACATGGAAATATCTACACCGCTATATGTATGAACATGGAAATAGCTACACCGCTATCTGTATGAACATGGAAATATCTACACCGCTATCTGTATGAGCAAGGAAATATCTACACCGCTATCTGTATGAACATGGAAATATCTTCACCGCCATCTGTATGAACATGGATATATCTACACAGCCATCTGGATGAACATGGAAATATCTACACCGCTATCTGTATGAACATGGAAACATCTACACCGCTATCTGTGCAAACATGCATACATCCTAACCGCTATCTGTATAAACATGGAAATATCTACACCGCTACCTGTATAAACATGGAAATATCAGCACCGCTATCTGTATGAACATGGAAATATCTACAAAGCCATCTGGATGAACATGGAAATATCTACACCGCTATCTGTATGAACATGGAAATAGCTACACCGCTATCTGTATGAACATGGAAATGTCCACACCGCTATCTGTATGAACATGGAAATATCTACACCGCCATCTGTATGAACATGGAAATATCTTCACCGCCATCTGTATGAACATGGATATATCTACAGAGCCATCTGGATGAACATGGAAATATCTACACCGCTACATGTATGAACATGGAAATAGCTACACCGCTATCTGTATGAACATGGAAATATCTACACCGCTTTCTGTATGAACAAGGAAATATCTACACCGCTATCTGTATGAACATGGAAATATCTTCACCGCTATATGTATGAACATGGAAATAGCTACACCGCTATCTGTATGAACATGGAAATATCTACACCGCTATCTGTATGAACATGGAAATATCTTCACAGCCACCTGTGTGAACATGGATATATCTACACAGCCATCTGGATGAACATGGAAATATCTACACCGCTATCTGTATGAACATGGAAATATCTACACCGCTATCTGTGTAAACATGCATACATCTTCACCACTATCTGTATAAACATGGAAATATCTATACTGCTATCTATATGAACATGGAAATATCTACAGCGCTATCTGTTTGAACATGGAAATATCTACACCGCTATCAGCATGAAAATGGAAATGTCTACAAAGCTATCTGCATATACATTGAAATATCTATACAGCTATCTCTTTACACACGGAAATAACTACACCGCTATCTCTATAAACATGGAAATATCTACACCGCCATCTGTATGAACATGGAAATATCTGCACCGCCGTCTGTATGCACATATAAATATCTACACCGCCGTCTGTATTAAGATGGAGATATCTACACCGCTATCTGTATAAACATGAAAATATCTACACCGCTATCTGTATAAACATGGAAATATCTACACCGCTATCTGTATAAACATGGAAATATCTACACCGCTACCTGTATAAACATGGAAATATCACTACTGCAATCTGTATGAACATGGAAATATCTACACCGCTATCTGTATGAACATGGAAATAGCTACACAGCCATCTGCATGAACATAGAAATATCTACACCGCTATCTGTATGAACATGGAAATATCTACACCGCTATCTGTATGAACATGGAAATATCTACACCGCTATCTGTATGAACATATAAATATCTACACCGCCATCTGTATTAAGATGGAGATATCTACACCGCTATCTGTATAAACATGGAAATATCTACACCGATATCTGTATGAACATGGAAATATCTTCACGGCCATCTGTATGAACATGGATATATCTATACTGCCATCTGGATGAACATGGAAATATCTACACCGCTATCTCTATGAACATGGAAATATCTACACCGCTATCTGTATAAATATGGAAATATCTACACCGCTACCTGTATAAACATGGAAATATCAGCACCGCTATCTGTATAAACATGGAAATATCCACACCGCTATCTGTATAAACATGGAAATATCTACACCGCTACCTGTATAAACATGGAAATATCAGCACCGCTATCCGTATGAACATGGAAATATCTACAAAGCCATCTGGATGAACATGGAAATATCTACACCGCTATCTGTATGAACATGGAAATAGCTACACCGCTATCTGTATGAACATGGAAATGTCCACACCGCTATCTGTATGAACATGGAAATATCTACACCGCTATCTGTATGAACATGGAAATATCTTCACAGCCATCTGTGTGAACATGGATATATCTACACAGCCATCTGGATGAACATGGAAATATCTACACCGCTATCTGTATGAACATGGAAATATCTACACCGCTATCTGTGTAAACATGCATACATCTTCACCACTATCTGTATAAACATGGAAATATCTATACTGCTATCTATATGAACATGGAAATATCTACAGCGCTATCTGTTTGAACATGGAAATATCTACACCGCTATCAGAATGAAAATGGAAATGTCTACAAAGCTATCTGCATATACATGGAAATATCTATACAGCTATCTCTTTACACACGGAAATAACTACACGGCTATCTCTATAAACATGGAAATATCTACACCGCCATCTGTATGAACATGGAAATATCTGCACCGCCGTCTGTATGCACATATAAATATCTACACCGCCGTCTGTATTAAGATGGAGATATGTACACCGCTATCTGTATAAACATGAAAATATCTACACCGCTATCTGTATAAACATGGAAATATCTACACCGCTATCTGTATAAACATGGAAATATCTACACCGCTACCTGTATAAACATGGAAATATCAGCACTGCAATCTGTATGGACATGGAAATATCTACACCGCTATCTGTATGAACATGGAAATATCTACACCACTATCTGTATGAACATGGAAATAGCTACACAGCCATCTGCATGAACATAGAAATATCTACACCGCTATCTGTATGAACATGGAAATATCTACACCGCTATCTGTATGAACATGGAAATATCTACACCGCTATCTGTATGAACATATAAATATCTACACCGCCATGTGTATTAAGATGGAGATATCTACACCGCTATCTGTATAAACATGGAAATATCTACACCGATATCTGTATGAACATGGAAATATCCACACCGCTATCTGTATGAACATGGAAATATCTACACCGCTATCTGGTTGAACATGGAAATATCTACTCCGCAATCTGCATGAAAAAGGAAATATCTACACAGCTGTCTGCATATACATGGAAATATCTACAAAGCTATTTCTTTACACATGGAAATAACTACACCGCTATCTCTGTTAACATGGAAATATCTACACCGCCATCTGTATGAACATGGAAATATCTGCACCGCCATCTGTATGAACATATAAATATCTACACCGCCATCTGTATTAAGATGGAGATATCTACACCGCTATCTGTATAAACATGGAAATATCTACACCGCTATCTGTATAAACATGGAAATATCTACACCGCTATCTGTATAAACATGGAAATATCTACACTGCTACATGTATAAACAAGGAAATATCAGCACCGCTATCTGTATGAACATGGAAATATCTAAACAGCCATCTGGATGAACATGGAAATATCTACACCACTATCTGTATGAACATGGAAATAGCTACACCTCTATCTGTATGAACATGGAAATATCTACACCACTATCTGTATGAAAATGGAAATATCTACACCGCTATCTGTATGAACATGGAAATATCTTCACCGCCATCTGTATGAACATGGATATATCTACACAGCCATCTGGATGAACATGGAAATATCTACACCGCTATCTGTATGAACATGGAAATAGCTACACCTCTATCTGTATGAACATGGAAATACCTACACCGCTATCTGTATGAACATGGAAAGATCTACACCGCTATCTGTATGAACATGGAAATATCTTCACCGCCATCTGTATGAACATGGATATATCTACACAGCCATCTGGATGAACATGGAAATATCTACACCACTATCTGTATGAACATGGAAATATCTACACCGCTATCTGCGTAAACATGCATACATCTTCACCGCTATCTGTATAAACATGGAAATATCTACACCGCTATCTGTATGAACATGGAAATATCTACACCGCTATCTTTTTGAACATGGAAATATCTACACCGCTATCTGCATGAAAATGGAAATATCTACACAGCTATCTGCATATACATGGAAATATCTACAAAGCTATTTCTTTACACATGGAAATAGCTACACCGCTATCTCTATAAACATGGAAATATCTACACCGCTATCTGTATGAACATGGAAATATCTACACCACCATCTGTATGAACATGGAAATATCTACACCGCTATCTGTATGAACATGGAAATATCTACACCACTATCTGTATAAATATGGAAATATCTACACCGCTACCTGTATAAACATGTAAATATCAGCACCGCTATCTGTATAAACATGGAAATATCTACACCGCTATCTGTATAAACATGGAAATATCTACACCGCTACCTGTACAAACATGGAAATATCAGCACCGCTATCCGTATGAACATGGAAATATCTACACAGCCATCTGGATGAACATCGAAATATCTACACCGCTATCTGTATGAACATGGAAATAGCTACACCGCTATATGTATGAACATGGAAATGTCCACACCGCTATCTGTATGAACATGGAAATAAATACACCGCCATCTGTATGAACATGGAAATATCTTGACCGCCATCTGTATGAACATGGATATATCTACACAGCCATCTGGATGAACATGGAAATATCTACACCGCTATATGTATGAACATGGAAATAGCTACACCGCTATCTGTATGAACATGGAAATATCTACACCGCTATCTGTATGAACAAGGAAATATCTACACCGCTATCTGTATGAACATGGAAATATGTTCACCGCCATCTGTATGAACATCGATATATCTACACAGCCATCTGGATGAACATGAAAATATCTACACCGCTATCTGTATGAACATGGAAACATCTACACCTCTATCTGTGTAAACATGCATACATCTTCACCGCAATCTGTATAAACAAGGAAATATCTACACTGCTCCCTGTATAAACATGGAAATATCAGCACCGCTATCTGTATGAACATGGAAATATCTACACAGCCATCTAGATGAACATGGAAATATCTACACCGCTATCTGTATGAACATGGAAATAGCTACACCTCTATCTGTATGAACATGGAAATACCTACACCGCTATCTGTATGAACATGGAAAGATCTACACCGCTATCTGTATGAACATGGAAATATCTTCACCGCCATCTGTATGAACATGGATATATCTACTCAGCCATCTGGATGAACATGGAAATATCTACACCGCTATCTGTATGAACATGGAAATATCTACACCGCTATCTGCGTAAACATGCATACATCTTCACCGCTATCTGTATAAACATGGAAATATCTACACCGCTATCTGTATGAACATGGAAATATCTACACCGCTATCTTTTTGAACATGGAAATATCTACACCGCTACCTGTATAAACATGGAAATATCAGCACAGCTATCTCTATGAACATGGAAATATCTACACAGCCATCTGGATGAACATGGAAATATCTACACCGCTATCTGTATGAACATGGAAATAGCTACACCGCTATCTGTATGAACATGGAAATACCTACACCACCATCTGTATGAACATGGAAATATCTACACCGCTATCTGTATGAACATGGAAATATCTACACCACTATCTGTATAAATATGGAAATATCTACACCGCTACCTGTATAAACATGGAAATATCAGCACCGCTATCTGTATAAACATGGAAATATCTACACCGCTATCTGTATAAACATGGAAATATCTACACCGCTACCTGTACAAACATGGAAATATCAGCACCGCTATCCGTATGAACATGGAAATATCTACACAGCCATCTGGATGAACATGGAAATATCTACACCGCTATCTGTATGAACATGGAAATAGCTACACCGCTATATGTATGAACATGGAAATGTCCACACCGCTATCTGTATGAACATGGAAATAAATACACCGCCATCTGTATGAACATGGAAATATCTTCACCGCCATCTGTATGAACATGGATATATCTACACAGCCATCTGGATGAACATGGAAATATCTACACCGCTATATGTATGAACATGGAAATAGCTACACCGCTATCTGTATGAACATGGAAATATCTACACCGCTATCTGTATGAACAAGCAAATATCTACACCGCTATCTGTATGAACATGGAAATATGTTCACCGCCATCTGTATGAACATCGATATATCTACACAGCCATCTGGATGAACATGAAAATATCTACACCGCTATCTGTATGAACATGGAAACATCTACACCGCTATCTGTGTAAACATGCATACATCTTCACCGCAATCTGTATAAACAAGGAAATATCTACACTGCTCCCTGTATAAACATGGAAATATCAGCACAGCTATCTGTATGAACATGTAAATATCTACACCGCCATCTGTATTAAGATGGAGATATCTACACAGCTATGTGTATAAACATGGAAATATCTACACCGATATCTGTATGAACATGGAAATATCTTCACCGCCATCTGTATGAACATGGATATATCTACACTGCAATCTGGATGAACATGGAAATATCTACACCGCTATCTGTGTGAACATGGAAATATCTACACCGCTATCTGCGTAAAAATGCATACATCTTCACCGCTACCTGTATAAACATGGAAGTATCTACACCGCTATCTGTATAAACATGGAAATATCTACACCGCTACCTGTTTAAACAAGAAAATATCAGCACCGCTATCTGTATGTACATGAAAATATCTACACAGCCATCTGGATGAATATGGAAATATCTACACCGCAATCTGTATGAACAGGGAAATAGCTACACCGCTATCTGTATGAACATGGAAATATCTACACCTCTATCTGTATGAACATGGAAATATCTTCACCGCCATCTGTATGAAGATGGATATATCTACACAGCCATCTGGATGAACATGGAAATATCTACACCGATATATGTATGAACATGGAAATAGCTGCACCGCTATCTGTACGAAGATGGAAATAGATACACCGCTATCTGTATGAACATGGAAATATCTACACCGCTATCTGTATGAACATGGAAATATCTTCACCACCATCTGTACGAACATGGGTAAGTCTACACAGCCATCTGGATGAACATGTAAATATCTACACCGCTATCTGTATGAAAATGGAAATATCTACACCGCTATCTGTGTAAACATGCATACATCTTCACCGCTATCTGTATAAACATGGAAATATCTACACAGCTATCTGTATGAACATGGAAATATCTACACCGCTATCTGTATAAACATGGAAATATCTACACCGCTACCTGTACAAACATGGAAATATCAGCACCGCTATCCGTATGAACATGGAAATATCTACACAGCCATCTGGATGAACATCGAAATATCTACACCGCTATCTGTATGAACATGGAAATAGCTACACCGCTATATGTATGAACATGGAAATGTCCACACCGCTATCTGTATGAACATGGAAATAAATACACCGCCATCTGTATGAACATGGAAATATCTTGACCGCCATCTGTATGAACATGGATATATCTACACAGCCATCTGGATGAACATGGAAATATCTACACCGCTATATGTATGAACATGGAAATAGCTACACCGCTATCTGTATGAACATGGAAATATCTACACCGCTATCTGTATGAACAAGGAAATATCTACACCGCTATCTGTATGAACATGGAAATATGTTCACCGCCATCTGTATGAACATCGATATATCTACACAGCCATCTGGATGAACATGAAAATATCTACACCGCTATCTGTATGAACATGGAAACATCTACACCTCTATCTGTGTAAACATGCATACATCTTCACCGCAATCTGTATAAACAAGGAAATATCTACACTGCTCCCTGTATAAACATGGAAATATCAGCACCGCTATCTGTATGAACATGGAAATATCTACACAGCCATCTAGATGAACATGGAAATATCTACACCGCTATCTGTATGAACATGGAAATAGCTACACCTCTATCTGTATGAACATGGAAATACCTACACCGCTATCTGTATGAACATGGAAAGATCTACACCGCTATCTGTATGAACATGGAAATATCTTCACCGCCATCTGTATGAACATGGATATATCTACTCAGCCATCTGGATGAACATGGAAATATCTACACCGCTATCTGTATGAACATGGAAATATCTACACCGCTATCTGCGTAAACATGCATACATCTTCACCGCTATCTGTATAAACATGGAAATATCTACACCGCTATCTGTATGAACATGGAAATATCTACACCGCTATCTTTTTGAACATGGAAATATCTACACCGCTACCTGTATAAACATGGAAATATCAGCACAGCTATCTCTATGAACATGGAAATATCTACACAGCCATCTGGATGAACATGGAAATATCTACACCGCTATCTGTATGAACATGGAAATAGCTACACCGCTATCTGTATGAACATGGAAATACCTACACCACCATCTGTATGAACATGGAAATATCTACACCGCTATCTGTATGAACATGGAAATATCTACACCACTATCTGTATAAATATGGAAATATCTACACCGCTACCTGTATAAACATGGAAATATCAGCACCGCTATCTGTATAAACATGGAAATATCTACACCGCTATCTGTATAAACATGGAAATATCTACACCGCTACCTGTACAAACATGGAAATATCAGCACCGCTATCCGTATGAACATGGAAATATCTACACAGCCATCTGGATGAACATGGAAATATCTACACCGCTATCTGTATGAACATGGAAATAGCTACACCGCTATATGTATGAACATGGAAATGTCCACACCGCTATCTGTATGAACATGGAAATAAATACACCGCCATCTGTATGAACATGGAAATATCTTCACCGCCATCTGTATGAACATGGATATATCTACACAGCCATCTGGATGAACATGGAAATATCTACACCGCTATATGTATGAACATGGAAATAGCTACACCGCTATCTGTATGAACATGGAAATATCTACACCGCTATCTGTATGAACAAGCAAATATCTACACCGCTATCTGTATGAACATGGAAATATGTTCACCGCCATCTGTATGAACATCGATATATCTACACAGCCATCTGGATGAACATGAAAATATCTACACCGCTATCTGTATGAACATGGAAACATCTACACCGCTATCTGTGTAAACATGCATACATCTTCACCGCAATCTGTATAAACAAGGAAATATCTACACTGCTCCCTGTATAAACATGGAAATATCAGCACAGCTATCTGTATGAACATGTAAATATCTACACCGCCATCTGTATTAAGATGGAGATATCTACACAGCTATGTGTATAAACATGGAAATATCTACACCGATATCTGTATGAACATGGAAATATCTTCACCGCCATCTGTATGAACATGGATATATCTACACTGCAATCTGGATGAACATGGAAATATCTACACCGCTATCTGTGTGAACATGGAAATATCTACACCGCTATCTGCGTAAAAATGCATACATCTTCACCGCTACCTGTATAAACATGGAAGTATCTACACCGCTATCTGTATAAACATGGAAATATCTACACCGCTACCTGTTTAAACAAGAAAATATCAGCACCGCTATCTGTATGTACATGAAAATATCTACACAGCCATCTGGATGAATATGGAAATATCTACACCGCAATCTGTATGAACAGGGAAATAGCTACACCGCTATCTGTATGAACATGGAAATATCTACACCTCTATCTGTATGAACATGGAAATATCTTCACCGCCATCTGTATGAAGATGGATATATCTACACAGCCATCTGGATGAACATGGAAATATCTACACCGATATATGTATGAACATGGAAATAGCTGCACCGCTATCTGTACGAAGATGGAAATAGATACACCGCTATCTGTATGAACATGGAAATATCTACACCGCTATCTGTATGAACATGGAAATATCTTCACCACCATCTGTACGAACATGGGTAAGTCTACACAGCCATCTGGATGAACATGTAAATATCTACACCGCTATCTGTATGAAAATGGAAATATCTACACCGCTATCTGTGTAAACATGCATACATCTTCACCGCTATCTGTATAAACATGGAAATATCTACACAGCTATCTGTATGAACATGGAAATATCTACACCGCTATCTGTTTCAGCATGGGAATATCTACACCGCTGTCTGCATGAAAATGGAAATATCTACACAGCTATCTGCATATACATGGAAATATCTACAAAGCTATCTCTTTACACATGGAAATAACTACACCGCTATCTCTATAAACATGGAAATATCTACACCGCCATCTGTATGAACTTGGAAATATCTGCACCGCCATCTGTATGAACATATAAATATCAGCACCGCTATCTGTATGAACATGGAAATATCTACACCGCTATCTGTATGAACATGGAAATATCTACACCGATATCTGTATGAACATGGAAACATCTTCACCGCCATCTGTATGAACATAGATATATCTACACAGCCATCTGGATGAACATGGAAATATCAGCACCGCTGTCTGTATGAACATGGAAATATCTACACCGCTATCTGTATGAACATGGAAATATCAACACCGCTATCTGTATGAACATGGAAAAATCTTCACCGCCATCTGTGAGAACATGGATATATCTACACAGCCATCTGGATGAACATGGAAATATCTACACCGCTATCTGTATGAACATGGAAATATCTACACCGCTATCTGTGTAAACATGCATACATCTTCACCACTATCTGTATAAACATGGAAATATCTACACTGCTATCTGTATGAACATGGAAATATCTACACCACTATCTGTTTGAACATGGAAATATCTACACCGGTATCAGCATGCAAATGGAAATATCTACAAAGCTATCTGCATATACATGGAAATATCTATACAACTATCTCTTTACACATGGAAATAACTACACCGCTATCTCTATAAACATGGAAATATCTACACCGCCATCTGTATGAACATGGAAATATCTACACCGCCGTCTGTATGAACATATAAATATCTACACCGCCATCTGTATTAAGAAGAAGATATCTACACCGCTATCTGTATAAACATGGAAATATCTACACCGCTATCTGTATATACATGGAAATATCCACACCGCTATCTCTATAAACACGGAAATATCTACACCGCTATCTGTATGAACATAGAAATATCTACACCGCTATCTGTATGAACATGGAAATAGCTACACCGCTGTCTGTATGAACATGGAAATGTCCACACCGCTATCTGTATGAACATGGAAATATCTACGCCGCCATCTGTATGAACATGGAAATATCTTCACCGCCATCTGTATGAACATGGATATATCTACAGAGCCATCTGGATGAACATGGAAATATCTACACCGCTCTATGTATGAACATGGAAATAGCTACACCGCTATCTGTATGAACATGGAAATATCTACACCGCTATCTGTATGAACATGGAAATATCTACTCTGCTATCTGTATGAACATGGAAATATATTCACCGCCATCTGTATGAACATGGATATATCTACACAGCCATCTGGATGAACATGGAAATATCTACACCGCTATCTGTATGTACATGGAAATATCTGCACCGCTATCTGTGTAACCATGCATACATCTTCACCGCTATCTGTATAAACATGGAAATATCTAAACCGCTATCTGTATGAACATGGAAATATCTACACCGCTATCTGTATATACATGGAAATATCTACACCGCTATCTCTATAAACATGGAAATATCTACACCGCTATCTGTATGAACATAGAAATATCTACACCGCTATCTGTATGAACATGGAAATAGCTACACCGCTGTCTGTATGAACATGGAAATGTCCACACTGCTATCTGTATGAACATGGAAATATCTACGCCGCCATCTGTATGAACATGGAAATATCTTCACCGCCATCTGTATGAACATGGATATATCTACAGAGCCATCTGGATGAACATGGAAATATCTACACCGCTATAGGTATGAACATGGAAATAGCTACACCGCTATCTGTATGAACATGGAAATATCTACACCGCTATCTGTATGAACATGGAAATATCTACACTGCTATCTGTATGAACATGGAAATATATTCACCGCCATCTGTATGAACATGGATATATCTACACAGCCATCTGGATGAACATGGAAATATCTACACCGCTATCTGTATGTACATGGAAATATCTGCACCGCTATCTGTGTAACCATGCATACGTCTTCACCGCTATCTGTATAAACATGGAAATATCTAAACCGCTATCTGTATGAACATGGAAATATCTACACCGCTATCTGTTTGAACATGGAAATATCTACACTGCTACCTGTATAAACATGGAAATATTAGCACCGCAATCTGTATGAACATGGAAATATCTACACCACTATCTGTATCAACATGGAAATAGCTACACAGCCATCTGCATGAACATAGAAATATCTACACCGCTATCTGTATGAACATAGAAATATCTACACCGCTATCTGTATGAACATGGAAATATCTACACCGCTATCTGTATGAACATATAAATATCTACACCGCCATCTGTATTAAGATGGAGATATGTACACCGCTATCTGTATAAACATGGAAATATCTACAAGGCTATTTCTTTACACATGGAAATAACTACGCCGCGATCTCTATAAACATGGAAATATGTACACCGCCATCTGTATAACATGGAAATATCAGCACTGCTATCTGTATGTACACGGATATGTCTACACAGCCATCTGGATGAACATGGAAATATCTACACCGCTATCTGTATGAACATGGAAATATCTACACCGCTATCTGTGTAAAAAAGCATACAACTTCACCGCTATCTGTATAAACATGGAAATATCTACACCGCTATCTGTATGAACATGGAAATATCTACGCCGCTATCTGTTTGAGCATGGAAATATCTCCACCGCTATCTGCATGAAAATGGAAATATCTACACAGCTATCTGCATATACATGGAAATATCTACAAAGCTATCTCTTTACACATGGAAATAACTACACCAATATCTCTATAAACATGGAAATATCTACACCGCCATCTGTATGAACATGGAAATATCAGCACCGCTATCTGTATGAACATGGAAATATTTACACCGCTATCTGTATAAACATGGAAATATCTACACCGCTATCTGTATAAACATGGAAATATCTACACCGCTTTCTGTATGAACATGGAAATATCTGAACCGCCATCTCTATGAACATATAAATATCTGCACAGCCATCTGTATTAAGATGGAGATATCTACACCGCTATCTGTATAAACATGGAAATATCTACACCGCTATCTGTATAAACATGGAAATATCTACACCGCTATCTGTATAAACATGGAAATATCTACACCGCTACCTGTATAAACATGGAAATATCAGCACCGCTATCTGTATGAACATGGAAATACCTACACTGCTATCTGTATGAACATGGAAATATCTACACCGATATCTGTATGAACATGGAAATATCTTCACCACCTTCTGTATGAACATAGATATATCTACACAGCCATCTGGATGAACATGGAAATATCAGCACCGATGTCTGTATGAACATGGAAATATCTACACCGCTATCTGTATGAACATGGAATTATCTACACCGCTATCTGTATGAACATGGAAATATCTTCACCGCCATCTGTGTGAACATGGATATATCTACACAGCCCTCTGGATGAACATGGAAATATCTACACCGCTATCTGTATGAACATGGAAATATCTACACCGCTATCTGTGTAAACATGCATACATCTCCACCGCTATCTGTATAAACATGGAAATATCTTCACCGCTATCTGTTTGAACATGGAAATATCTAAACCGCTATCTGCATGAAAATGGAAATATCTACACAGCTATCTCTTTACACGTGGAAATAACTACACCGCTATCTGTATGAACATGGAAATATCTTCACCGCCATCTGTATGAACATGGATATATCTACACAGCCATCTGGATGAACATGGAAATATCTACACCGATATCTGTATGAAGATGGAAAT
Source organism: Gorilla gorilla gorilla (assembly GCF_029281585.2). Lineage (NCBI taxonomy): Eukaryota > Metazoa > Chordata > Mammalia > Primates > Hominidae > Gorilla > Gorilla gorilla. The sequence goes on from NC_086017.1 coordinate 6,794,688, forward strand.
ATCTACAACACTATCTGTATAAACATGCACACATCTTCACCGCTATCTATATAAACATGGAAATATCTACACTGCTATCTGTATGAACATGGAAATATCTACACCGCTATCTGAACATGGAAATATCTACAACGCTATCTGCATGAAAATGGAAATCTCTACACAGCGATCTGCATATACATGGAAATATCTACAAAGCTATCTCTTTACACATGGAAATAACTACAGCGCTATCTCTATAAACATACAAATATCTACACCGCCATCTGCATGAACATGGAAATATCTGAACTGCCATCTCTATGAACATATAAATAGCTGCACCGCCATCTATATTAAGATGGAGATATCTACACCTCTATCTGTATAACCTTGGAAATATCTACACCGCTATCTGTATAAACATGGAAATATCAGGACCGCTATCTGTATGAACATGGAAATATCTACACCGCTATCTCTATGAACATGGAAATTTCTACACCACTATCTGTATGAACATGGAAATAGCTACACCGCTATCTGTATGAACATGGAAATATCTACACCACTACCTGTATGAACATGGAAATATCTACACCGCTATCTGTATGAACATGGATATATCTACACAGCCATCTGGATGAACATGGAAATATCTACACCGCTATCTGTATGAACATGGAAATATCTACACCGCTATCTGTGTAAATATGCATACATCTTCACAGCAATCTGTATAAACATGGAAATATCTACACCGCTATCTGTATGAACATGGAAATATCTACACCGCTATCTGTTTGAACATGGAAATATCTACACCGCTGTCTGCATGAAAATGGAAATATCTACACAGCTATCTGAATATACATGGAAATATCTACAAAGCTATCTCTTTCCACATGGAAATAACTACACCGCTATCTTTATAAACATGGAAATATCTACACCGCCATCTGTATGAACATGGAAATATCTGCACCGCCATCTGTATGAACATATAAATATCTACACCGCCATCTGTATTAAGAAGGAGATATCTACACCGCTATCTGTATAAACATATAAATATCTACAACGCTATCTGTATAAACATGGAAATATCTACACCACTATCTGTATAAACATGGAAATATCTACACCGCTACCTGTATAAACATGGAAATATCAGCACAGCTATCGGTATGAACATGGAAATATCTTCACCGCCATCTCTATGAACATGGAAATATCTACACCGCTACCTGTATGAACATGGAAATATCTTCACCGCCATCTGTATGAACATGGATATATCTAAACAGCCATCTGTATGAACATGGAAATATCTACAATGCTATCTGTATGAACATTGAAATATCTACACCGCTATCTGTATGAACATGGAAATATCTTCACCGCCATCTGTATGAACATGGATATGTCTACACAGCCATCTGGATGAACATGGAAATATCTACACCGCGATCTGTATGAACATGGAAATATCTACACAGCCATCTGGATGAACATGGAAATATCTACACTGCTATCTGCATGAACATGGAAATATCTACACCACTATCTGTGTAAAGAAGCATACATCTTCACCGCAATCTGTATAAGCATGGAAATATCAACACCGCTTTCTGTATGAACGTGGAAATATCTACACCGCTATCTGTTTGAACATGGAAATATCTAAACCGCTATGAGCATGAAAATGGAAATATCTACACAGCTATCTGCATATACATGGAAATATCTACACAGCTATCTCTTTACACATGGAAATAAACACACCGCTATGTCAATAAACATGGAAATATCTACACCGCCATCTGTATGAACATGGAAATATCTGCACCGCCATCTGTATGAGCATATAAATATCTACACAGCCAACTGTATTAAGATGGAGATAATTACACCGCTATCTGTATAAACATGGAAATATTTACACCGCTATCTGTATAAACATGGAAATATCTACACTGCTATCTGTATAAACATGGAAATATCAGCACCGCTATCTGTATGAACATGGAAATATCAGCCCCTCTATCTGTATGAACTTGGAAGTATCTACACCGCTATCACTATGAACATGGAAATATCTACAGCGCTATCTGTTTGAACATGGAAATATCTAAACCGCTATCTGCTTGAAAATGGAAATATATACACAGCTATCTGCATACACATGGAAATATCTACACAGCTATCTCTTTACACATGGAAATCACTACACCGCTATCTGTATGAACATGGAAATATCTTCACTGCCATCTGTATGAAGATGGATATATCTACACAGCCATCTGGATGAACATGGTAATATGTATACCGCTATCTGCATGAACGTGGAAATATCTACACCGCTATCTGTGTAAACATGCATACATCTTCACCACTATCTGTATAAACATGGAAATATCTACACTGCTATCTGTATGAACGTGGAAATATCTACACCGCTATCTGTTTGAACATGGAAATATCTACACCGCTATCTGCATGAAAACGGAAATATCTACACAGCGATCTGCATTTACATGTAAATATCTACAAAGCTATCCCTTTACACATGGAAATATCTACACTGCCATCTGTATAAACATGGAAATATCTACGCAGCCATCTGTAGGAACATGTAAATATCTACACAGTTATCTGTATACACATGGAATTATCTACACCGCTATCTGTATGAACATGGAAATATCTACACCGCTATCTGTGTAAACATGGAAATATCTACACCGCTATCTGTGTAAACATGGAGATAACTGCACCGCTATCTCTATAAACATGGAAATATCCACACAGCCATCTATATAAACATGGAAATATCTACACTATGCTCTGTATAAACCTGGAAATATCTACACTGATATCTCTATAAACATGGAAACATCTACACCGCTATCTCTATTAACATGGAAATATCTACACCGCTATCTGTGTAAACATGGAAATATCTACACCGCTGTCTGTGTAAACATGGAAATACCTACACCGCTATATCTATAAACATGGAAATATCTACACCGCTATCTGTATAAACATAGAAATATCTACACAGCTATCTGTATAAACAGGGAAATATCTACACCGCTACCTGTATAAACATGGAAATATCAGCACCGCTAACGGTATGAACATGGAAATATCTACACCGCTATCTGTATGAACATGGAAATATCTACACCGCTATCTGTATGAACATGGAAATACCTTCACCGCCATCTGTATGAACATGCATATATCAACACAGCCATCTGTATGAACATGGAAATATCTACACCGCTATCTTATGAACATGGAAATATCTACACCGCTATCTGTATGAACATGGAAATATCTTCAAAGCCATCTGTATGAACATGGATATGTCTACACAGCCATCTGGATGAACATGGAAATATCTACACCGCGATCTGTATGAACATGGAAATATCTACACCGCTATCTGTGTAAACATGCATACATCTTCACCGCTATCTGTATAAACATGGAAATATCTACAATGCTATCTGTATGAACATGGAAATATCTACACCGCTATCTGTTTGAACATGGAAATATCTAAACCGCTATCTGCATGAAAATAGAAATATCTACACAGCTATCTGCATATACATGGAAATATCTACAAAGCTATCTCTTTGCACAAGGATATAACTACACCGCTATCTCTATAAACACGGAAATATCTACACCGCCATCTGTATGAACATGGAAATATCTCCACTGCCATCTGTATGAACATATAAATATCTACACCGCCATCTGTATTAAGATTGGAGATATCTACACCGCTCTCTGTATAAACATGGAAATATCTACAATGCTACCTGTATAAACATGGAAATATCAGCACCGCTATCTGTATGAACATGGAAATGTCTACACCGCTATCTCTATTAACATGGAAATACCTACACTGCTTTCTGTATGAACATGGAAATATCTACACCGCTATCTGTATGAACATGGAAATATCTACACAGCCATCTGGATGAATATGGAAATATCTACACCGCTATCTGCATGAACATGGAAATATCTACACCGCTATCTGTGTAAAGAAGCATACATCTTCACCACAATCTGTATAAGCATGGAAATATCAACACCACTTTCTGTATGAACGTGGAAATATCTACACCGCTATCTGTTTGAACATGGAAATATCTAAACCGCTATGAGCATGAAAATGGAAATATCTACACAGCTATCTGCATATACATGGTAATATCTACACAGCTATCTCTTTACACATGGAAATAAATACACCGCTATGTCAATAAACATGGAAATATCTACACCGCCATCTGTATGAACATGGAAATATCTGCACCGCCATCTGTATGAACATATAAATATCTACACCGCCAACTGTATTAAGATGGAGATATCTACACCGCTATCTGTATAAACATGGAAATATTTACACCGCTATCTGTATAAACACGGAAATATCTACACCGCTATCTGTATAAACATGGAAATATCAGCACCGCTATCTGTATGAACAGGGAAATATCAGCCCCTCTATCTGTATGAACTTGGAAGTATCTACACCGCTATCACTATGAACATGGAAATATCTACACCGCTATCTGTTTGAACATGGAAATATCTAAACCGCTATCTGCTTGAAAATGGAAATATATACACAGCTATCTGCATATACATGGAAATATCTACACAGCTATCTCTTTACACATGGAAATCACTACACCGCTATCTGTATGAACATGGAAATATCTTCACTGCCATCTGTATGAAGATGGATATATCTACACAGCCATCTGGATGAACATGGTAATATGTATACCGCTATCTGCATTAACGTGGAAATATCTAAACCGCTATCTGTGTAAACATGCATACATCTTCACCACTATCTGTATAAACATGGAAATATCTACACTGCTATCTGTATGAACGTGGAAATATCTACACCGCTATCTGTTTGAACATGGAAATATCTACACCGCTATCTGCATGAAAACGGAAATATCTACACAGCGATCTGCATTTACATGGAAATATCTACAAAGCTATCCCGTTACACATGGTAATAACTACAGCGCTATCTCTATAAACATGGAAATAGCTACACCGCTATCTGTATGAACATGGAAATATCTACACCACTATCTGTATGAACATGGAAATATCTACACCGCTATCTGTATGAACATGGAAATAACTTCACCGCCATCTGTATGAACATGGATATATCTACACAGCCATCTGGATGAACATGGAAATATCTACACCGCTATCGGTATAAACATGGAAATATCTACACCGCTACCTGTATAAACAAGGAAATATAAGCACCGCTATCTGTATGAACATGGAAATATCTACACCGCTATCTGTTTGAACATAGAAATATCTACACCGCTATCTGTATGAACATGGAAATATCTACACCGCTATCTGTGTAAACATGCATACATCTTCACCGCTATCTGTATGAACATGGAAATATCTACACCACTATCTGTATGAACATGGAAATATCTACACCGCTATCTGTATGAACATGGAAATATCTTCACCGCCATCTGTATGAACATGGATATATCTACACAGCCATATGGATGAACATGGAAATATCTACACCGCTATATGCATGAACATGGAAATAGCTACACTGCTATCTGTATGAACATGGAAGTAGCCACACCGCCATCTGTATGAACATGGAAATATCTGCACCGCCATCTGTATGAACATATACATATCTACACCGCCATCTGTATTAAGATGGAGATATCTACACCGCTATCTGTATAAACCTGGAAATAACTACACCGCTATCTGTATAAACATGGAAATATCCACACCGCTATCTGTATGAACATGGAAATATCTACACCACTATCTGTATGGACATGGAAATATCTACACCGTTATCTGTATGAACATGGATATATCTACACAGCCTTCTGGATGAACATTTAAATATCTACACCGGTATCTGTATGAACATGGAAATATCTACACCGCTATCTGTGTAAACTTGCATACAACTTCACCCCTATCTGTATAAACATGGAAATATCTACACCGCTATCTGTATGAACATGGAAATATCTACACTGCTATCTGTTTGAACATGGAAATATTTAAACCGCTATCTGCATGAAAATGGAAATATCTACACAGCTATCTGCATATACATGGAAATATCTACACAGCTGTCTCTTTACACATGGAAATAACTACACCGCTATCTCTATAAACATGGAAATATCTACACCGCCATCTGTATGACCATGTAAATATCTGCACCGCCATCTGTAAGAACATATAAATATCTACACCGCCAACTGTATTAAGTTGGAGATACCTACACCGCTATCTGTATAAACATGGAAATATCTACACCGCTGTCTGTATAAACATGGAAATATCTACACCGCTATCTGTATAAACATGGAAATATCAGCACCGCTATCTGTATGAACATGGAAATATCATCCCCTCTATCTGTATGAACATGGAAGTATCTACACCGCTATCTCTATGAACATGGAAATATCTACACCGCTATCTGTGTAAACTTGCATAGAACTTCACCGCTATCTGTATAAACATGGAAATATGTACATCGCTATCTGTATGAACATGGAAATATCTACACCGGCATCTGTATGAACATGGAAATATCTGCACCGCCATCAGTGTTAACATACAAATATCTACACCGCCATCTGTATTTAGATGGAGATATCTACACTGCTATCTGTATAAACCTGGAAATATCTACACCGCTAACTGTATAAGCATGGAAATATCTACATCGCCATCTGTATGAACGTGGAAATGTCTAAACCGCCATCTCTATAAACATGTAAATATCTACACCCCCCTCTGTAGGAACATGGAAATATCTACAACGCTATCTGCTTAAACATTGAAATATCTACACCGCTATCTGCCTAAAAGTGGAAATATCTACACCGCTATCTGCATAAACTTGGAAATATCTACACCTCTGTCTGTGTAAACATGGAAATATCAAAACCACAAACTGTAGGAACATGGAAATATCTACACGACTATCTCCATAAACATGGAAATATCTACACAGCTATCTGTATAAACATGGAAATATCTACACAGCTATCTGTATGAACATGGAAATATCTACACCGCTATCGGTATAAACATGGAAATATCTACACAGCCATCTGTAGGAACATGTAAATATCTACACCACTATCTCTATAAACATGGAAATATCTACACTGCTATCTGTATAAATATTTTAAATATCTACACCGCTATCTGTGTAAACATGGAAAGATCTACATCGCTATCTCTGAAAACATGGAAAGATCTAAAGCATTATGTGTATAAAGACGTAAATATCTACACTGCTATCTGTATAAACATGGAAATATCTACGCAGCCATCTGTAGGAACATGTAAATATCTACACAGTTATCTGTATACACATGGAAATATCTACACCGCTATCTGTATAAACTTGGAAATATCTACACTGCTATCTGTGTAAACATGGAAATATCTACACCGCTATCTGTGTAAACATGGAAATATCTACACCACTATCTGTGTAAACATGGAAATATCTACACCGCTATATGTACAAACATGGAAATATCTACACAGCCATCTGTAGGAATATGTAAATATCTACACCGTTATCTGTATACACATGGAATTATCTACACCGCTATCTGTATGAACTTGGAAATATCTACACCGCTATCTGTGTAAACATGGAAATATCTACACCGATATCTGTGTAAACATGGAAATATCTACACCGCTATCTCTGTAAACATGGAAATATCTACAGAGTCATCTGTATACATCTGTATAAACATGGAAATATCTACACCGTTATCTGTGTAAACATGGAAATATCTACACTGTTATCTGTGTAAACATGGAAATATCTACATCGCTATCTCTAAAAACATGGAAAGACCTACACCATTATGTGTATAAAGACGGAAATATCTACACGGCTATCTGTATAAACATGGAAATATCTACACCGCCATCTGTATGAACGTGGAAATGTCTAAACCGCCATCTCTATAAACATGTAAATATCTACACCCCCCTCAGTAGGAACATGGAAATATCTACAACGCTATCTGCTTAAACATTGAAATATCTACACCGCTATCTGCCTAAAACTGGAAATATCTACACCGCTATCTGCATAAACTTGGAAATATCTACACCGCTGTCTGTGTAAACATGGAAATATCTAAACCAAAAACTGTAGGAACATGGAAATATCTACACGACTATCTCCATAAACATGGAAATATCTACACCGCTATCTGTATAAACATGGAAATATCTACACAGCCATCTGTAGGAACATGTAAATATCTACACCACTATCTCTATAAACATGGAAATATCTACACTGCTATCTGTATAAACATGGAAATATCTACACCGCTATCTGTGTAAACATGGAAAGATCTACACCGCTATCTCTGAAAACATGGAAAGATCTACACCATTGTGTGTATAAAGACGTAAATATCTACACCGCTATCTGTATAAACATGGAAATATCTACACAGATATCTGTATGAACATGGAAATATCTACACCGCTATCTGTATAAACATGGAAATATCTACACAGCCATCTGTAGGAACATGTAAATATCTACACCACTATCTTTATAAACATGGAAATATCTACACTGCTATCTGTATAAATATGGAAATATCAACACCGCTATCTGTGTAAACATGGAAAGATCTACACCGGTATCTCTGAAAACATGTAAAGATCTACAGCATTATGTGTATAAAGACGTAAATATCTACACTGCTATCTGTATAAACATGGAAATATCTATGCAGCCATCTGTAGGAACATGTAAATATCTACACAGTTATCTGTATACACATGGAATTATCTACACCGCTATCTGTATGAACATGGAAATATCTACACCGCTATCTGTGTAAACATGGAAATATCTACACCGCTATCTGTGTAAACATGGAGATATCTGCACCGCTATCTCTATAAACATGGAAATATCCACACAGCCATCTATATAAACATGGAAATATCTACACTATGCTCTGTATAAACCTGGAAATATCTACACTGATATCTCTATAAACATGGAAACATCTACACCGCTATCTCTATTAACATGGAAATATCTACACCGCTATCTGTGTAAACATGGAAATATCTACACCGCTGTCTGTGAAAACATGGAAATACCTACACCGCTATATCAATAAACATGGAAATATCTACACCGCCATCTGTATGGGTATGGAAATATATACACCGCCATCTGTATAAACATGGAAATATCTACGCCGTTATCTGTGTACACATGGAATTATCTACACCGCTATCTGTATAAACATGGAAATATCTACAATGCTATCTGCGTAAACATGGAAATATCCTCACCGCTATCTCTATATACATGCAAATATCTACACCGCTATCTGTGTAAACATGGAAATATCTACACCGATATCTCTGTAAACTTGGAAATATCTACACCGCTATCTCTGTAAACATGGAAATATCTACAGAGTCATCTGTATAAACATGGAAATATCTACACCGCTATCTGTGTAAACATGGAAATATCTACACCGCAATCTCTAAAAACATGGAAAGATCTACACCATTATGTGTATAAAGACGGAAATATCTACACCGCTATCTGTATGAACATGGAAATAGCTACACCGCTATGTGTATGAACATGGAAATATCTACACCGCAATCTGTATGAACATGGAAATATCTACACCGCTATCTGTATGAACATGGAAACATCTTCACCGCCATCTGTATGAACATGGATATATCTACAGAGCCATCGGGATGAACATGGAAATATCTACACAGCTATCTGTATGAACATGGAAATATATACACCGCTATCTGTGTAAACATGCATACATCTTCACTGCTATCTGTATAAACATGGAAATAACTACACCGCTATCTGTATTAAGATGGAGATATCTACACCGCTATCTGTATAAACATGGAAATATCTACACCGCTATCTGCATAAACATGGAAATATCTACACCGCTATCTGTATAAACATGGAAATATCTACACCGCTACCTGTAAAAACATGGAAATATCAGCACCGCTATCTGTATGAACATGGAAATATCTACACCGCTATCTGTATGAACATGGAAATATCTACACCGCTATCTGTATGAACATGGAAATATCTACACCGCTATCTGTATGAACATGAAAATATCTACACCGCTATCTGTATGAACATGGAAATATCTACACCGCTATCTGTTTGAACATCGAAATATCTACACCGCTATCTGCATGAAAATGGAAATATCTACACAGCTATCTGCATATACATGGAAATATCTACACAGCTATCTCTTTACACATGGAAATAACTACACCGCTATCTGTATGAACATGGAAATATCTACACCGCCATCTGTATGAACATGGAAATATCTGCACCGCCATCTGTATGAACATATAAATATCTACACCGCCATCTGTATTAAGATGGAGATATCTACACCGCTATCTGAATAAACATGGAAATATCTAAACCGCTATCTGTATAAACATGGAAATACCTACACCGCTATCTGTATGAACATGGAAATATCTACACTGCTGCCTGTATAAACATGGAAATATCAGCACCGCTATCTGTATGAACATGGAAATATCTACACCGCTATCTGTATGAACATGGAAATATCTACACCGCTATCTGCATGAACATGGAAATAGCTACACCGCTATCTGTATGAACATGGAAATATCTACACAGCCATCTGGATGAACATGGAAATATCTACTCCTCTATCTGTGTAAACATGGATAGATCTTCACCGCCTTCTGTATAAACATGGAAATATCTACACCGCTATCTGTATGAACACGGAAATATCTAAACCGCTATCTGTTTGAACATGGAAATAACTACTCCGCTATCTGCATGAAAATGGAATATCTACACTGCTATCTGCATATACATTTAAATATCTACACAGCTATCTCTTTACACATGGAAATAACTACACCACTATCTGTATGAACATGGAAATAACTACAAAGCCATCTGGATGAACATGGAAATATCAGCACCGCTATCTGTATGAACATGGAAATATCTACACCGCTATCTGTATGAACATGGACATATCTACACCGCTATCTGTATGAACATGGATATATCTACACAGCCCTCTGGATGAACATGGAAATATCCACACCGCTATCTGTGTAAACATGCATACATCTTCACCGCTATCTGTATAAACATGGAAATACTACACCGCTATCTGTATGAACATGGAAATATCTACAACACTATCTGTTTGAAGATGGAAATATATACATCGCTATCTGCATGAAAATGGAAATATCTACACAGCTCTCTGCATATAGATGGAAATATCTACACAGCAATCTCTTTACACTTGAAATAACTACACCACTATTTGTATGAATATGGACATATCTACACCACCATCTGTATGAACATGGAAATATCTGCACGGCCATCTGTATGAACATATAAATATCTACACCGCCATCTCAATTAAGATGGAGATATCTACACCGCTATCTGAATAAACATGGAAATATCTACACCGATATCTGTATGAAAATGGAAATATCTACACTGCTATCTGTATGAACATGGAAATAGCTACACCGTTATCTGTATGAACATGGAAATAGCTACACCGCTATCTGTATGAACATGGAAATATCTACACCGCTATCTGTATGAACATGGATATATCTACACAGCCATCTGCATGAACATGGAAACATCTACACCGCTATCTGTATGAACATGGAAATATCTGCACCGCTATCTGTATGAACATGGAAATATCTACACTGCTATCTGTATGAACATGGAAATATCTACACCGCTATCTGTATGAACATGGATATATCTACACAGCCCTCTGGATGAACATGGAAATATCTACACCGCTATCTCTATGAACATGGAAATATCTACACCGCTATCTGTTTGAAGATGGAAATATATACACCGCTATCTGCATGAAAATGGAAATATCTACACAGCTATCTGCATATAGATGGAAATATCTACACAGCTATCTCCTTACACATGGAAATAACTACTCCGCTATCTGTATGAACATGGAAATATCTACACCGCCATCTGTATGAACATGTAAATATCTGCACCGCGATCTGTATGAACATATAAATATCTACACCGCCATCTCTATTAAGATGGAGATATCTACACCGCTATCTGAATAAACATGGAAATATCTACACCGCTATCTTTATAAACATGGAAATATCTACACCGCTATCTGTATAAACATGGAAATATCTACACCGCTACCTGTATAAACATGGAAATATCAGCACCGCTATCTGTATGAACCTGGAAATATCTACACCGCTATCTGTATGAACATGGAAATATCTACAAAGCTATCTGAATGAACATGGAAATATCTACACCGCTATCTGCATGAAAATGGAAATATCTACAAAGCTATCTGCATATTCATGGAAATATCTACACAGCTATCTCTTTACACATGGAAATAACTACACCGCTATATCCATAAACATGGAAATATCTACACCACCATCTGTATGAACATGGAAATATCTGCACCGCCATCTGTTTGAACATATAAATATCTGCACCGCCATCTGTATTAAGATGGAGATATGTACTCCGCTATCTCTATAAACATGGAAATATCTACACCGCTATCTGTATAAGCATGGAAATATCTACACCGCTATCTGTACAAACATGGAAATATCTACACCGCTACCTGTATAAACATGGAAATATCAGCACCGCTATCTGTATGAACATGGAAATATCTACACTGCTATCTGTATGAACATGGAAATATCTACACCGCTATCTGTATGAACATGGATATATCTACACCACCATCTGTATGAACATGGAAATATCTGCACCGCCATCTGTTTGAACATATAAATATCTACACCGCCATGTGTATTAAGAAGGAAATATCTAAACCGCTATCTGTATAAACACGGAAATATCAGCACCGATCTCTGTATGAAAATGGAAATATCTACACCGCTATCTGTATGAACATGGAAATATCTACACTGCTATCTGTATGAACATGGAAATAGCTACACTGTTATGTGTATGAAAATGGAAATAGCTACACCGCTATCTGAATGAACATGGAAGTATCTACACCGCTATCTGTATGAACATGGATATATCTACACAGCCATCTGGATGAACATGGAAATATCTACACCGCTATCTGTATGAACATGGAAATATCTACACCGCTACCTGTATAAACATGGAAATATCAGCACCGCTATATGTATGAACATGGAAATATCTACACCGCTATCTCTATGAACATGGAAATATCTACACAGCCATCTGGATGAACATGGAAATATCTACACCGCTATCTGTATGAACGTGGAAATACCTACACCGCTATCTGTTTGGACATGGAAATATCTACACCGCTATCTGCATGAAAATTGAAATATCTACACTGGTATCTGCATATACATTTAAATATCTACACAGCTATCTCTTTACACATGGAAATAACTACACCACTATCTGTATGAACATGGAAATAACTACACCGCCATCTGTATGAACATGGAAATATCTGCACCGCCATCTTTATGAACATATAAATATCTACACCGCCGTCTGTATTAAGACGGAGATATGTACACTGCTATCTGTATAAACATGGAAATATCTACACCGCTGCCTGTATAAACACGGAAATATCAGCACCGCTATCTGTATGAACATGGAAATATCTACACCGCTATCTGTATGAACATGGATATATCTACACAGCCATCAGGAAGAACATGGAAATATCTACACCGCTATCTGTATGAACATGGAAATATCTACACCGCTATCTGTATGAACATGGATATATCTACACAGCCATCTGGATGAACATGGAAATATCTACACCGCTATCTGTGTAAACATGCATACATCTTCACCGCTATCTGTATAAACATGGAAATATCTACACTGCTATCTGTATGAACATGGAAATATCTGCACCGCTATCTGTATGAAAGTGGAAATATCTACACCGCTATCTGTTTGAACATGGAAATATCTACACCGCTATCTGCATGAAAATGGGAATATCTACACTGCTATCTGCATATAAATGGAAATATCTACACAGCTATCTCTTTACACATGGAAATAACTACACCGCTATCTGTATGAACATGGAAATATCTGCACCGCCATCTGTATGAACATGGAAATATCTGCACCGCCATCTGTATGAACATATAAATATCTACACCGCCATCTGTATTAAGATGGAGATATCTACATGGCTATCTGTATAAACATGGAAATATCTACACCGCTATCTGTATAAACATGGAAATATCTACAAAGCTATCTGTATAAACATGGAAATATCTACACCGCTACCTGTATAAACATGGAAATATCAGCACCGCTATCTGTATGAACATGGAAATATCTACACTGCTATCTGTATAAACATGGAAATATCTACACCGCTATCTGTATGAACATGGGTATATCTACACAGCCCTCTGGATGAACATGGAAATACCACACCGCTATCTGTGTAAACATGCATACATCTTCACCGCTATCTGTATAAACATGGAAATATCTACACCGCTATCTCTATGAACATGGAAATATCTACACCGCTATCTGTTTGAAGATGGAAATATATACACCGCTATCTGCATGAAAATGGAAATATCTACACAGCTATCTGCATATAGATGGAAATATCTACACAGCAATCTCTTTACACATGGAAATAACTACACCGCTATCTGTATGAACATGGAAATACCTACACCGCCATCTGCATGAACATGGAAATATCTGCACCGCCATCTGTATGAACATATAAATATCTACACCGCCATCTCTATTAAGATGGAGATATCTACACCGCTATCTGAATAAACATGGAAATATCTACACCGCTATCTGTATAAACATGGAAATATCTACACCGCTATCTGTATAAACATGGAAATATCTACACCGCTACCTGTATAAACATGGAAATATCAGCACCGCTATCTGTATGAACCTGGAAATATCTACACCGCTATCTGTATGAACATGGAAATATCTACACCGCTATCTGCATGAACATGGAAATATCTACAAAGCTATCTGAATGAACATGGAAATATCTACACCGCTATCTGTTTGAACATGTAAATATCTACACCGCTATCTGCATGAAAATGGAAATATCTACAAAGCTATCTGCATGTACATGGAAATATCTACACAGCTATCTCTTTACACATGGAAATAACTACACCGCTATATCTATAAACATGGAAATATCTACATCACCATCTGTAGGAACATGGAAATATCTGCACCGCCATCTGTTTGAACATATAAATATCTACACCGCCATCTGTATTAAGAAGGAAATATCTAAACCGCTATCTGTATAATCACGGAAATATCAGCACCGCTCTCTGTATGAAAATGGAAATATCTACACCGCTATCTGTATGAACATGGAAATATCTACAATGCTATCTGTATGAACATGGAAATAGCTACACTGTTATGTGTATGAAAATGGAAATAGCTACACCGCTATCTGTATGAACATGGAAATATCTACACCGCTATCTCTATGAACATGGATATATCTACACAGCCATCTGGATGAACATGGAAATATCTACACCGCTATCTCTATGAACATGGAAATATCTACACCGCTATCTATATGAACATGGATATATCTACACAGCCATCTGGATGAACATGGAAATATCTACACCGCTTTCTGTGTAAACATGCATACATCTTCACCACTATCTGTATAAACATGGAAATATCTGCACTGCTATCGGTATGAACATGGAAATATCTACACCGCTATCTGTATGAACATGGAAATACCGACACCGCTATCTGTTTGGACATGGAAATAACTACACCGCTATCTGCATGAAAATGGAAATATCTACACTGCTATCTGCATATACATTTAAATATCTACACAGCTATCTCTTTACACATGGAAATAACTACACCACTATCTGTATGAACATGGAAATAACTACACAGCCATCTGGATGAACATGGAAATATCAGCACCACTATCTGTATGAACATGGAAATATCTACACCGCTATCTGTATGAACATGGACATATCTACACCGCTATCTGTATGAACATGGATATATCTACACAGCCCTCTGGATGAACATGGAAATATCCACACCGCTATCTGTGTAAACATGCATATATCTTCACCGCTATCTGTATAAACATGGAAATACTACACCGCTATCTGTATGAACATGGAAATATCTACAACACTATCTGTTTGAAGATGGAAATATATACATCACTATCTGTATGAAAATGGAAATATCTACACAGCTCTCTGCATATAGATGGAAATATCTACACAGCAATCTCTTTACACTTGAAATAACTACACCGCTATTTGTATGAATATGGACATATCTATACCGCCATGTGTATGAACATGGAAATATCTGCACGGCCATCTGTATGAACATATAAATATCTACACCGCCATCTGTATTTAGATGGAGATATCTACACCGCTATCTGAATAAACATGGAAATATCTACACCGATATCTGTATGAACATGGAAATATCTACACCGCTATCTGTATAAACATGGAAATATCTACACCGCTACCTGTATAAACATGGAAATATCAGCACCGCTATCTGTATGAACCTGGAAATATCTACACCGCTATCTGTATGAACATGGAAATATCTACACCGCTATCTGTATGAACATGGAAATATCTACAAAGCTATCTGAATGAACATGGAAATATCTACACCGCTATCTGCATGAAAATGGAAATATCTACAAAGCTATCTGCATATTCATGTAAATATCTACACAGCTATCTCTTTACACATGGAAATAACTACACCGCTATATCTATAAACATGGAAATATCTACACCACCATCTGTATGAACATGGAAATATCTGCACCGCCATCTGTTTGAACATATAAATATCTGCACCGCCATCTGTATTAAGATGGAGATATCTACACCGCTATCTGAATAAACATGTAAATATCTACAGCGATATCTGTATGAACATGGAAATATCTACACTGCTATCTGTATGAACATGGAAATAGCTACACCATTATCTGTATGAACATGGAAATACCTACACCGCTATCTGTATGAACATGGAAATATCTACACCACTATCTGAATGAACATGGATATATCTACACAGCCATCTGCATGAACATGGAAATATCTACACCGCCATCTGTATGAACATGGAAATATCTGCAACGCCATCTGTATGAACATATAAATATCTACACCGCCATCTCTATTAAGATGGAGATATCTACACCGCTATCTGAATAAACTTGGAAATATCTACACCGCTATCTGTATAAACATGGAAATATCTACACCGCTATCTGTAAAAACATGGAAATATCTACACGGCTACCTGTATAAACATGGAAATATCAGCACCGCTATCTGTATGAACCTGGAAATATCTACACCGCTATCTGTATGAACATGGAAATATCTACACCGCTATCTGTATGAACATGGAAATATCTACAAAGCTATCTGAATGAACATGGAAATATCTACACCGCTTTCTGTTTGAACATGTAAATATCTACACCGCCAACTGTATTAAGAAGGAAATATCTACACTGCTATCTGTGTAAACATGCATACATCTTCACCACTATCTGTATAAACATGGAAATATCTGCACCGCTATCGGTATGAACATGTAAATATCTACACCGCTATCTGTATGAACATGGATATATCTACACAGCCCTCTGGATGAACATGGAAATATCCACACCGCTATCTGTGTAAACATGCATACATCTTCAGCGCTATCTGTATAAACATGGAAATATCTACACCGCTATCTCTATGAACATGGAAATATCTACACCGCTATCTCTTTGAAGATGGAAATATATACACCGCTATCTGCATGAAAATGGAAATATCTACACAGCTATCTGCATATAGATGGAAATATCTACACAGCTATCTCTTTACACATGGAAATAACTACACCGCTATCTGTATGAACATGGAAATATCTGCACCGCCATCTGTATGAACACATAAATATCTACACCGCCATCTGTATTAAGATGGAGATATCTACACTGCTATCTGTATAAACATGGAAATATCTACACCGCTATCTGTATAAACATGGAAATATCTACACCGCTATCTGTATAAACATGGAAATATCTACACCGCTACCAGTATAAACATGGAAATATCAGCACCGCTATCTGTATGAACATGGAAATATCTACACTGCTATCTCTATGAACATAGAAATATCTACACCGCTATCTGTATGAACATGGATATATCTACACAGCCCTCTGGATGAACATGGAAATATCCACACCGCTATCTGTGTAAACATGCATACATCTTCACCGCTATCTGTATAAACATGGAAATATCTACACGGCTATCTGTATGAACATGGAAATATCTACACCGCTATCTGTTTGAAGATGGAAATATATACACCGCTATCTGCATGAAAATGGAAATATCTACACAGCTATCTGCATATAGATGGAAATATCTACACAGCTATCTCTTTACACATGGAAATAACTACACCGCTATCTGTATGAACATGGAAATATCAGCACCGCTATCTGTAAGAACTTGGAAATATCTACACCGCTACCTGTATAAACATGGAAATATCAGCACCGCTATCTGTATGAACCTGGAAATATCTACACCGCTATCTGTATGAACATGGAAATATCTACACCGCTATCTGCATGAACATGGAAATATCTACAAAGCTATCTGAATGAACATGGAAATATCTACACCGCTATCTGTTTGAACATGTAAATATCTACACCGCTATCTGCATGAAAATGGAAATATCTACAAAGCTATCTGCATATACATGGAAATATCTTCACAGCTATCTCTTTACACATGGAAATAACTACACCGCCTTATCTATAAAAATGGAAATATCTACACCACCGTCTGTATGAACATGGAAATATCTGCACCGCCATCTGTTTGAACATATAAATATCTACACCGCCATCTGTATTAAGAAGGAAATATCTAAACCGCTATCTGTATAAACATGGAAATATCTACACCACTACCTGTATAAACATGGAAATATCAGCACCGCTATCTGCATGAACATGGAAATATCTACACCGCTATCTCTATGAAAATGGAAATTTCTACACCACTATCTATATGAACATGGAAATAGCTGCACCGCTATCTGTATGAACAGGGAAATATCTACACCACTACCTGTATGAACATGGAAATATCTACACCGCTATCTGTATGAACATGGATATATCTACACAGCCATCTGGATGAACACAGAAATATCTACACCGCTATCTGTATGAACATGGAAATATCTGCAATGACATCTGTATGAACATATAAATATCTACACCGCCATCTATATTAAGATGGAGATATCTACACCGCTATCTGCATGAAAATGGAAATATCTACACTGCTATCTGCATATACATTTAAATATCTACACCGCTATCTCTTTACACATGGAAATAACTACACCGTTATCTGTATGAACATGGAAATATCTACACCGCCATCTGTATGAACATGGAAATATCTTCACCGTCATCTGTATGAACATGGATATATCTACTCAGCCATCTGTATGAACATGGAAATATCTACACCGCTATCTGTATGAACATGGAAATATCTACACCGCTATCTGTATGAACATGGAAATATCTTCACCGCCATCTGTGTAAACATGCATACACCTTCACCGCTATCTGTATAACCATGGAAATATCTACACCGCTATCTGTATGAACATGGAAATATCTACACCGCTATCTGAACACGGAAATATCTTAACCGCTATCTGCATGAAAATGGAAATATCTACACAGCTATCTGCATGTACATGGAAATATCTACACAGCTATCCCTTTACACGTGGAAATAATTACACCGCTATCTGTATGAACATGGAAATATCTTCACCGTCATCTGTATGAACATGGATATATCTACAGAGCCATCTGGATGAACATGGAAATATCTACACCGCTATCTGTATGAAGATGGAAATATCTACAACGCTATCTGTGTAAACATGCATACATCTTCACTGCTATCTATATAAACATGGAAATATCTACACTGCTATCTGTATGAACTTGGAAATATCTACACCGCTATCTGTTTGAACAAGGAAATATCTACACCGCTATCTGCATGAAAATGGAAATATCTACACAGCGATCTGCATATACATGGAAATATCTACAAAGCTATCTCTTTACACATGGAAATATCTACAGCGCTATCTCTATAAACATACAAATATCTACACCGCCATCTGTATGAACATGGAAATATCTGCACCGCCATCTGTATGAACATATAAATATCTACACCGCCATCTATATTAAGATGGAGATATCTACACCGCTATCTGTATAAACTTGGAAATATCTACACCGCTATCTGTATAAACATGGAAATATCTACACTGCAATCTGTATAAACATGGAAATATCTACACCGCTACCTGTATAAACATGGAAATATCAGCACCACTATCTGTATGAACATGGAAATATGTACACCGCTATCTCTATGAACATGGAAATTTCTACACCACTATCTATATGAACATGGAAATAGCTGCACCGCTATCTGTATGAACAGGGAAATATCTACACCACTACCTGTATGAACATGGAAATATCTACACCGCTATCTGTATGAGCATGGATATATCTACACAGCCATCTGGATGAACACAGAAATATCTACACCGCTATCTGTATGAACATGGAAATATCTACACTGCTATCTGGGTAAATATGCATGCATCTTCACAGCAATCTGTATAAACATGGAAATATCTACACCGCTATCTGTATGAACATGGAAATATCTACACCGCTATCTGAACATGGAAATATCTACACCGCTATCTGCATGAAAATGGAAATATCTACACAGCTATCTGCATATACATGGAAATATCTACACAGCTATCTCTTTACACATGGAAATAACTACACCGCTATCTGTATGAACATGGAAATATCTACACCGCCATCTGTATGAACACAGAAATATCTACACCGCTATCTGTATGAACATGGAAATATCTACACCGCTATCTGTATGAATGTGGATATATCTACACAGCCATCTGGATGAACATGGAAACATCTGCACCGCTATCTGTGTAAACATGCATACATCTTCACCACTATCTGTATAAACCTGGAAATATCTGCACCGCTATCGGTATGAACATGGAAATATCTACACCGCTATCTGTATGAACACGGAAATACCTACACCGCTATCTGTTTGGACATGGAAATAACTACACCGCTATCTGCATGAAAATGGAAATATCTACACTGCTATCTGCATATACATTTAAATATCTACACAGCTATCTCTTTACACATGGAAATAACTACACCACTATCTGTATGAACATGGAAATAACTACACAGCCATCTGGATGAACATGGAAATATCAGCACCGCTATCTGTATGAACATGGAAATATTTACACCGCTATCTGTATGAACATGGAAATATCTACACCTCTATCTGTATGAACATGGATATATCTACACAGCCCTCTGGATGAACATGGAAATATCCACACCGCTATCTGTGTAAACATGCATACATCTTCACCGCTATCTGTATAAACATGGAAATATCTACACCGCTATCTCTATGAACATGGAAATATCTACACCGCTATCTGTTTGAAGATGGAAATATATACACCGCTATCTGCATGAAAATGGAAATATATACACAGCTATCTGCATATAGATGGAAATATCTACACAGCAATCTCTTTACACATGGAAATAACTACACCGCTATCTGTATGAACATGGAAATACCTACACCGCCATCTGCATGAACATGGAAATATCTGCACCGCCATCTGTATGAACATATAAATATCTACACCGCCATCTCTATTAAGATGGAGATATCTACACCGCTATCTGAATAAACATGGAAATATCTACACCGCTATCTGTATAAACATGGAAATATCTACACCGCTCTCTGTATAAACATGGAAATATCTACACCGCTACCTGTATAAACATGGAAATATCAGCACCGCTATCTGTATGAACCTGGAAATATCTACACCGCTATCTGTATGAACATGGAAATATCTACACCGCTATCTGCATGAACATGGAAATATCTACAAAGCTATCTGAATGAACATGGAAATATCTACACCGCTATCTGTTTGAACATGTAAATATCTACACCGCTATCTGCATGAAAATGGAAATATCTACAAAGCTATCTGCATGTACATGGAAATATCTACACAGCTATCTCTTTACACATGGAAATAACTACACCGCTATATCTATAAACATGGAAATATCTACATCACCATCTGTAGGAACATGGAAATATCTGCACCGCCATCTGTTTGAACATATAAATATCTACACCGCCATCTGTATTAAGAAGGAAATATCTAAACCGCTATCTGTATAATCACGGAAATATCAGCACCGCTCTCTGTATGAAAATGGAAATATCTACACCGCTATCTGTATGAACATGGAAATATCTACAATGCTATCTGTATGAACATGGAAATAGCTACACTGTTATGTGTATGAAAATGGAAATAGCTACACCGCTATCTGTATGAACATGGAAATATCTACACCGCTATCTGTATGAACATGGATATATCTACACAGCCATCTGGATGAACATGGAAATATCTACACCGCTATCTCTATGAACATGGAAATATCTACACCGCTATCTATATGAACATGGATATATCTACACAGCCATCTGGATGAACATGGAAATATCTACACCGCTTTCTGTGTAAACATGCATACATCTTCACCACTATCTGTATAAACATGGAAATATCTGCACTGCTATCGGTATGAACATGGAAATATCTACACCGCTATCTGTATGAACATGGAAATACCGACACCGCTATCTGTTTGGACATGGAAATAACTACACCGCTATCTGCATGAAAATGGAAATATCTACACTGCTATCTGCATATACATTTAAATATCTACACAGCTATCTCTTTACACATGGAAATAACTACACCACTATCTGTATGAACATGGAAATAACTACACAGCCATCTGGATGAACATGGAAATATCAGCACCACTATCTGTATGAACATGGAAATATCTACACCGCTATCTGTATGAACATGGACATATCTACACCGCTATCTGTATGAACATGGATATATCTACACAGCCCTCTGGATGAACATGGAAATATCCACACCGCTATCTGTGTAAACATGCATATATCTTCACCGCTATCTGTATAAACATGGAAATACTACACCGCTATCTGTATGAACATGGAAATATCTACAACACTATCTGTTTGAAGATGGAAATATATACATCACTATCTGTATGAAAATGGAAATATCTACACAGCTCTCTGCATATAGATGGAAATATCTACACAGCAATCTCTTTACACTTGAAATAACTACACCGCTATTTGTATGAATATGGACATATCTATACCGCCATGTGTATGAACATGGAAATATCTGCACGGCCATCTGTATGAACATATAAATATCTACACCGCCATCTGTATTTAGATGGAGATATCTACACCGCTATCTGAATAAACATGGAAATATCTACACCGATATCTGTATGAACATGGAAATATCTACACCGCTATCTGTATAAACATGGAAATATCTACACCGCTACCTGTATAAACATGGAAATATCAGCACCGCTATCTGTATGAACCTGGAAATATCTACACCGCTATCTGTATGAACATGGAAATATCTACACCGCTATCTGTATGAACATGGAAATATCTACAAAGCTATCTGAATGAACATGGAAATATCTACACCGCTATCTGCATGAAAATGGAAATATCTACAAAGCTATCTGCATATTCATGTAAATATCTACACAGCTATCTCTTTACACATGGAAATAACTACACCGCTATATCTATAAACATGGAAATATCTACACCACCATCTGTATGAACATGGAAATATCTGCACCGCCATCTGTTTGAACATATAAATATCTGCACCGCCATCTGTATTAAGATGGAGATATCTACACCGCTATCTGAATAAACATGTAAATATCTACAGCGATATCTGTATGAACATGGAAATATCTACACTGCTATCTGTATGAACATGGAAATAGCTACACCATTATCTGTATGAACATGGAAATACCTACACCGCTATCTGTATGAACATGGAAATATCTACACCACTATCTGAATGAACATGGATATATCTACACAGCCATCTGCATGAACATGGAAATATCTACACCGCCATCTGTATGAACATGGAAATATCTGCAACGCCATCTGTATGAACATATAAATATCTACACCGCCATCTCTATTAAGATGGAGATATCTACACCGCTATCTGAATAAACTTGGAAATATCTACACCGCTATCTGTATAAACATGGAAATATCTACACCGCTATCTGTAAAAACATGGAAATATCTACACGGCTACCTGTATAAACATGGAAATATCAGCACCGCTATCTGTATGAACCTGGAAATATCTACACCGCTATCTGTATGAACATGGAAATATCTACACCGCTATCTGTATGAACATGGAAATATCTACAAAGCTATCTGAATGAACATGGAAATATCTACACCGCTTTCTGTTTGAACATGTAAATATCTACACCGCCAACTGTATTAAGAAGGAAATATCTACACTGCTATCTGTGTAAACATGCATACATCTTCACCACTATCTGTATAAACATGGAAATATCTGCACCGCTATCGGTATGAACATGTAAATATCTACACCGCTATCTGTATGAACATGGATATATCTACACAGCCCTCTGGATGAACATGGAAATATCCACACCGCTATCTGTGTAAACATGCATACATCTTCAGCGCTATCTGTATAAACATGGAAATATCTACACCGCTATCTCTATGAACATGGAAATATCTACACCGCTATCTCTTTGAAGATGGAAATATATACACCGCTATCTGCATGAAAATGGAAATATCTACACAGCTATCTGCATATAGATGGAAATATCTACACAGCTATCTCTTTACACATGGAAATAACTACACCGCTATCTGTATGAACATGGAAATATCTGCACCGCCATCTGTATGAACACATAAATATCTACACCGCCATCTGTATTAAGATGGAGATATCTACACTGCTATCTGTATAAACATGGAAATATCTACACCGCTATCTGTATAAACATGGAAATATCTACACCGCTATCTGTATAAACATGGAAATATCTACACCGCTACCAGTATAAACATGGAAATATCAGCACCGCTATCTGTATGAACATGGAAATATCTACACTGCTATCTCTATGAACATAGAAATATCTACACCGCTATCTGTATGAACATGGATATATCTACACAGCCCTCTGGATGAACATGGAAATATCCACACCGCTATCTGTGTAAACATGCATACATCTTCACCGCTATCTGTATAAACATGGAAATATCTACACGGCTATCTGTATGAACATGGAAATATCTACACCGCTATCTGTTTGAAGATGGAAATATATACACCGCTATCTGCATGAAAATGGAAATATCTACACAGCTATCTGCATATAGATGGAAATATCTACACAGCTATCTCTTTACACATGGAAATAACTACACCGCTATCTGTATGAACATGGAAATATCAGCACCGCTATCTGTAAGAACTTGGAAATATCTACACCGCTACCTGTATAAACATGGAAATATCAGCACCGCTATCTGTATGAACCTGGAAATATCTACACCGCTATCTGTATGAACATGGAAATATCTACACCGCTATCTGCATGAACATGGAAATATCTACAAAGCTATCAGAATGAACATGGAAATATCTACACCGCTATCTGTTTGAACATGTAAATATCTACACCGCTATCTGCATGAAAATGGAAATATCTACAAAGCTATCTGCATATACATGGAAATATCTTCACAGCTATCTCTTTACACATGGAAATAACTACACCGCCTTATCTATAAAAATGGAAATATCTACACCACCGTCTGTATGAACATGGAAATATCTGCACCGCCATCTGTTTGAACATATAAATATCTACACCGCCATCTGTATTAAGAAGGAAATATCTAAACCGCTATCTGTATAAACATGGAAATATCTACACCACTACCTGTATAAACATGGAAATATCAGCACCGCTATCTGCATGAACATGGAAATATCTACACCGCTATCTCTATGAAAATGGAAATTTCTACACCACTATCTATATGAACATGGAAATAGCTGCACCGCTATCTGTATGAACAGGGAAATATCTACACCACTACCTGTATGAACATGGAAATATCTACACCGCTATCTGTATGAACATGGATATATCTACACAGCCATCTGGATGAACACAGAAATATCTACACCGCTATCTGTATGAACATGGAAATATCTGCAATGACATCTGTATGAACATATAAATATCTACACCGCCATCTATATTAAGATGGAGATATCTACACCGCTATCTGCATGAAAATGGAAATATCTACACTGCTATCTGCATATACATTTAAATATCTACACCGCTATCTCTTTACACATGGAAATAACTACACCGTTATCTGTATGAACATGGAAATATCTACACCGCCATCTGTATGAACATGGAAATATCTTCACCGTCATCTGTATGAACATGGATATATCTACTCAGCCATCTGTATGAACATGGAAATATCTACACCGCTATCTGTATGAACATGGAAATATCTACACCGCTATCTGTATGAACATGGAAATATCTTCACCGCCATCTGTGTAAACATGCATACACCTTCACCGCTATCTGTATAACCATGGAAATATCTACACCGCTATCTGTATGAACATGGAAATATCTACACCGCTATCTGAACACGGAAATATCTTAACCGCTATCTGCATGAAAATGGAAATATCTACACAGCTATCTGCATGTACATGGAAATATCTACACAGCTATCCCTTTACACGTGGAAATAATTACACCGCTATCTGTATGAACATGGAAATATCTTCACCGTCATCTGTATGAACATGGATATATCTACAGAGCCATCTGGATGAACATGGAAATATCTACACCGCTATCTGTATGAAGATGGAAATATCTACAACGCTATCTGTGTAAACATGCATACATCTTCACTGCTATCTATATAAACATGGAAATATCTACACTGCTATCTGTATGAACTTGGAAATATCTACACCGCTATCTGTTTGAACAAGGAAATATCTACACCGCTATCTGCATGAAAATGGAAATATCTACACAGCGATCTGCATATACATGGAAATATCTACAAAGCTATCTCTTTACACATGGAAATATCTACAGCGCTATCTCTATAAACATACAAATATCTACACCGCCATCTGTATGAACATGGAAATATCTGCACCGCCATCTGTATGAACATATAAATATCTACACCGCCATCTATATTAAGATGGAGATATCTACACCGCTATCTGTATAAACTTGGAAATATCTACACCGCTATCTGTATAAACATGGAAATATCTCCACTGCAATCTGTATAAACATGGAAATATCTACACCGCTACCTGTATAAACATGGAAATATCAGCACCACTATCTGTATGAACATGGAAATATGTACACCGCTATCTCTATGAACATGGAAATTTCTACACCACTATCTATATGAACATGGAAATAGCTGCACCGCTATCTGTATGAACAGGGAAATATCTACACCACTACCTGTATGAACATGGAAATATCTACACCGCTATCTGTATGAGCATGGATATATCTACACAGCCATCTGGATGAACACAGAAATATCTACACCGCTATCTGTATGAACATGGAAATATCTACACTGCTATCTGGGTAAATATGCATGCATCTTCACAGCAATCTGTATAAACATGGAAATATCTACACCGCTATCTGTATGAACATGGAAATATCTACACCGCTATCTGAACATGGAAATATCTACACCGCTATCTGCATGAAAATGGAAATATCTACACAGCTATCTGCATATACATGGAAATATCTACACAGCTATCTCTTTACACATGGAAATAACTACACCGCTATCTGTATGAACATGGAAATATCTACACCGCCATCTGTATGAACACAGAAATATCTACACCGCTATCTGTATGAACATGGAAATATCTACACCGCTATCTGTATGAATGTGGATATATCTACACAGCCATCTGGATGAACATGGAAACATCTGCACCGCTATCTGTGTAAACATGCATACATCTTCACCACTATCTGTATAAACCTGGAAATATCTGCACCGCTATCGGTATGAACATGGAAATATCTACACCGCTATCTGTATGAACACGGAAATACCTACACCGCTATCTGTTTGGACATGGAAATAACTACACCGCTATCTGCATGAAAATGGAAATATCTACACTGCTATCTGCATATACATTTAAATATCTACACAGCTATCTCTTTACACATGGAAATAACTACACCACTATCTGTATGAACATGGAAATAACTACACAGCCATCTGGATGAACATGGAAATATCAGCACCGCTATCTGTATGAACATGGAAATATTTACACCGCTATCTGTATGAACATGGAAATATCTACACCTCTATCTGTATGAACATGGATATATCTACACAGCCCTCTGGATGAACATGGAAATATCCACACCGCTATCTGTGTAAACATGCATACATCTTCACCGCTATCTGTATAAACATGGAAATATCTACACCGCTATCTGTATGAACATGGAAATATCTACACCGCTATCTGTATGAACATGGAAATATCTACACGGCTATCTGTCTGAAGATGGAAATATATACATCGCTATCTGCATGAAAATGGAAATATCTAAACAGCTCTCTGCATATAGATGGAAATATCTACACAACAATCCCTTTACACATGGAAATAACTACACCGCTATTTGTATGAACATGGACATATCTACACCGCCATCTGTATGAACATGGAAATATCTGCACGGCCATCTGTATGAACATATAAATATCTACACTGCCATCTGTATTAAGATGGAGATATCTACACCGCTATCTGAATAAACATGGAAATATCTACACCGATATCTGTATGAACATGGAAATATCTACACTGCTATCTGTATGAACATGGAAATAGCTACACCGTTATCTGTATGAACATGGAAATAGCTACACCGCTATCTGTATGAACATGGAAATATCTACACAGCCATCTGGATGAACATGGAAATATCTACACCGCTATCTGTATGAACATGGAAATATCTACACCGCTATCTGTATAAACATGGAAATATCTACACTGCTATCTGTATGAACATGGAAATATCTGCACCGCTATCTGCATGAACATGGAAATATCTACACCGCTATCTGTTTGAACATGGAAATATCTACACCGCTATCTGCATATACATGGAAATATCTACACAGCTATCTCTTTACACATGGAAATAACTACACTGCTATCTGTAGGAACATGGAAATATCTACACCGCCATCTGTATGAACATGGAAATATCTGCACCGCCATCTGTATGAACATATAAATATATACACCGCCATCTGTATTAAGATGGAGATATCTACACCGCTATCTGTATAAACATGGAAATATCTACACCGCTATCTGTATAAACATGGAAATATCTACACCGCTATCTGTATAAACATGGAAATATCTACACCGCTACCTGTATAAACATGGAAATATCAGCACCGCTATCTGTATGAACATGGAAATATCTACACTGCTATCTGTATGAACATGGAAATATCTACACCACTATCTGTATGAACATGGATATATCTACACAGCCCTCTGGATGAACATGGAAATATCCACACCGCTATCTGTGTAAACATGCATACATCTTCACCGCTATCTGTATAAACATGTAAATATCTACACCGCTATCTCTATGAACGTGGAAATATCTACACCGCTATCTGTTTGATGATGGAAATATATACACCGCTATCTGCATGAAAATGGAAATATCTACACAGCTATCTGCATATAGATGGAAATATCTACACAGCTATCTCTTTACACATGGAAATAACAACACCGCTATCTGTATGAACATGGACATATCTACACCGCCATCTGTATGATCATGGAAATATCTGCACCGCCATCTGTATGAACATATAAATATCTACACCGCCATCTGTATTAAGATGGATATATCTACACCGCTCTCTGAATAAACATGGAAATATCTACACCGCTATCTGTATAAACATGGAAATATCTACAACGCTCTCTGTATAACCATGGAAATATCTACACCGCTATCTGTATGAACATGGAAATATCTACACTGCTATCTGTATGAACATGGAAATATCTGCACCGCCGTCTCTATGAACATATAAATATCTACACCGCCATCTGTATTAAGAAGGAAATATCTAAATCGCTATCTGTATAAACATGGAAATATCTACACCGCTGCCTGTATAAACATGGAAATATCAGCACCGCTATCTGTATGAACATGGAAATATCTACATCGCTATCTGTATGAACATGGAAATATCTACACTGCTGTCTGTATGAACATGGAAATAGCTACACCGTTATCTGTATGAACATGGAAATAGCTACACCACTATCTGTATGAACATGGAAATATCTACAACGCTATCTGTATGAACATGGATATATCTACACAGCCATGTGGATGAACATGGAAATATCTACACCGCTATCTGAATGAACATGGAAATATCTACACCGCTATCTGTATGAACATGGATATATCTACACAGCCATCTGGATGAACATGGAAATATCTACACCGCTATCTGTGTAAACATGCATAGATCTTCAACGCTATCTGTATAAACATATAAATATCTACACTGCTATATGTATGAACATGGAAATATCCACACCGCTATCTGTATGAGCATGGAAATATCTACACCGCTATCTGTTTGAACATGGAAATATCTACACCGCCATCTGTGTGAACACGGAAATATCTGCACTGCCATCTGTATGAACATATAAATATCTACACCGCCATCTGTATTAAGATGGAGATATCTACACTGATATCTGTATAAACCTGGAAATATCTACACCGCCATCTGTATGAAGATATAAATATCTACACCGCCATCTGTATTAAGAAGGAAATATCTAAACCGCTATCTGTATAAACATGGAAATATCTACACCGCTGCCTGTATAAACAGGGAAATATCAGCACCGCTATCTGTATGAACATGGAAATATCTAGACCGCTATCTGTATGAACATGGAAATATCTACACCGCTATCTGTATGAACATGGAAATATCTACACTGCTATCTGTATGAACATGGAAATATCTACACCGCTATCTGTATGAACATGGAAATATCTACACCGCTATCTGTTTGAACATGGAAATATCTACACTGCTATCTGCATGAAAATGGAAATATCTACACTGCTATCTGCATATACATGGAAATATCTACACAGCTATCTCTTTACACATGGAAATAACTACACCGCTATCTGTATGAACATGGAAATATCTACACCGCCATCTGTATGAACATGGAAATATCTGCACCGCCATCTGTATGAACATATAAATATCTACACCGCCATCTGTATTAAGATGGAGATATCTACACCGCTATCTGTATAAACATGGAAATATCTACACCGCTATCTGTATAAACATGGAAATATCTACACCGCTACCTGTATAAACATGGAAATATCAGCACCGCTTTCTGTATGAACATGGAAATATCTACACTGCTATCTGTATGAACATGGAAATATCTACACCGCTATCTGTATGAACATGGATATACCTACACAGCCCTCTGGAAGAACATGGAAATATCCACACCGCTATCTGTGTAAACATGCATACATCTTCACCGCTATCTGTATAAACATGTAAATATCTACACCGCTATCTCTATGAACGTGGAAATATCTACACCGCTATCTGTTTGATGATGGAAATATATACACCGCTATCTGCATGAAAATGGAAATATCTACACAGCTATCTGCATATAGATGGAAATATCTACACAGCTATCTCTTTACATATGGAAATAACTACACCGCTATCTGTATGAACATGGAAATATCTACACCGCCATCTGTACGAACATGGAAATATATGCACCGCCATCTGTATGAACACATAAATATCTACACCGCCATCTCTATTAAGATGGAGATATCTACACCGCTATCTGAATAAACATGGAAATACCTACACCGCAATCTGTATAAACATGGAAATATCTACACCGCTATCTGTATAAACATGGAAATATCTACACCGCTACCTGTATAAACATGGAAATATCAGCACCGCTATCTGTATGAACATGGAAATATCTACACCGCTATCTGTATGAACATGGAAATATCTACACCGCTATCTGTATGAACATGGAAATATCTACAAAGCTATCTGAATGAACATGGAAATATCTACACCGCTATCTGTTTCAACATGTAAATATCTACACCGCTATCTGCATGAAAATGGAAATATCTACAAAGCTATCTGCATATACATGGAAATATCCACACAGCTATCTCTTTACACATGGAAATAACTACACCGCTATATCTATAAACATGGAAATATCTACACCACCATCTGTATGAACATGGAAATATCTGCACCGCCATCTGTTTGAACATATAAATATCTACACCGCCATCTGTATTAAGAAGGAAATATCTAAACCGCTATCCGTATAAACACGGAAATATCAGCACTGCTCTCTGTATGAAAATGGAAATATCTACACCGCTATCGGTATGAACATGGAAGTATCTACACTGCTATCTGTATGAACATGGAAATAGCTACACCGTTATGTGTATGATAATGGAAATAGCTACACCGCTATCTGTATGAACATGGAAATATCTACACCGCTATCTGTATGAACACGGATATATCTACACAGCCATCTGGATGAAGATGGAAATATCTACACCGCTATCTGTATGAACATGGAAATATCTACACCGCTATCTCTATGAACATGGATATATCCACACAGCCTTCTGGATGAACATGGAAATATCTACACCGCTATCTGTGTAAACATGCATACATCTTCACCACTATCTGTATAAACATGGAAATATCTGCACCGCTATCGGTATGAACATGGAAATATCTACACCGCTATCTGTATGAACATGGAAACACCTACACCGCTATCTGTTTGGACATGGAAATATCTACACCGCTATCTGCATGAAAATGGAAATATCTACACTGCTATCTGCATATACATTTAAATATCTACACCGCTATCTCTTTACACATGGAAATAACTACACCACTATCTGTATGAACATGGAAATAACTACACCGCCATCTGTATGAACATGGAAATATCTGCACCGCCATCTGTATGAACATATAAATATCTACACCGCCATCTGTATTAAGATGGAGATATCTACACTGCTATCTGTATAAACATGGAAATATCTACACCGCCATCTGTATGAACACATAAATACAACGCCGTCTGTATTAAGAAGGAAATATCTAAACCGCTATCTGTATAAACATGGAAATATCTACACCGCTGCCTGTATAAACATGGAAATATCAGCACCGCTATCTGTATGAACATGGAAATATCTACACCGCTATCTGTTTGAACATGGAAATATCTACACCGCTATCTGCATGAAAATGGAAATATCTACAAAGCTATCTGCATATACATGGAAATATCTACACAGCTATCTCTTTACACATGGAAATAACTACACCGCTATATCTATAAACATGGAAATATCTACACCGCCATCTGTATGAACATGGAAATATCTGCACCGCCATCTGTATGAACATATAAATATCTACACCACCATCTGTATTAAGAAGGAAATATCTAAACCGCTATCTGTATAAACATGGAAATATCTACACCGCTGCCTGTATAAACATGGAAATATCAGCACCGCTCTCTGTATGAAAATGGAGATATCTACACCGCTATCTGTATGAACATGGAAATATCTACACTGCTATCTGTATGAACACGGAAATAGCTACACCGTTATCTGTATGAACATGGAAATAGCTACACCGCTATCTGTATGAACATGGAAATATCTACACCGCTATCTGTATGAACATGGATATATCTACACAGCCATCTGGATGAACATGGAAATAGCTACACCGCTATCTGTATGAACATGGAAATATCCACACCGCTATCTGTATGAACATGGATATATCTACTCAGCCATCTGGATGAACATGGAAATATCTACACCGCTATCTGTGTAAACATGCATACATCTTCACCGCTATCTGTATAAACATGGAAATATCTACACCGCTATCTGTATGAACATGGAAATATCTGCACCGCTATCTGTATGAACATGGAAATATCTACACCGCTATCTGTTTGAACATGGAAATATCTACACAGCTATCTCTTTACACATGGAAATAACTACACCGCTATCTGTATGAACATGGAAATATCTGCACCACCATCTGTATGAACATATAAATATCTACACCGCCATCTGTATTAAGATGGAGATATCTACACCGCTATCTGTATAAACATGGAAATATCAACACCGCTATCTGTATAAACATGGAAATATCTACACCGCTATCTGTATAATCATGGAAATATCTACACCGCTACCTGTATGAACATGGAAATATCAGCACCGCTATCTGTATGAACATGGAAATATCTACACCGCTATCTGTATGAACATGGAATTATAAACACCTCTATCTGTGTAAACATGCATATATCTTCACCGCTATCTGTATAAACATGGAAATATCTACACTGCTATCTGTATGAACATGGAAATAGCTACACCGCTATCTGTATGAACATGGAAATATCTACACCGCTATCTGTATGAACATGGATATATCTACACCGCTACCTGTATGAACATGGAAATATCAGCACCGCTATCTGTATGAACATGGAAATATCTACACCGCTATCTGTATGAACATGGAAATATTTACTCCGCCATCTGTATGAACATGGATATACGTAAACAGCCCTCTGGATGAACATGGAAATCTCTACACCGCTATCTGTGTAAACATGCATACATCTTCACCGCTATCTGTATAAACATGGAAATATCTACACCGCTATCTCTACGAACATGGAAATATCTACACCGCTATCTGTTTGAACATGGAAATATCTACACCGCTATCTGCATGAAAATGGAAATATCTACACTGCTATCTGCATATACATGGAAATATCTACACAGCTATATCACTTCACATGGAAATAACTACACCGCTATCTGTATGAACTTGGAAATATCCACACCGCCATCTGTATGAACATGGAAATATCTGCACCGCCATCTGTATGAACATATAAATATCTACACCGCCATCTGTATTAAGATGGAGATATCTACACCGCTATGTGTATAAACATGGAAATATCTACACCGCTATCTTTATAAACATGGAAATATCTACACCGCTATCTGTATAAACATGGAAATATCTACACCGCTACCTGTATAAACATGGAAATATCAGCACCGCTATCTGTATTAACATGGAAATATCTACACCGTTATCTGTTTGAACATGGAAATATCTACACCGCTATCTGAATGAACATGGAAATATCTACACCACTATCAGTATGAACAAGGAAATATCTACACCGCTATCTGTATGAACATGGATATATCTACACAGCCCTCTGGATGAACATGGAAATATCCACACCGCTATCTGTGTAAACATACATACATCTTCACCGCTATCTGTATAAACATGGAAATATCTACACCGCTATCTGTACGAACATGGAAATATCTACACAGCTATCTGTTTGAAGATGGAAATACATACACCGCTATCTACATGAAAATGGAAATATCTACACAGCTATCTGCAAAAACATGGAAATATCTTCACAGCTCTCTCTTTACACATGGAAATAACTACACCGCTATCTGTATGAACATGGAAATATCTACACCGCCATCTGTATGAACATGGAAATATCTGCACCGCCATCTGTATGAACATATAAATATCTACACCGCCATCTGTATTAAGATGGAGATAACTAAACCGCTATCTGAATAAACATGGAAATATCAACACCGCTATCTGTATAAACATGGAAATATCTACAACGCTCTCTGTATAACCATGGAAATATCTACACCGCTATCTGTATGAACATGGAAATATCTACACTGCTATCTGTATGAACATGGAAATATCTGCACCGCCGTCTCTATGAACATATAAATATCTACACCGCCATCTGTATTAAGAAGGAAATATCTAAACCGCTATCTGTATAAACATGGAAATATCTACACCGCTGCCTGTATAAACAGGGAAATATCAGCACCGCTATCTGTATGAACATGGAAATATCTACATCGCTATCTGTATGAACATGGAAATATCTACACTGCTGTCTGTATGAACATGGAAATAGCTACACCGTTATCTGTATGAACATGGAAATAGCTACACCACTATCTGTATGAACATGGAAATATCTACACCGCTATCTGTATGAACATGGATATATCTACACAGCCATGTGGATGAACATGGAAATATCTACACCGCTATCTGTATGAACATGGAAATATCTACACCGCTATCTGTATGAACATGGATATATCTACACAGTCATCTGGATGAACATGGAAATATCTACACCGCTATCTGTGTAAACATGCATAGATCTTCAACGCTATCAGTGTAAACATATAAATATCTACACCGCTATCTGTATGAACATGGAAATATCCACACCGCTATCTGTATGAGCATGGAAATATCTACACTGCTATCTGTTTGAACATGGAAATATCTACAACGCTATCTGCATGAAAATGGAAATATCTACACTGCTATCAGCATATTCATTTAAAAATCTGCACAGCTATCTCTTTACACATGGAAATAACTACACCGCTATCTGATTGAACATGGAAATATCTACACCGCCATCTGTGTGAACACCGAAATATCTGCACTGCCATCTGTATGAACATATAAATATCTACACCGCCATCTGTATTAAGATGGAGATATCCACACTGATATCTGTATAAACATGGAAATATCTACACCGCCATCTGTATGAAGATATAAATATCTACACCGCCATCTGTATTAAGAAGGAAATATCTAAACCGCTATCTGTATAAACATGGAGATATCTACACCGCTGCCTGTATAAACAGGAAAATATCAGCACCGCTATCTGTATGAACATGGAAATATCTAGACCGCTATCTGTATGAACATTGAAATATCTACACCGCTATATGTATGAACATGGAAATATCTACACCGCTATCTGTATGAACATGGAAATATCTACACCGCTATCTGTATGAACATGGAAATATCTACACCGCTATCTGCATGAAAATGGAAATATCTACACTGCTATCTGCATATACATGGAAATATCTACACAGCTATCTCTTTACACATGGAAATAACTACACCGCTATCTGTATGAACTTGGAAATATCCACACTGCCATCTGTATGAACATGGAAATATCTGCACCGCCATCTGTATGAACATATAAATATCTACACCGCCATCTGTATTAAGATGGAGATATCTACACCGCCATCTGTATAAACATGGAAATATCTACACCGCTATCTGTATAAACATGGAAATATCTACACCGCTATCTGTATAAACATGGAAATATCTACACCGCTACCTGTATAAACATGGAAATATCAGCACCGCTATCTGTATTAACATGGAAATATCTACACCGCTATCTGTATGAACATGGAAATATCTACACCGCTATCTGAATGAACATGGAAATATCTACACCACTATCAGTATGAACAAGGAAATATCTACACCGCTATCTGTATGAACATGGATATAACTACACAGCCCTCTGGATGAACATGGAAATATCCACACCGCTATCTGTGTAAACATACATACATCTTCACCGCTATCTGTATAAACATGGAAATATCTACACCGCAATCTGTACGAACATGGAAATATCTACACCGCTATCTGTTTGAAGATGGAAATACATACACCGCTATCTGCATGAAAATGGAAATATCTACACAGCTATCTGCATATACATGGAAATATCTACACAGCTATCTCTTTACACATGGAAATAACTACACCGCTATCTGTATGAACATGGAAATATCTACACCGCCATCTGTATGAACATGGAAATATCTGCACCGCCATCTGTATGAACATATAAATATCTACACCGCCATCTGTATTAAGATGGAGATATCTACACCGCTATCTGAATAAACATGGAAATATCTACACCGCTATCTGTATAAACATGGAAATATCTATAACGCTCTCTGTATAACCATGGAAATATCTACACAGCTATCTGTATGAACATGGAAATATCTACACTGCTATCTGTATGAACATGGAAATATCTGCACCGCCGTCTCTATGAACATATAAATATCTACACCGCCATCTGTATTAAGAAGGAAATATCTAAACCGCTATCTGTATAAACATGGAAATATCTACACCGCTGCCTGTATAAACATGGAAATATCAGCACCGCTATCTGTATGAACATGGAAATATCTACATCGCTATCTGTATGAACATGGAAATATCTACACTGCTGTCTGTATGAACATGGAAATAGCTACACCGTTATCTGTATGAACATGGAAATAGTTACACCACTATCTGTATGAACATGGAAATATCTACACCGCTATCTGTATGAACATGGATATATCTACACAGCCATGTGGATGAACATGGAAATATCTACACCGCTATCTGTATGAACATGGAAATATCTACACCGCTATCTGTATGAACATGGATATATCTACACAGCCATCTGGATGAACATGGAAATATCTACACCGCTATCTATGTAAACATGCATAGATCTTCAACGCTATCTGTATAAACATATAAATATCTACACCGCTATCTGTATGAACATGGAAATATCCACACCGCTATCTGTATGAGCATGGAAATATCTACACCGCTATCTGTTTGAACATGGAAATATCTACACCGCTATCTGCATGAAAATGGAAATATCTACACTGCTATCTGCATATTCATTTAAATATCTGCAGAGCTATCTCTTTACACATGGAAATAACTACACCGCTATCTGTTTGAACATGGAAATATCTACACCGCCATCTGTGTGAACACGGAAATATCTGCACTGCCATCTGTATGAACATATAAATATCTACACCGCCATCTGTATTAAGATGGAGATATCTACACTGATATCTGTATAAACATGGAAATATCTACACCGCCATCTGTATGAAGATATTAATATCTACACCGCCATCTGTATTAAGAAGGAAATATCTAAACCGCTATCTGTATAAACATGGAAATATCTACACCGCTGCCTGTATAAACAGGGAAATATCTGCACCGCTATCTGTATGAACATGGAAATATCTAGACCGCTATCTGTATGAACATGGAAATATCTACACCGCTATCTGTATGAACATGGAAATATCTACACCGCTATCTGTATGAACATGGAAATATCTACACCGCTATCTGTTTGAACATGGAAATATCTACACTGCTATCTGCATGAAAATGGAAATATCTACCCTGCTATCTGCATATACATGGAAATATCTACACACCTATATCACTACACATGGAAATAACTACACCGCTATCTGTATGAACATGGAAATATCCACCCCGCCATCTGTATGAACATGGAAATATCTCCACCGCCATCAGTATGAACATATAAATATCTACACCGCCATCTGTATTAAGATGGAGATATCTACACCGCTATCTGAATAAACATGGAAATATCTACACCGCTATCTGTATAAACATGGAAATATCTACACCGCTATCTGTATAAACATGGAAATATCTACACCGCTACCTGTATAAACATGGAAATATCAGCACCGCTATCTGTATGAACATGGAAATATCTACACCGCTATCTGTATGAACATGGAAATATCTACACCGCTATCTGTATAAACATGGAAATATCTACACCGCTACCTGTATAAACATGGAAATAACAGCACCGCTATCTGTATGAACATGGAAATATCTACACCGCTATCTGTATGAACATGGAAATATCTACACCGCTATCTGAATGAACATGGAAATATCTACACCGCTATCAGTATGAACAAGGAAATATCTACACCGCTATCTGTATGAACATGGATATATCTACACAGCCCTCTGTATGAACATGGAAATATCTACACCGCTATCTGTATGAACATGGAAATAGCTACACCGCTATCTGAATGAACATGGAAATATCTACACCGCTACCTGTATAAACAT
Source organism: Gorilla gorilla gorilla (assembly GCF_029281585.2). Taxonomy (NCBI): domain Eukaryota; kingdom Metazoa; phylum Chordata; class Mammalia; order Primates; family Hominidae; genus Gorilla; species Gorilla gorilla. Next base: position 6,835,365 of record NC_086017.1, read on the forward strand.
GGAAATATCAGCACCGCTATCTGTATGAACATGGAAATATCTACACCGCTGCCTGTATAAACATGGAAATATCAGCACCGCTATCTGTATGAACATGGAAATATCTACATCGCTATCTGTATGAACATGGAAATATCTACACTGCTCTCTGTATGAACATGGAAATATCTACACCGCTATCTGTATGAACATGGAAATAGCTACACCAATATCTGTATGAACATGGAAATATCTTCAACGCCATCTGTATGAACATGGATATATCTACACAGCTATCTGTATGAACATGGAATTATAAACACCTCTATCTGTGTAAACATGCATATATCTTCACCGCTATCTGTATAAACATGGAAATATCTACACTGCTATCTGTATGAACATGGAAATAGCTACACCGCTATCTGTATGAACATGGAAATATCTACACCGCTATCTGTATGAACATGGATATATCTACACCGCTACCTGTATGAACATGGAAATATCAGCACCGCTATCTGTATGAACATGGAAATATCTACACCGCTATCTGTATGAACATGGAAATATTTACTCCGCCATCTGTATGAACATGGATATACGTAAACAGCCCTCTGGATGAACATGGAAATCTCTACACCGCTATCTGTGTAAACATGCATACATCTTCACCGCTATCTGTATAAACATGGAAATATCTACACCGCTATCTCTACGAACATGGAAATATCTACACCGCTATCTGTTTGAACATGGAAATATCTACACCGCTATCTGCATGAAAATGGAAATATCTACACTGCTATCTGCATATACATGGAAATATCTACACAGCTATATCACTTCACATGGAAATAACTACACCGCTATCTGTATGAACTTGGAAATATCCACACCGCCATCTGTATGAACATGGAAATATCTGCACCGCCATCTGTATGAACATATAAATATCTACACCGCCATCTGTATTAAGATGGAGATATCTACACCGCTATGTGTATAAACATGGAAATATCTACACCGCTATCTTTATAAACATGGAAATATCTACACCGCTATCTGTATAAACATGGAAATATCTACACCGCTACCTGTATAAACATGGAAATATCAGCACCGCTATCTGTATTAACATGGAAATATCTACACCGTTATCTGTTTGAACATGGAAATATCTACACCGCTATCTGAATGAACATGGAAATATCTACACCACTATCAGTATGAACAAGGAAATATCTACACCGCTATCTGTATGAACATGGATATATCTACACAGCCCTCTGGATGAACATGGAAATATCCACACCGCTATCTGTGTAAACATACATACATCTTCACCGCTATCTGTATAAACATGGAAATATCTACACCGCTATCTGTACGAACATGGAAATATCTACACAGCTATCTGTTTGAAGATGGAAATACATACACCGCTATCTACATGAAAATGGAAATATCTACACAGCTATCTGCAAAAACATGGAAATATCTTCACAGCTCTCTCTTTACACATGGAAATAACTACACCGCTATCTGTATGAACATGGAAATATCTACACCGCCATCTGTATGAACATGGAAATATCTGCACCGCCATCTGTATGAACATATAAATATCTACACCGCCATCTGTATTAAGATGGAGATAACTAAACCGCTATCTGAATAAACATGGAAATATCAACACCGCTATCTGTATAAACATGGAAATATCTACAACGCTCTCTGTATAACCATGGAAATATCTACACCGCTATCTGTATGAACATGGAAATATCTACACTGCTATCTGTATGAACATGGAAATATCTGCACCGCCGTCTCTATGAACATATAAATATCTACACCGCCATCTGTATTAAGAAGGAAATATCTAAACCGCTATCTGTATAAACATGGAAATATCTACACCGCTGCCTGTATAAACAGGGAAATATCAGCACCGCTATCTGTATGAACATGGAAATATCTACATCGCTATCTGTATGAACATGGAAATATCTACACTGCTGTCTGTATGAACATGGAAATAGCTACACCGTTATCTGTATGAACATGGAAATAGCTACACCACTATCTGTATGAACATGGAAATATCTACACCGCTATCTGTATGAACATGGATATATCTACACAGCCATGTGGATGAACATGGAAATATCTACACCGCTATCTGTATGAACATGGAAATATCTACACCGCTATCTGTATGAACATGGATATATCTACACAGTCATCTGGATGAACATGGAAATATCTACACCGCTATCTGTGTAAACATGCATAGATCTTCAACGCTATCAGTGTAAACATATAAATATCTACACCGCTATCTGTATGAACATGGAAATATCCACACCGCTATCTGTATGAGCATGGAAATATCTACACTGCTATCTGTTTGAACATGGAAATATCTACAACGCTATCTGCATGAAAATGGAAATATCTACACTGCTATCAGCATATTCATTTAAAAATCTGCACAGCTATCTCTTTACACATGGAAATAACTACACCGCTATCTGATTGAACATGGAAATATCTACACCGCCATCTGTGTGAACACCGAAATATCTGCACTGCCATCTGTATGAACATATAAATATCTACACCGCCATCTGTATTAAGATGGAGATATCCACACTGATATCTGTATAAACATGGAAATATCTACACCGCCATCTGTATGAAGATATAAATATCTACACCGCCATCTGTATTAAGAAGGAAATATCTAAACCGCTATCTGTATAAACATGGAGATATCTACACCGCTGCCTGTATAAACAGGAAAATATCAGCACCGCTATCTGTATGAACATGGAAATATCTAGACCGCTATCTGTATGAACATTGAAATATCTACACCGCTATATGTATGAACATGGAAATATCTACACCGCTATCTGTATGAACATGGAAATATCTACACCGCTATCTGTATGAACATGGAAATATCTACACCGCTATCTGCATGAAAATGGAAATATCTACACTGCTATCTGCATATACATGGAAATATCTACACAGCTATCTCTTTACACATGGAAATAACTACACCGCTATCTGTATGAACTTGGAAATATCCACACTGCCATCTGTATGAACATGGAAATATCTGCACCGCCATCTGTATGAACATATAAATATCTACACCGCCATCTGTATTAAGATGGAGATATCTACACCGCCATCTGTATAAACATGGAAATATCTACACCGCTATCTGTATAAACATGGAAATATCTACACCGCTATCTGTATAAACATGGAAATATCTACACCGCTACCTGTATAAACATGGAAATATCAGCACCGCTATCTGTATTAACATGGAAATATCTACACCGCTATCTGTATGAACATGGAAATATCTACACCGCTATCTGAATGAACATGGAAATATCTACACCACTATCAGTATGAACAAGGAAATATCTACACCGCTATCTGTATGAACATGGATATAACTACACAGCCCTCTGGATGAACATGGAAATATCCACACCGCTATCTGTGTAAACATACATACATCTTCACCGCTATCTGTATAAACATGGAAATATCTACACCGCAATCTGTACGAACATGGAAATATCTACACCGCTATCTGTTTGAAGATGGAAATACATACACCGCTATCTGCATGAAAATGGAAATATCTACACAGCTATCTGCATATACATGGAAATATCTACACAGCTATCTCTTTACACATGGAAATAACTACACCGCTATCTGTATGAACATGGAAATATCTACACCGCCATCTGTATGAACATGGAAATATCTGCACCGCCATCTGTATGAACATATAAATATCTACACCGCCATCTGTATTAAGATGGAGATATCTACACCGCTATCTGAATAAACATGGAAATATCTACACCGCTATCTGTATAAACATGGAAATATCTATAACGCTCTCTGTATAACCATGGAAATATCTACACAGCTATCTGTATGAACATGGAAATATCTACACTGCTATCTGTATGAACATGGAAATATCTGCACCGCCGTCTCTATGAACATATAAATATCTACACCGCCATCTGTATTAAGAAGGAAATATCTAAACCGCTATCTGTATAAACATGGAAATATCTACACCGCTGCCTGTATAAACATGGAAATATCAGCACCGCTATCTGTATGAACATGGAAATATCTACATCGCTATCTGTATGAACATGGAAATATCTACACTGCTGTCTGTATGAACATGGAAATAGCTACACCGTTATCTGTATGAACATGGAAATAGTTACACCACTATCTGTATGAACATGGAAATATCTACACCGCTATCTGTATGAACATGGATATATCTACACAGCCATGTGGATGAACATGGAAATATCTACACCGCTATCTGTATGAACATGGAAATATCTACACCGCTATCTGTATGAACATGGATATATCTACACAGCCATCTGGATGAACATGGAAATATCTACACCGCTATCTGTGTAAACATGCATAGATCTTCAACGCTATCTGTATAAACATATAAATATCTACACCGCTATCTGTATGAACATGGAAATATCCACACCGCTATCTGTATGAGCATGGAAATATCTACACCGCTATCTGTTTGAACATGGAAATATCTACACCGCTATCTGCATGAAAATGGAAATATCTACACTGCTATCTGCATATTCATTTAAATATCTGCAGAGCTATCTCTTTACACATGGAAATAACTACACCGCTATCTGTTTGAACATGGAAATATCTACACCGCCATCTGTGTGAACACGGAAATATCTGCACTGCCATCTGTATGAACATATAAATATCTACACCGCCATCTGTATTAAGATGGAGATATCTACACTGATATCTGTATAAACATGGAAATATCTACACCGCCATCTGTATGAAGATATTAATATCTACACCGCCATCTGTATTAAGAAGGAAATATCTAAACCGCTATCTGTATAAACATGGAAATATCTACACCGCTGCCTGTATAAACAGGGAAATATCTGCACCGCTATCTGTATGAACATGGAAATATCTAGACCGCTATCTGTATGAACATGGAAATATCTACACCGCTATCTGTATGAACATGGAAATATCTACACCGCTATCTGTATGAACATGGAAATATCTACACCGCTATCTGTTTGAACATGGAAATATCTACACTGCTATCTGCATGAAAATGGAAATATCTACCCTGCTATCTGCATATACATGGAAATATCTACACACCTATATCACTACACATGGAAATAACTACACCGCTATCTGTATGAACATGGAAATATCCACACCGCCATCTGTATGAACATGGAAATATCTCCACCGCCATCAGTATGAACATATAAATATCTACACCGCCATCTGTATTAAGATGGAGATATCTACACCGCTATCTGAATAAACATGGAAATATCTACACCGCTATCTGTATAAACATGGAAATATCTACACCGCTATCTGTATAAACATGGAAATATCTACACCGCTACCTGTATAAACATGGAAATATCAGCACCGCTATCTGTATGAACATGGAAATATCTACACCGCTATCTGTATGAACATGGAAATATCTACACCGCTATCTGTATAAACATGGAAATATCTACACCGCTACCTGTATAAACATGGAAATAACAGCACCGCTATCTGTATGAACATGGAAATATCTACACCGCTATCTGTATGAACATGGAAATATCTACACCGCTATCTGAATGAACATGGAAATATCTACACCGCTATCAGTATGAACAAGGAAATATCTACACCGCTATCTGTATGAACATGGATATATCTACACAGCCCTCTGTATGAACATGGAAATATCTACACCGCTATCTGTATGAACATGGAAATAGCTACACCGCTATCTGAATGAACATGGAAATATCTACACCGCTACCTGTATAAACATGGAAATATCAGCACCGCTATCTGTATGAACATGGAAATATCTACACCGCTGCCTGTATAAACATGGAAATATCAGCACCGCTATCTGTATGAACATGGAAATATCTACATCGCTATCTGTATGAACATGGAAATATCTACACTGCTCTCTGTATGAACATGGAAATATCTACACCGCTATCTGTATGAACATGGAAATAGCTACACCAATATCTGTATGAACATGGAAATATCTTCAACGCCATCTGTATGAACATGGATATATCTACACAGCTATCTGTATGAACATGGAATTATAAACACCTCTATCTGTGTAAACATGCATATATCTTCACCGCTATCTGTATAAACATGGAAATATCTACACTGCTATCTGTATGAACATGGAAATAGCTACACCGCTATCTGAATGAACATGGAAATATCTACACCGCTATCTGTATGAACATGGATATATCTACACAGCCATCTGGATGAACATGGAAATATCTACAGCGCTATCTGTGTAAACATGCATACATCTTCACCGTTATCTGTATAAACATGGAAATATCTACACCGCTATCTGTAAGAACATGGAAATGTCTGCACCGCTATCTGTATGCACATGGAAATATCTACACTGCTATCTGTTTGAACATGGAAATATCTACACCGCTATCTGCATGAAAATGGAAATATCTACACTGCTATCTGCATATACATGGAAATATCTACACAGCTATTTCTTTACACATGGAAATAACTACACCGCTATCTGTATGAACATGGAAATATCTACACCGCCATGTGTATGAACATGGAAATATCTGCACCGCCATCTGTATGAACATATAAATATCTACACCGCCATCTGTATTAAGATGGAGATATCTACACCGCTATCTGTATAAACATGGAAATATCTACACGGCTATCTGTATAAACATGGAAATATCTACACCGCTATCTGTATAAACATGGAAATATCTACACCGCTACCTGTATAAACATAGAAATATCAGCACCGCTATCTGTATGAACATGGAAATATCTACACCGCTATCTGTATGAACATGGAAGTATCTACACCGCTATCTGTATGAACATGGATATATCTAAACAGCCCTCTGGATGAACATGGAAATATCCACACCGCTATCTGTGTAAACATGCATACAACTTCACCGCTATCTGAATAAACATGGAAATATCTACACCGATATCTGTATGAACATGGAAATATCTACACCGCTATCTCTTTGAAGATGGAAATATATACACCGCTACCTGCATGAAAATGGAAATATCTACACAGCTATCTGCATATACATGGCAATATCTACACAGCTATCTCTTTACACATGGAAATAACTACACCGCTATCTGTATTAACATGGAAATATCTACACTGCCATCTGTATGTACATGGAAATATCTGCACCGCCATCTGTATGAACATATAAATATCTACACCGCCATCTGTATTAAGATGGAGATATCTACACCGCTATCTGTATAAACATGGAAATATTTACACCGCTATCTGTATAAACATGGAAATATCTACACCGCTATCTGTATAAACATGGAAATATCTACACCGCTACCTGTATGAACATGGAAATATAAGCACCGCTATCGGTATGAACATGGAAATATCTACACCGCTATCTGTATGAACATGGAAATAGCTACACCAATATCAGTATGAACGTGGAAATATCTTCAACGCCATCTGTATGAACATGGATATATCTACACAGCCATCTGTATGAACATGGAAATATCTACACCGCTATCTGTATGAACATGGAAATATCTACACCGCTATCTGTATGAACATGGAAATATCTACACCGCTATCTGTTTGAACATGGAAATATCTACACCGCTGTCTGCATGAAAATGGAAATATCTACACAGCTATCTGCATATACATGGGAATATCTACACAGCTATCTCTTAACACATGGAAATAACTACACCGCTATCTCTATAAACATGGAAATATCTACACCGCCACCTGTATGAAATTGGAAATATCTGCACCGCCATCTGTATGAACATATAAATATCTACACTGCCATCTGTATTAAGAAGGAAATATCTATACCACTATCTGTATGACCATTGAAATATCTACACCGCTATCTGTATGAACATGGAAATATCTACACCGCTATCTGTGTAAACATGCATACTTCTTCACCGCTATCTGTATAAACATGGAAATGTCTACAAGGCTATCTGTATGAACATGGAAATATCTACACCGCTATCTGTACGAACATGGAAATATCTAAACCGCTATCTGCATGAAAATAGAAATATCTACACAGCTATCTGCATATACATGGAAATATCTACACAGCTATCTCTTTACACATGGAAATAACTACACCGCTATCTGTATGAACATGGAAATGTCTTCACCGCCATCTGTATGAACACATAAATATCTACACCGCCATCTGTATTAAGATGGAGATACCTACACCGCTATCTGTATAAACATGGAAATATCTACACCGCTATCTGTATAAACATGGAAATATCTACACCGCTATCTGTATAAACATGGAAATATCAGCACCGCTATCTGTATGAACATGAAAAGATCAGCCCCTCTATCTGTATGAACATGGAAATATCTACACCGCTATCTGTATGAACATGGAAATATCAGCACCGCTATCGGTAAGAACATGGAAATATCTACACCGCTATCTGTATGAACATGAAAATAGCTACACCAATATCTGTATGAACATGGAAATATCTTCAACGCCATCTGTATGAACATGGATATATCTACACAGCCATCTGTATGAACATGGAAATATCTACACCGCTATCTGTATGAACATGGAAATATCTACACCGCTATCTGTATGAACACGGAAATATCTACACTGCTATCTGTTTGAACAAGGAAATATCTACACCGCTATCTGTATGAACACGGAAATATCTACACCGCTATCTGTTTGAACATGGAAATATCTAAACCGCTATCTGCTTGAAAATGGAAATATATACACAGCTATCTGCATATACATGGAAATATCTACACAGCTATCTCTTTACACATGGAAATAACTACACCGCTATCTGTATGAACATGGAAAAATCTTCACCGCCATCTGTATGAACATGGATATATCTACACACCCATCTGGATGAACATGGAAATATCTACACGGCTATCTGTATGAACATGGAAATATCTACACTGCTATCTGTGTAAAAATGCATACATCTTCACCGCTATCTGTAAAAACATGGAAATATCTACACTGCTATCTGTATGAACATGGAAATATCTACACCGCTATCTGTTTGAACATGGAAATATCTACACGGCTATCTGCATGAAAATGGAAATATCTACACAGCGATCTGCATATACATGGAAATATCTACAAAACTATCTCTTTACACATAGAAATAAGTACAGCGCTATCTCTATAAACATGGAAATAGCTACACCGCCATCTGTATGAACATGGAAATATCTGCACCGCCATCTGTATGAACATTTAAATATCTACACCACCATCTATATTAAGATGGATATATCTACACCGCTATCTGTATAAACTTAGAAATATCTACACCGCTATCTGTATAAACATGGAAATATCTACACAGCAATCTGTATAAACATGGAAATATCTACACCGCTACCTGTACAAACATGGAAATATCAGCACCACTATCTGTATGAACATGGAAATATCTACACCGCTAGCTCTATGAACATGGAAATATCTACACCGCTATCTGTATGAACATGGAAATATCTACACCGCTATCTGTTTGAACATGGAAATATCTACAAAGCTATCTACATGAAAATGGAAATATCTACACTGCTATCTGCATTTACATTTAAATATCTACACAGCTATCTCTTTACACATGGAAATAACTACACCGCTATCTGTATGAATATGGAAATATCTACACCGCCATCTGTATGAACATGGAAATATCTTCACCGCCATCTGTATGAACATATAAATATCTACACCGCCATCTGTATTAAGATGGAGATATCTGCAATGCTATCTGAATAAAAATGGAAATATCTACACCGCCATCTGTACGAACATATAAAGATCTACACCGCCATCTGTATTAAGAAGGAAATATCTAATCCGCTATCTGTATAAACATGGAAATATCTACACAGCTGCCTGTATAAACATGGAAATATCAGCACCGCTATCTGTTTGAAGATGGAAATATCTACACCGCTATCTGTATAAACATGGAAATATCAGCACCGCTATCTGTAGGAACATGGAAACATCTACACCGCTATCTGTACGAACATGGAAATATCTACACCGCTATCTGTATGAACATGGAAATAGCTACACTGCTATCTGTCTGAACATGGAAATATCTACACCACTATCTGTATAAATATGGAAATATCTACACCGCTACCTGCATAAACATGGAAATATCAGCACCGCTATCTGTATAAACATGGAAATATCTACACCGCTATCTGTATAAACATGGAAATATCTGCACCGCTACCTGTATAAACATGGAAATATCAGCACCGCTATCCGTATGAACATGGAAATATCTACACAGCCATCTGGATGAACATGGAAATATCTAAACCGCTATCGGTATGAACATGGAAATAGCTACACCGCTATCTGTATGAACATGGAAATGTCCACACCGCTATCTGTATGAACAAGGAAATATCTACACCGCCATCTGTATGAACATGGAAATATCTTCACCGCCATCTGTATGAAAATGGATATATCTACACAGCCATCTGGATGAACATGGAAATATCTACACCGCTATCTGTATGAACATGGAAACATCTACACCGCTATCTGTGTAAACATGCATACATCTTCACCGCTATCTGTATAAACATGGAAATATCTACACCGCTACCTGTATAAACATGGAAATATCAGCACCGCTATCTGTATGAACATGGAAATATCTACACCACCATCAGTATTAAGAAGGAAATATCTAAACCGCCATCTGTATTAAGAAGGAAATATCTAAACCGCTATCTGTATAAACATGGAAATATCTACACCGCTGCCTGTATAAACAAGGAAATATCAGCACCGCTATCTGTATGAACATGGAAATATCTACACCGAAAACTGTATGAACATGGGAATAGCTACACCGCTATCTGTATGAACATGGATATATCTACACAGCCATCTGGATGAACATGGAAATATCTACACCGCAATCTCTGTAAACATGCAGAGATCTTCACCGCTATCTGTATAAACATGGAAATATCTACACCGCTATCTGTATGAACATGGAAATATCTACACCGCTATCTGTATGAACATGGAAATATCTACACCGCTATCTGTTTGAACATGGAAATATCTACACCGCTATCTGCATGAAAATGGAAATATCTACACTGCTATCTGCATATACATTTAAATATCTACACAGCTATCTCTTTACACATGGAAATAACTACACCGCTATCTGTATGAACATGGAAATATTTACACCGCCATCTGTATGAACATGGAAATATCTGCACCGCCATCTGTATGAACATATAAATATCTACACCGCCATCTGTATTAAGATGGAGATATCTACACTGCTATCTGTATAAACGTGGAAATATCTACACCGCTATCTGTATAAACATGGAAATATCTACACCGCTACCTGTATAAACATGGAAATATCTACACCACTACCTGTATAAACATGGAAATATCAGCACCGCTATCTGTATGAACATGGAAATATCTACACCGCCATCTGTATGAACATGGAAATATCTACACCGCTATCTGTATGAACATGGAAATATCTACACCGCTATCTGTATGAACATGGAAATAACTACACCGCTATCTGTTTGAACATGGAAATATCTACACCGCTGTCTGCATGAAAATGGAAATATCCACACAGCTATCTGCAAATACATGGAAATGTCTACACAGCTATCTCTTAACACATGGAAATAACTACACCGCTATCTCTATAAACATGGAAATATCTACACCGCCATCTGTATGAACATGGAAATATCTGCACCGCCAACTGTATGAACATATAAATATCTACAACGCCATCTGTATGAACATGGATATATCTACACAGCCATCTGGATGAACATGGAAATATCTACACCGCTATCTGTATAAACTTGGAAATATCTACACCGCTATCTGTATAAACATGGAAATATCTACACCGCAATCTGTATAAACATGGAAATATCTACACCGCTACCTGTACAAACATGGAAATATCAGCACCGCTATCTCTATGAACATGGAAATATCTACACCGCTAGCTCTATGAACATGGAAATATCTACACTGCTATCTGTATGAACATGGAAATATCTATACCGCTATCTGTTTGAACATGGAAATATCTACACCGCTATCTGCATGAAAATGGAAATATCTACACTGCTATCTGCATATACATTTAAATATCTACACAGCTATCTCTTTACACATGGAAATAACTACTCCGCTATCTGTATGAATATCGAAATATCTACACCGCCATCTGTATGAACATGGAAATATCTGCACCGCCATCTGTATGAACTTATAAATATCTACACCGCCATCTGTATTAAGATGGAGATATGTACACTGCTATCTGTATAAACATGGAAATATCTACACCGCCATCTGTACGAACATATAAATATCTACACCGCCATCTGTATTAAGAAGGAAATATCTAAACCGCTATCTGTATAAACATGGAAATATCTACACAGCTGCCTGTATAAACATGGAAATATCAGCACCGCTATCTGTATGAACATGGAAATATCTACACCGCTATCTGTATAAACATGGAAATTTCTACACCGCTACCTGTATAAACATGGAAATATCAGCACTGCTATCTGTAGGAACATGGAAATATCTACACCGCTATCTGTACGAACATGGAAATATCTACACCGCTATCTGTATGAACATGGAAATAGCTACACTGCTATCTGTATGAACATGGAAATATCTACACCACTATCTGTATGAACATTTAAATATCTACACCGCTATCTGTATGAACATGGATATATCTACACAGCCATCTGGATGAACATGGAAATATGTACACCGCTATCTGTATGAACATGGAAATATCTACACCGCTATCTGTGTAAACATGCATACATCTTCACCGCTATCTGTATAAACATGGAAATATCTACACCGCTATCTGTATGAACATGGAAATGTCTGCACCGCTATATGTATGAACATGGAAATATCTACACCGCTATCTGTTTGAACATGGAAATATCTACACTGCTATCTGCAAGAAAATGGAAATATCTACACTGCAATCTGCACATACATGGAAATATCGACACAGCTATCTCTTTACACATGGAAATAACTACACCGCTATCTGTATGAACATGGAAATATCTACACCGCTATCTGTATGAACAAGGAAATATCAACACCGCTATCTGTATGAACATGGAAATATCTTCACCGCCATCTGTATGAACATGGATATATCTACAAAGCCATCTGGATGAACATGGAAATATCTACACAGCTATCTGTATGAACATGGAAATAGCTACACCTCTATCTGTATGAACATGGAAATACCTACACCGCTATCTGTATGAACATGGAAAGATCTACACCGCTATCTGTATGAACATGGAAATATCTTCACCGCCATCTGTATGAAGATGGATATATCTACACAGCCATCTGGATGAACATGGAAATATCTACACCGCTATCTGTATGAAGATGGAAATATCTACACCGCTATCTGCGTAAACATGCATACATCTTCACCGCTATCTGTATAAACATGGTAATATCTACACCGGTATCTGTATGAACATGGAAATATCTACACTGCTATCTGTTTGAACATGGAAATATCTACACCGCTATCTGCATGAAAATGGAAATATCTACACAGCTATCTGCATATACATGGAAATATCTACAAAGCTATTTCTTTACACATGGAAATAGCTACTCCGCTGTCTCTATAAACATGGAAATATCTACACCGCCATCTGTATGACCATGGAAATATCTGCACCGCCATCTGTATGAACATATAAATATCTACACCGCCATCTGTATTAAGATGGAGATATCTACACCGCTATCTGTATAAACATGGAAATATCTACACCGTTATCTGTATAAACATGGAAATATCTACACTGCTATCTGTATAAACATGTAAATATCTACACCGCTACATGTATAAACAAGGAAATATCAGCACCGCTATCTGTATGAACATGGAAATATCTACACAGCCATCTGGATGAACATAGAAATATCTACACCGCTATCTGTATGAACATGGAAATAGCTACACCGCTATCTGTATGAACATGGAAATAGCTACACCGCTATCTGTATGAACATGGAAATATCTACACCTCTATCTGTATGAACATGGAAATATCTACACCGTTATCTGTATGAACATGGGAATATCTACACCACTATCTGTATAAATATGGAAATATCTACACCGCTACCTGTATAAACATGGAAATATCAGCACCGCTATCTGTATAAACATGGAAATATCCACACCGCTATCTGTATAAACATGGAAATATCTACACCGCTACCTGTATAAACATGGAAATATCAGCACCGCTATCCGTATGAACATGGAAATATCTACACAGCCATCTGGATGAACATGGAAATATCTACACCGCTATCTGTATGAACATGGAAATAGCTACACCGCTATCTGTATGAACATGGAAATGTCCACACCGCTATCTGTATGAACATGGAAATATCTACACCGCCATCTGTATGAACATGGAAATATCTTAACCGCCATCTTTATGAACATGGATATATCTACAGAGCCATCTGGATGAACATGGAAATATCTACACCGCTATATGTATGAACATGGAAATAGCTACACCGCTATCTGTATGAACATGGAAATATCTACACCGCTATCTGTATGAACAAGGAAATATCTACACCGCTAACTGTATGAACAAGGAAATACCTTCACCGCCATCTGTATGAACATGGATATATCTACACAGCCATCTGGATGAACATGGAAATATCTACACCGCTATCTGTATGAACATGGAAACATCTACACCGCTATCTGTGTAAACATGCATACATCCTCACCGCTATCTGTATAAACATGGAAATATCTACACTGCTACCTGTATAAACATGAAAATATCAGCACCGCTATCTGTATGAACATGGAAATATCTACACAGCCATCAGGATGAAAATGGAAATATCTACACCCCTATCTGTATGAACATGGAAATAGCTACACTGCTATCTGTATGAACATGGAAATGTCCACACAGCTATCTGTATGAACATGGAAATATCTACACCGCCATCTGTATGAACATGGAAATATCTTCACCGCTATATGTATGAACATGGAAATAGCTACACCGCTATCTGTATGAACATGGAAATATCTACACCGCTATCTGTATGAACATGGAAATATCTTCACCGCCATCGGTGTGAACATGGATATATCTACACAGCCATCTGGATGAACATGGAAATATCTACACAGCTATCTGTATGAACATGGAAATATCTACACCGCAGTCTGTATGAACATGGAAATATCTACACCGCTGTCTGTATGAACATGGAAATATCTACACTGCTATCTGTTTGAAGATGGAAATATATACACCGCTATCTGCATGAAAATGGAAATATCTACACAGCTATCTGCATATACATGGAAATATCCACACAGCTATCCCTTTACACATGGAAATAACTACAATGCCAACTATATGAACATGGAAATATCTGCATCGCAATCTGTATGAACATATAAATATCTACACCGCCATCTGTATTAAGATGGAGATATCTACACCGCTATCTGTATAAACATGGAAATATCTACACCGCCATCTGTATTAAGATGGAGATATCTACACCGCTATCTGTATAAACATGGAAATATCTACACCGCAATCTGTATAAACATGGAAATAGCTACACCGCTATCTGAATGAACATGGAAATATCTACACCACTATCTGTATGAACATGGAAATAGCTACACCGCTATCTGAAACAACATGGAAATAGATACACCGCTTTCTGTATGAACATGGAAATATCTACACCGCTATCTGTATGAACATGGAAATATCTTCACCACCTTCTGTACGAACATGAGTATGTCTACACAGCCATCTGGATGAACATGGAAATATCTACACCGCTATCTGTATGAACAAGGAAATATATACACCACTATCTGTGTAAACATGCATAAATCTTCACCGCTATCTGTATAAACATGGAAATATCTACACCGCTATCTGTATGAACATGGAAATATCTACACCGCTATCTGTTTGAACATGGAAATATCTACACCGCTATCTGCATGAAAATGGAAATATCTACACAGCTATCTGCATATACATGGAAATATCTACAAAGCTATCTCTTTACACATGGAAATAACTACACCGCCTTCTCTATAAACATGGAAATATCTACACCGCCATCTGTATGAACATGGAAATATCTGCACCGCCATCTGTATGAACACATAAATATCTACACCGTCATCTGTATTAAGATGGAGATATGTACACCACTATCTGTATAAACATGGAAATATCTACACCGCTATCTGTATAAACATGGAAATATCTACAACGATATCTGTATGAACATGGAAATATCTTCACCGCCATCTGTATGAACATAGATATATCTACACAGCCATCTGGATGAACATGGAAATATCAGCACCGCTGTCTTTATGAACATGGAAATATCTACACCGCTATCTGTTTGAACATGGAAATATCTACACCGCTATCTGCATGAAAATGGAAATATCTACACTGCTATCTGCATATACATTTAAATATCTACACAGCTATCTCTTTACACATGGAAATAACTACACCGCTATCTGTATGAACATGGAAATATTTACACCGCCATCTGTATGAACATGGAAATATCTGCACCGCCATCTGTATGAACATATAAATATCTACACCGCCATCTGTATTAAGATGGAGATATCTACACTGCTATCTGTATAAACGTGGAAATATCTACACCGCTATCTGTATAAACATGGAAATATCTACACCGCTATCTGTGTAAACATGCATACATCTTCACCACTATCTGTATAAACATGGAAATATCTATACTGCTATCTATATGAACATGGAAATATCTACAGCGCTATCTGTTTGAACATGGAAATATCTACACCGCTATCAGCATGAAAATGGAAATGTCTACAAAGCTATCTGCATATACATGGAAATATCTATACAGCTATCTCTTTACACACGGAAATAACTACACCGCTATCTCTATAAACATGGAAATATCTACACCGCCATCTGTATGAACATGGAAATATCTGCACCGCCGTCTGTATTCACATATGAATATCTACACCGCCGTCTGTATTAAGATGGAGATATCTACACCGCTATCTGTATAAACATGAAAATATCTACACCGCTATCTGTATAAACATGGAAATATCTACACCGCTATCTGTATAAACATGGAAATATCTACACCGCTACCTGTATAAACATGGAAATATCAGCACTGCAATCTGTATGAACATGGAAATATCTACACCGCTATCTGTATGAACATGGAAATATCTACACCACTATCTGTATGAACATGGAAATAGCTACACAGCCATCTGCATGAACATAGAAATATCTACACCGCTATCAGTATGAACATGGAAATATCTACACCGCTATCTGTATGAACATGGAAATATCTACACCGCTATCTGTATGAACGTATAAATATCTACACCGCCATCTGTATTAAGATGGAGATATCTACACCGCTATCTGTATAAACATGGAAATATCTACACCGATATCTGTATGAACATGGAAATATCTTCACCGCCATCTGTATGAACATGGATATATCTATACTGCCATCTGGATGAACATGGAAATATCTACACCGCTATCTCTATGAACATGGAAATATCTACACCGCTACATGTATAAACAAGGAAATATCAGCACCGCTATCTGTATGAACATGGAAATATCTACACCGCTATCTGTATGAACATGGAAATATCTACACCACTATCTGTATAAATATGGAAATATCTACACCGCTACCTGTATAAACATGGAAATAGCACCGTTATCTGTATAAACATGGAAATATCCACACCGCTATCTGTATAAACATGGAAATATCTACACCGCTACCTGTATAAACATGGAAATATCAGCACCGCTATCCGTATGAACATGGAAATATCTACACAGCCATCTGGATGAACATGGAAATATCTACACCGCTATCTGTATGAACATGGAAATAGCTACACCGCTATCTGTATGAACATGGAAATGTCCACACCGCTATCTGTATGAACATGGAAATATCTTCACCGCCATCTGTATGAACATGGATATATCTACAGAGCCATCTGGATGAACATGGAAATATCTACACCGCTATATGTATGAACATGGAAATATCTACACCGCTATCTGTATGAACAAGGAAATATCTACACCGCTATCTGTATGAACATGGAAATATCTTCACCGCCATCTGTATGAACATGGATATATCTACACAGCCATCTGGATGAACATGGAAATATCTACACCGCTATCTGTATGAACCTGGAAACATCTACACCGCTATCTGTGCAAACATGCATACATCCTCACCGCTATCTGTATAAACATGGAAATATCTACAACGCTACCTGTATAAACATGGAAATATCAGCACCGCTATCCGTATGAACATGGAAATATCTACAACGCCATCTGGATGAACATGGAAATATCTACACCGCTATCTGTATGAACATGGAAATAGCTACACCGCTATCTGTATGAACATGGAAATATCTACACCGCCATCTGTATGAACATGGAAATATCTTCACCGCCATCTGTATGAACATGGATATATCTAAAGAGCCATCTGGATGAACATGGAAATATCTACACCGCTATATGTATGAACATGGAAATAGCTACACCGCTATCTGTATGAACATGGAAATAGCTACACAGCCATCTGCATGAACATAGAAATATCTACACCGCTATCTGTATGAACATGGAAATATCTACACCGCTATCTGTATGAACATGGAAATATCTACACCGCTATCTGTATGAACATATAAATATCTACACCGCCATCTGTATTAAGATGGAGATATCTACACCGCTATCTGTATAAACATGGAAATATCTACACCGATATCTGTATGAACATGGAAATATCTTCACCGCCATCTGTATGAACATGGATATATCTATAATGCCATCTGGATGAACATGGAAATATCTACACCACTATCTCTATGAACATGGAAATATCTACACCGCTACATGTATAAACAAGGAAATATCAGCACCGCTATCTGTATGAACATGGAAATATCTACACCGCTATCTGTATGAACATGGAAATATCTACACCACTATCTGTATAAATATGGAAATATCTACACCGCTACCTGTATAAACATGAAAATATCAGCACCGTTATCTGTATAAACATGGAAATATCCACTCCGCTTTCTGTATAAACATGGAAATATCTACACCGCTACCTGTATAAACATGGAAATATCAGCACCGCTATCCATATGAACATGGAAATATCTACACAGCCATCTGGATGAACATGGAAATATCTACACCGCTATCTGTATGAACATGGAAATAGCTACACCGCTATCTGTATGAACATGGAAATGTCCACACCGCTATCTGTATGAACATGGAAATATCTACACTGCCATCTGTATGAACATGGAAATATCTTCACCGCCATCTGTATGAACATGGATATATCTACAGAGCCATCTGGATGAACATGGAAATATCTACACCGCTATATGTATGAACATGGAAATAGCTACACCGCTATCTGTATGAACATGGAAATATCTACACCGCTATCTGTATGAACAAGGAAATATCTACACCGCTATCTGTATGAACATGGAAATATCTTCACCGCCATCTGTATGAACATGGATATATCTACACAGCCATCTGGATGAACATGGAAATATCTACACCGCTATCTGTATGAACCTGGAAACATCTACACCGCTATCTGTGCAAACATGCATACATCCTCACCGCTATCTGTATAAACATGGAAATATCTACAATGCTACCTGTATAAACATGGAAATATCAGCACCGCTATCCGTATGAACATGGAAATATCTACAACGCCATCTGGATGAACATGGAAATATCTACACCGCTACCTGTATGAACATGGAAATAGCTACACCGCTATCTGTATGAACATGGAAATATCTACACCGCCATCTGTATGAACATGGAAATATCTTCACCGCCATCTGTATGAACATGGATATATCTAAAGAGCCATCTGGATGAACATGGAAATATCTACACCGCTATATGTATGAACATGGAAATAGCTACACCGCTATCTGTATGAACATGGAAATATCTATACCGCTTTCTGTATGAACAACGAAATATCTACACCGCTATCTGTATGAACATGGAAATATCTTCACCGCTATATGTATGAACATGGAAATAGCTACACCGCTATCTGTATGAACATGGAAATATCTACACCGCTATCTGTATGAACATGGAAATATCTTCACAGCCATCTGTGTGAACATGGATATATCTACACAGCCATCTGGATGAACATGGAAATATCTACACCGCTATCTGTATGAACATGGAAATATCTACACCGCTATCTGTGTAAACATGCATACATCTTCACCACTATCTGTATAAACATGGAAATATCTATACTGCTATCTATATGAACATGGAAATATCTACACCGCTATCAGCATGAAAATGGAAATGTCTACAAAGCTATCTGCATATACATGGAAATATCTATACAGCTATCTCTTTACACACGGAAATAACTACACCGCTATCTCTATAAACATGGAAATATCTACACCGCCATCTGTATGAACATGGAAATATCTGCACCGCCGTCTGTATGCACATATAAATATCTAAACCGCCGTCTGTATTAAGATGGAGATATCTACACCGCTATCTGTATAAACATGAAAATATCTACACCGCTATCTGTATAAACATGGAAATATCTACACCGCTATCTGTATAAACATGGAAATATCTACACCGCTACCTGTATAAACATGGAAATATCAGCACTGCAATCTGTATGAACATGGAAATATCTACACCGCTATCTGTATGAACATGGAAATATCTACACCACTATCTGTATGAACATGGAAATAGCTACACAGCCATCTGCATGAACATAGAAATATCTACACCGCTATCTGTATGAACATGGAAATATCTACACCGCTATCTGTATGAACATGGAAATATCTACACCGCTATCTGTATGAACATATAAATATCTACACCGCCATCTGTATTAAGATGGAGATATCTACACCGCTATCTGTATAAACATGGAAATATCTACACCGATATCTGTATGAACATGGAAATATCTTCACCGCCATCTGTATGAACATGGATATATCTATACTGCCATCTGGATGAACATGGAAATATCTACACCGCAATCTCTATGAACATGGAAATATCTACACCGCTATATGTATGAACATGGAAATATCTACACCGCTATCTGTATGAACATGGAAATATCTACACCGCTATCTGTATGAACATGGAAATATCTACACCGCTATCTGCATGAAAATGGAAATATCTACACTGCTATCTGCATATACATGGAAATATCTACACAGCTATCTCTTTACACATGGAAATAACTACACCGCTATCTGTATGAACTTGGAAATATCCACACTGCCATCTGTATGAACATGGAAATATCTGCACCGCCATCTGTATGAACATATAAATATCTACACCGCCATCTGTATTAAGATGGAGATATCTACACCGCTATCTGTATAAACATGGAAATATCTACACCGCTATCTGTATAAACATGGAAATATCTACACCGCTATCTGTATAAACATGGAAATATCTACACCGCTACCTGTATAAACATGGAAATATCAGCACCGCTATCTGTATTAACATGGAAATATCTACACCGCTATCTGTATGAACATGGAAATATCTACACCGCTATCTGAATGAACATGGAAATATCTACACCACTATCAGTATGAACAAGGAAATATCTACACCGCTATCTGTATGAACATGGATATAACTACACAGCCCTCTGGATGAACATGGAAATATCCACACCGCTATCTGTGTAAACATACATACATCTTCACCGCTATCTGTATAAACATGGAAATATCTACACCGCAATCTGTACGAACATGGAAATATCTACACCGCTATCTGTTTGAAGATGGAAATACATACACCGCTATCTGCATGAAAATGGAAATATCTACACAGCTATCTGCATATACATGGAAATATCTACACAGCTATCTCTTTACACATGGAAATAACTACACCGCTATCTGTATGAACATGGAAATATCTACACCGCCATCTGTATGAACATGGAAATATCTGCACCGCCATCTGTATGAACATATAAATATCTACACCGCCATCTGTATTAAGATGGAGATATCTACACCGCTATCTGAATAAACATGGAAATATCTACACCGCTATCTGTATAAACATGGAAATATCTATAACGCTCTCTGTATAACCATGGAAATATCTACACAGCTATCTGTATGAACATGGAAATATCTACACTGCTATCTGTATGAACATGGAAATATCTGCACCGCCGTCTCTATGAACATATAAATATCTACACCGCCATCTGTATTAAGAAGGAAATATCTAAACCGCTATCTGTATAAACATGGAAATATCTACACCGCTGCCTGTATAAACATGGAAATATCAGCACCGCTATCTGTATGAACATGGAAATATCTACATCGCTATCTGTATGAACATGGAAATATCTACACTGCTGTCTGTATGAACATGGAAATAGCTACACCGTTATCTGTATGAACATGGAAATAGTTACACCACTATCTGTATGAACATGGAAATATCTACACCGCTATCTGTATGAACATGGATATATCTACACAGCCATGTGGATGAACATGGAAATATCTACACCGCTATCTGTATGAACATGGAAATATCTACACCGCTATCTGTATGAACATGGATATATCTACACAGCCATCTGGATGAACATGGAAATATCTACACCGCTATCTGTGTAAACATGCATAGATCTTCAACGCTATCTGTATAAACATATAAATATCTACACCGCTATCTGTATGAACATGGAAATATCCACACCGCTATCTGTATGAGCATGGAAATATCTACACCGCTATCTGTTTGAACATGGAAATATCTACACCGCTATCTGCATGAAAATGGAAATATCTACACTGCTATCTGCATATTCATTTAAATATCTGCAGAGCTATCTCTTTACACATGGAAATAACTACACCGCTATCTGTTTGAACATGGAAATATCTACACCGCCATCTGTGTGAACACGGAAATATCTGCACTGCCATCTGTATGAACATATAAATATCTACACCGCCATCTGTATTAAGATGGAGATATCTACACTGATATCTGTATAAACATGGAAATATCTACACCGCCATCTGTATGAAGATATTAATATCTACACCGCCATCTGTATTAAGAAGGAAATATCTAAACCGCTATCTGTATAAACATGGAAATATCTACACCGCTGCCTGTATAAACAGGGAAATATCTGCACCGCTATCTGTATGAACATGGAAATATCTAGACCGCTATCTGTATGAACATGGAAATATCTACACCGCTATCTGTATGAACATGGAAATATCTACACCGCTATCTGTATGAACATGGAAATATCTACACCGCTATCTGTTTGAACATGGAAATATCTACACTGCTATCTGCATGAAAATGGAAATATCTACCCTGCTATCTGCATATACATGGAAATATCTACACACCTATATCACTACACATGGAAATAACTACACCGCTATCTGTATGAACATGGAAATATCCACACCGCCATCTGTATGAACATGGAAATATCTCCACCGCCATCAGTATGAACATATAAATATCTACACCGCCATCTGTATTAAGATGGAGATATCTACACCGCTATCTGAATAAACATGGAAATATCTACACCGCTATCTGTATAAACATGGAAATATCTACACCGCTATCTGTATAAACATGGAAATATCTACACCGCTACCTGTATAAACATGGAAATATCAGCACCGCTATCTGTATGAACATGGAAATATCTACACCGCTATCTGTATGAACATGGAAATATCTACACCGCTATCTGTATAAACATGGAAATATCTACACCGCTACCTGTATAAACATGGAAATAACAGCACCGCTATCTGTATGAACATGGAAATATCTACACCGCTATCTGTATGAACATGGAAATATCTACACCGCTATCTGAATGAACATGGAAATATCTACACCGCTATCAGTATGAACAAGGAAATATCTACACCGCTATCTGTATGAACATGGATATATCTACACAGCCCTCTGTATGAACATGGAAATATCTACACCGCTATCTGTATGAACATGGAAATAGCTACACCGCTATCTGAATGAACATGGAAATATCTACACCGCTACCTGTATAAACATGGAAATATCAGCACCGCTATCTGTATGAACATGGAAATATCTACACCGCTGCCTGTATAAACATGGAAATATCAGCACCGCTATCTGTATGAACATGGAAATATCTACATCGCTATCTGTATGGACATGGAAATATCTACACTGCTCTCTGTATGAACATGGAAATATCTACACCGCTATCTGTATGAACATGGAAATAGCTACACCAATATCTGTATGAACATGGAAATATCTTCAACGCCATCTGTATGAACATGGATATATCTACACAGCTATCTGTATGAACATGGAATTATAAACACCTCTATCTGTGTAAACATGCATATATCTTCACCGCTATCTGTATAAACATGGAAATATCTACACTGCTATCTGTATGAACATGGAAATAGCTACACCGCTATCTGTATGAACATGGAAATATCTACACCGCTATCTGTATGAACATGGATATATCTACACAGCCATCTGGATGAACATGGAAATATCTACAGCGCTATCTGTGTAAACATGCATACATCTTCACCGTTATCTGTATAAACATGGAAATATCTACACCGCTATCTGTAAGAACATGGAAATGTCTGCACCGCTATCTGTATGCACATGGAAATATCTACACTGCTATCTGTTTGAACATGGAAATATCTACACCGCTATCTGCATGAAAATGGAAATATCTACACTGCTATCTGCATATACATGGAAATATCTACACAGCTATTTCTTTACACATGGAAATAACTACACCGCTATCTGTATGAACATGGAAATATCTACACCGCCATGTGTATGAACATGGAAATATCTGCACCGCCATCTGTATGAACATATAAATATCTACACCGCCATCTGTATTAAGATGGAGATATCTACACCGCTATCTGTATAAACATGGAAATATCTACACGGCTATCTGTATAAACATGGAAATATCTACACCGCTATCTGTATAAACATGGAAATATCTACACCGCTACCTGTATAAACATAGAAATATCAGCACCGCTATCTGTATGAACATGGAAATATCTACACCGCTATCTGTATGAACATGGAAGTATCTACACCGCTATCTGTATGAACATGGATATATCTAAACAGCCCTCTGGATGAACATGGAAATATCCACACCGCTATCTGTGTAAACATGCATACACCTTCACCGCTATCTGAATAAACATGGAAATATCTACACCGATATCTGTATGAACATGGAAATATCTACACCGCTATCTCTTTGAAGATGGAAATATATACACCGCTACCTGCATGAAAATGGAAATATCTACACAGCTATCTGCATATACATGGCAATATCTACACAGCTATCTCTTTACACATGGAAATAACTACACCGCTATCTGTATTAACATGGAAATATCTACACTGCCATCTGTATGTACATGGAAATATCTGCACCGCCATCTGTATGAACATATAAATATCTACACCGCCATCTGTATTAAGATGGAGATATCTACACCGCTATCTGTATAAACATGGAAATATTTACACCGCTATCTGTATAAACATGGAAATATCTACACCGCTATCTGTATAAACATGGAAATATCTACACCGCTACCTGTATGAACATGGAAATATAAGCACCGCTATCGGTATGAACATGGAAATATCTACACCGCTATCTGTATGAACATGGAAATAGCTACACCAATATCAGTATGAACGTGGAAATATCTTCAACGCCATCTGTATGAACATGGATATATCTACACAGCCATCTGTATGAACATGGAAATATCTACACCGCTATCTGTATGAACATGGAAATATCTACACCGCTATCTGTATGAACATGGAAATATCTACACCGCCATCTGTTTGAACATGGAAATATCTACACCGCTGTCTGCATGAAAATGGAAATATCTACACAGCTATCTGCATATACATGGGAATATCTACACAGCTATCTCTTAACACATGGAAATAACTACACCGCTATCTCTATAAACATGGAAATATCTACACCGCCACCTGTATGAAATTGGAAATATCTGCACCGCCATCTGTATGAACATATAAATATCTACACTGCCATCTGTATTAAGAAGGAAATATCTATACCACTATCTGTATGACCATTGAAATATCTACACCGCTATCTGTATGAACATGGAAATATCTACACCGCTATCTGTGTAAACATGCATACTTCTTCACCGCTATCTGTATAAACATGGAAATGTCTACAAGGCTATCTGTATGAACATGGAAATATCTACACCGCTATCTGTACGAACATGGAAATATCTAAACCGCTATCTGCATGAAAATAGAAATATCTACACAGCTATCTGCATATACATGGAAATATCTACACAGCTATCTCTTTACACATGGAAATAACTACACCGCTATCTGTATGAACATGGAAATGTCTTCACCGCCATCTGTATGAACACATAAATATCTACACCGCCATCTGTATTAAGATGGAGATACCTACACCGCTATCTGTATAAACATGGAAATATCTACACCGCTATCTGTATAAACATGGAAATATCTACACCGCTATCTGTATAAACATGGAAATATCAGCACCGCTATCTGTATGAACATGGAAAGATCAGCCCCTCTATCTGTATGAACATGGAAATATCTACACCGCTATCTGTATGAACATGGAAATATCAGCACCGCTATCGGTAAGAACATGGAAATATCTACACCGCTATCTGTATGAACATGAAAATAGCTACACCAATATCTGTATGAACATGGAAATATCTTCAACGCCATCTGTATGAACATGGATATATCTACACAGCCATCTGTATGAACATGGAAATATCTACACCGCTATCTGTATGAACATGGAAATATCTACACCGCTATCTGTATGAACACGGAAATATCTACACTGCTATCTGTTTGAACAAGGAAATATCTACACCGCTATCTGTATGAACACGGAAATATCTACACCGCTATCTGTTTGAACATGGAAATATCTAAACCGCTATCTGCTTGAAAATGGAAATATATACACAGCTATCTGCATATACATGGAAATATCTACACAGCTATCTCTTTACACATGGAAATAACTACACCGCTATCTGTATGAACATGGAAAAATCTTCACCGCCATCTGTATGAACATGGATATATCTACACACCCATCTGGATGAACATGGAAATATCTACACGGCTATCTGTATGAACATGGAAATATCTACACTGCTATCTGTGTAAAAATGCATACATCTTCACCGCTATCTGTAAAAACATGGAAATATCTACACTGCTATCTGTATGAACATGGAAATATCTACACCGCTATCTGTTTGAACATGGAAATATCTACACGGCTATCTGCATGAAAATGGAAATATCTACACAGCGATCTGCATATACATGGAAATATCTACAAAACTATCTCTTTACACATAGAAATAAGTACAGCGCTATCTCTATAAACATGGAAATAGCTACACCGCCATCTGTATGAACATGGAAATATCTGCACCGCCATCTGTATGAACATTTAAATATCTACACCACCATCTATATTAAGATGGATATATCTACACCGCTATCTGTATAAACTTAGAAATATCTACACCGCTATCTGTATAAACATGGAAATATCTACACAGCAATCTGTATAAACATGGAAATATCTACACCGCTACCTGTACAAACATGGAAATATCAGCACCACTATCTGTATGAACATGGAAATATCTACACCGCTAGCTCTATGAACATGGAAATATCTACACCGCTATCTGTATGAACATGGAAATATCTACACCGCTATCTGTTTGAACATGGAAATATCTACAAAGCTATCTACATGAAAATGGAAATATCTACACTGCTATCTGCATTTACATTTAAATATCTACACAGCTATCTCTTTACACATGGAAATAACTACACCGCTATCTGTATGAATATGGAAATATCTACACTGCCATCTGTATGAACATGGAAATATCTTCACCGCCATCTGTATGAACATATAAATATCTACACCGCCATCTGTATTAAGATGGAGATATCTGCAATGCTATCTGAATAAAAATGGAAATATCTACACCGCCATCTGTACGAACATATAAAGATCTACACCGCCATCTGTATTAAGAAGGAAATATCTAATCCGCTATCTGTATAAACATGGAAATATCTACACAGCTGCCTGTATAAACATGGAAATATCAGCACCGCTATCTGTTTGAAGATGGAAATATCTACACCGCTATCTGTATAAACATGGAAATATCAGCACCGCTATCTGTAGGAACATGGAAACATCTACACCGCTATCTGTACGAACATGGAAATATCTACACCGCTATCTGTATGAACATGGAAATAGCTACACTGCTATCTGTCTGAACATGGAAATATCTACACCACTATCTGTATAAATATGGAAATATCTACACCGCTACCTGCATAAACATGGAAATATCAGCACCGCTATCTGTATAAACATGGAAATATCTACACCGCTATCTGTATAAACATGGAAATATCTGCACCGCTACCTGTATAAACATGGAAATATCAGCACCGCTATCCGTATGAACATGGAAATATCTACACAGCCATCTGGATGAACATGGAAATATCTAAACCGCTATCGGTATGAACATGGAAATAGCTACACCGCTATCTGTATGAACATGGAAATGTCCACACCGCTATCTGTATGAACAAGGAAATATCTACACCGCCATCTGTATGAACATGGAAATATCTTCACCGCCATCTGTATGAAAATGGATATATCTACACAGCCATCTGGATGAACATGGAAATATCTACACCGCTATCTGTATGAACATGGAAACATCTACACCGCTATCTGTGTAAACATGCATACATCTTCACCGCTATCTGTATAAACATGGAAATATCTACACCGCTACCTGTATAAACATGGAAATATCAGCACCGCTATCTGTATGAACATGGAAATATCTACACCACCATCAGTATTAAGAAGGAAATATCTAAACCGCCATCTGTATTAAGAAGGAAATATCTAAACCGCTATCTGTATAAACATGGAAATATCTACACCGCTGCCTGTATAAACAAGGAAATATCAGCACCGCTATCTGTATGAACATGGAAATATCTACACCGAAAACTGTATGAACATGGGAATAGCTACACCGCTATCTGTATGAACATGGATATATCTACACAGCCATCTGGATGAACATGGAAATATCTACACCGCAATCTCTGTAAACATGCAGAGATCTTCACCGCTATCTGTATAAACATGGAAATATCTACACCGCTATCTGTATGAACATGGAAATATCTACACCGCTATCTGTATGAACATGGAAATATCTACACCGCTATCTGTTTGAACATGGAAATATCTACACCGCTATCTGCATGAAAATGGAAATATCTACACTGCTATCTGCATATACATTTAAATATCTACACAGCTATCTCTTTACACATGGAAATAACTACACCGCTATCTGTATGAACATGGAAATATTTACACCGCCATCTGTATGAACATGGAAATATCTGCACCGCCATCTGTATGAACATATAAATATCTACACCGCCATCTGTATTAAGATGGAGATATCTACACTGCTATCTGTATAAACGTGGAAATATCTACACCGCTATCTGTATAAACATGGAAATATCTACACCGCTACCTGTATAAACATGGAAATATCTACACCACTACCTGTATAAACATGGAAATATCAGCACCGCTATCTGTATGAACATGGAAATATCTACACCGCCATCTGTATGAACATGGAAATATCTACACCGCTATCTGTATGAACATGGAAATATCTACACCGCTATCTGTATGAACATGGAAATAACTACACCGCTATCTGTTTGAACATGGAAATATCTACACCGCTGTCTGCATGAAAATGGAAATATCCACACAGCTATCTGCAAATACATGGAAATGTCTACACAGCTATCTCTTAACACAT
Organism: Gorilla gorilla gorilla; assembly: GCF_029281585.2. Lineage (NCBI taxonomy): Eukaryota > Metazoa > Chordata > Mammalia > Primates > Hominidae > Gorilla > Gorilla gorilla. Next base: position 6,865,986 of record NC_086017.1, read on the forward strand.
GGAAATAACTACACCGCTATCTCTATAAACATGGAAATATCTACACCGCCATCTGTATGAACATGGAAATATCTGCACCGCCAACTGTATGAACATATAAATATCTACAACGCCATCTGTATGAACATGGATATATCTACACAGCCATCTGGATGAACATGGAAATATCTACACCGCTATCTGTATAAACTTGGAAATATCTACACCGCTATCTGTATAAACATGGAAATATCTACACCGCAATCTGTATAAACATGGAAATATCTACACCGCTACCTGTACAAACATGGAAATATCAGCACCGCTATCTGTATGAACATGGAAATATCTACACCGCTAGCTCTATGAACATGGAAATATCTACACTGCTATCTGTATGAACATGGAAATATCTATACCGCTATCTGTTTGAACATGGAAATATCTACACCGCTATCTGCATGAAAATGGAAATATCTACACTGCTATCTGCATATACATTTAAATATCTACACAGCTATCTCTTTACACATGGAAATAACTACTCCGCTATCTGTATGAATATCGAAATATCTACACCGCCATCTGTATGAACATGGAAATATCTGCACCGCCATCTGTATGAACTTATAAATATCTACACCGCCATCTGTATTAAGATGGAGATATGTACACTGCTATCTGTATAAACATGGAAATATCTACACCGCCATCTGTACGAACATATAAATATCTACACCGCCATCTGTATTAAGAAGGAAATATCTAAACCGCTATCTGTATAAACATGGAAATATCTACACAGCTGCCTGTATAAACATGGAAATATCAGCACCGCTATCTGTATGAACATGGAAATATCTACACCGCTATCTGTATAAACATGGAAATTTCTACACCGCTACCTGTATAAACATGGAAATATCAGCACTGCTATCTGTAGGAACATGGAAATATCTACACCGCTATCTGTACGAACATGGAAATATCTACACCGCTATCTGTATGAACATGGAAATAGCTACACTGCTATCTGTATGAACATGGAAATATCTACACCACTATCTGTATGAACATTTAAATATCTACACCGCTATCTGTATGAACATGGATATATCTACACAGCCATCTGGATGAACATGGAAATATGTACACCGCTATCTGTATGAACATGGAAATATCTACACCGCTATCTGTGTAAACATGCATACATCTTCACCGCTATCTGTATAAACATGGAAATATCTACACCGCTATCTGTATGAACATGGAAATGTCTGCAACGCTATATGTATGAACATGGAAATATCTACACCGCTATCTGTTTGAACATGGAAATATCTACACTGCTATCTGCAAGAAAATGGAAATATCTACACTGCAATCTGCACATACATGGAAATATCGACACAGCTATCTCTTTACACATGGAAATAACTACACCGCTATCTGTATGAACATGGAAATATCTACACCGCTATCTGTATGAACAAGGAAATATCAACACCGCTATCTGTATGAACATGGAAATATCTTCACCGCCATCTGTATGAACATGGATATATCTACACAGCCATCTGGATGAACATGGAAATATCTACACAGCTATCTGTATGAACATGGAAATAGCTACACCTCTATCTGTATGAACATGGAAATACCTACACCGCTATCTGTATGAACATGGAAAGATCTACACCGCTATCTGTATGAACATGGAAATATCTTCACCGCCATCTGTATGAAGATGGATATATCTACACAGCCATCTGGATGAACATGGAAATATCTACACCGCTATCTGTATGAAGATGGAAATATCTACACCGCTATCTGCGTAAACATGCATACATCTTCACCGCTATCTGTATAAACATGGTAATATCTACACCGGTATCTGTATGAACATGGAAATATCTACACTGCTATCTGTTTGAACATGGAAATATCTACACCGCTATCTGCATGAAAATGGAAATATCTACACAGCTATCTGCATATACATGGAAATATCTACAAAGCTATTTCTTTACACATGGAAATAGCTACTCCGCAGTCTCTATAAACATGGAAATATCTACACCGCCATCTGTATGACCATGGAAATATCTGCACCGCCATCTGTATGAACATATAAATATCTACACCGCCATCTGTATTAAGATGGAGATATCTACACCGCTATCTGTATAAACATGGAAATATCTACACCGTTATCTGTATAAACATGGAAATATCTACACTGCTATCTGTATAAACATGTAAATATCTACACCGCTACATGTATAAACAAGGAAATATCAGCACCGCTATCTGTATGAACATGGAAATATCTACACAGCCATCTGGATGAACATAGAAATATCTACACCGCTATCTGTATGAACATGGAAATAGCTACACCGCTATCTGTATGAACATGGAAATAGCTACACCGCTATCTGTATGAACATGGAAATATCTACACCTCTATCTGTATGAACATGGAAATATCTACACCGTTATCTGTATGAACATGGGAATATCTACACCACTATCTGTATAAATATGGAAATATCTACACCGCTACCTGTATAAACATGGAAATATCAGCACCGCTATCTGTATAAACATGGAAATATCCACACCGCTATCTGTATAAACATGGAAATATCTACACCGCTACCTGTATAAACATGGAAATATCACCACCGCTATCCGTATGAACATGGAAATATCTACACAGCCATCTGGATGAACATGGAAATATCTACACCGCTATCTGTATGAACATGGAAATAGCTACACCGCTATCTGTATGAACATGGAAATGTCCACACCGCTATCTGTATGAACATGGAAATATCTACACCGCCATCTGTATGAACATGGAAATATCTTCACCGCCATCTTTATGAACATGGATATATCTACAGAGCCATCTGGATGAACATGGAAATATCTACACCGCTATATGTATGAACATGGAAATAGCTACACCGCTATCTGTATGAACATGGAAATATCTACACCGCTATCTGTATGAACAAGGAAATATCTACACCGCTAACTGTATGAACAAGGAAATACCTTCACCGCCATCTGTATGAACATGGATATATCTACACAGCCATCTGGATGAACATGGAAATATCTACACCGCTATCTGTATGAACATGGAAACATCTACACCGCTATCTGTGTAAACATGCATACATCCTCACCGCTATCTGTATAAACATGGAAATATCTACACTGCTACCTGTATAAACATGAAAATATCAGCACCGCTATCTGTATGAACATGGAAATATCTACACAGCCATCAGGATGAAAATGGAAATATCTACACCCCTATCTGTATGAACATGGAAATAGCTACACTGCTATCTGTATGAACATGGAAATGTCCACACAGCTATCTGTATGAACATGGAAATATCTACACCGCCATCTGTATGAACATGGAAATATCTTCACCGCTATATGTATGAACATGGAAATAGCTACACCGCTATCTGTATGAACATGGAAATATCTACACCGCTATCTGTATGAACATGGAAATATCTTCACCGCCATCGGTGTGAACATGGATATATCTACACAGCCATCTGGATGAACATGGAAATATCTACACAGCTATCTGTATGAACATGGAAATATCTACACCGCAGTCTGTATGAACATGGAAATATCTACACCGCTGTCTGTATGAACATGGAAATATCTACACTGCTATCTGTTTGAAGATGGAAATATATACACCGCTATCTGCATGAAAATGGAAATATCTACACAGCTATCTGCATATACATGGAAATATCCACACAGCTATCCCTTTACACATGGAAATAACTACAATGCCAACTATATGAACATGGAAATATCTGCATCGCAATCTGTATGAACATATAAATATCTACACCGCCATCTGTATTAAGATGGAGATATCTACACCGCTATCTGTATAAACATGGAAATATCTACACCGCCATCTGTATTAAGATGGAGATATCTACACCGCTATCTGTATAAACATGGAAATATCTACACCACAATCTGTATAAACATGGAAATAGCTACACCGCTATCTGAATGAACATGGAAATATCTACACCACTATCTGTATGAACATGGAAATAGCTACACCGCTATCTGAAACAACATGGAAATAGATACACCGCTTTCTGTATGAACATGGAAATATCTACACCGCTATCTGTATGAACATGGAAATATCTTCACCACCTTCTGTACGAACATGAGTATGTCTACACAGCCATCTGGATGAACATGGAAATATCTACACCGCTATCTGTATGAACAAGGAAATATATACACCACTATCTGTGTAAACATGCATAAATCTTCACCGCTATCTGTATAAACATGGAAATATCTACACCGCTATCTGTATGAACATGGAAATATCTACACCGCTATCTGTTTGAACATGGAAATATCTACACCGCTATCTGCATGAAAATGGAAATATCTACACAGCTATCTGCATATACATGGAAATATCTACAAAGCTATCTCTTTACACATGGAAATAACTACACCGCCTTCTCTATAAACATGGAAATATCTACACCGCCATCTGTATGAACATGGAAATATCTGCACCGCCATCTGTATGAACACATAAATATCTACACCGTCATCTGTATTAAGATGGAGATATGTACACCACTATCTGTATAAACATGGAAATATCTACACCGCTATCTGTATAAACATGGAAATATCTACAACGATATCTGTATGAACATGGAAATATCTTCACCGCCATCTGTATGAACATAGATATATCTACACAGCCATCTGGATGAACATGGAAATATCAGCACCGCTGTCTTTATGAACATGGAAATATCTACACCGCTATCTGTTTGAACATGGAAATATCTACACCGCTATCTGCATGAAAATGGAAATATCTACACTGCTATCTGCATATACATTTAAATATCTACACAGCTATCTCTTTACACATGGAAATAACTACACCGCTATCTGTATGAACATGGAAATATTTACACCGCCATCTGTATGAACATGGAAATATCTGCACCGCCATCTGTTTGAACATATAAATATCTACACCGCCATCTGTATTAAGATGGAGATATCTACACTGCTATCTGTATAAACGTGGAAATATCTACACCGCTATCTGTATAAACATGGAAATATCTACACCGCTATCTGTGTAAACATGCATACATCTTCACCACTATCTGTATAAACATGGAAATATCTATACTGCTATCTATATGAACATGGAAATATCTACAGCGCTATCTGTTTGAACATGGAAATATCTACACCGCTATCAGCATGAAAATGGAAATGTCTACAAAGCTATCTGCATATACATGGAAATATCTATACAGCTATCTCTTTACACACGGAAATAACTACACCGCTATCTCTATAAACATGGAAATATCTACACCGCCATCTGTATGAACATGGAAATATCTGCACCGCCGTCTGTATTCACATATGAATATCTACACCGCCGTCTGTATTAAGATGGAGATATCTACACCGCTATCTGTATAAACATGAAAATATCTACACCGCTATCTGTATAAACATGGAAATATCTACACCGCTATCTGTATAAACATGGAAATATCTACACCGCTACCTGTATAAACATGGAAATATCAGCACTGCAATCTGTATGAACATGGAAATATCTACACCGCTATCTGTATGAACATGGAAATATCTACACCACTATCTGTATGAACATGGAAATAGCTACACAGCCATCTGCATGAACATAGAAATATCTACACCGCTATCTGTATGAACATGGAAATATCTACACCGCTATCTGTATGAACATGGAAATATCTACACCGCTATCTGTATGAACGTATAAATATCTACACCGCCATCTGTATTAAGATGGAGATATCTACACCGCTATCTGTATAAACATGGAAATATCTACACCGATATCTGTATGAACATGGAAATATCTTCACCGCCATCTGTATGAACATGGATATATCTATACTGCCATCTGGATGAACATGGAAATATCTACACCGCTATCTCTATGAACATGGAAATATCTACACCGCTACATGTATAAACAAGGAAATATCAGCACCGCTATCTGTATGAACATGGAAATATCTACACCGCTATCTGTATGAACATGGAAATATCTACACCACTATCTGTATAAATATGGAAATATCTACACCGCTACCTGTATAAACATGGAAATAGCACCGTTATCTGTATAAACATGGAAATATCCACACCGCTATCTGTATAAACATGGAAATATCTACACCGCTACCTGTATAAACATGGAAATATCAGCACCGCTATCCGTATGAACATGGAAATATCTACACAGCCATCTGGATGAACATGGAAATATCTACACCGCTATCTGTATGAACATGGAAATAGCTACACCGCTATCTGTATGAACATGGAAATGTCCACACCGCTATCTGTATGAACATGGAAATATCTTCACCGCCATCTGTATGAACATGGATATATCTACAGAGCCATCTGGATGAACATGGAAATATCTACACCGCTATATGTATGAACATGGAAATATCTACACCGCTATCTGTATGAACAAGGAAATATCTACACCGCTATCTGTATGAACATGGAAATATCTTCACCGCCATCTGTATGAACATGGATATATCTACACAGCCATCTGGATGAACATGGAAATATCTACACCGCTATCTGTATGAACCTGGAAACATCTACACCGCTATCTGTGCAAACATGCATACATCCTCACCGCTATCTGTATAAACATGGAAATATCTACAACGCTACCTGTATAAACATGGAAATATCAGCACCGCTATCCGTATGAACATGGAAATATCTACAACGCCATCTGGATGAACATGGAAATATCTACACCGCTATCTGTATGAACATGGAAATAGCTACACCGCTATCTGTATGAACATGGAAATATCTACACCGCCATCTGTATGAACATGGAAATATCTTCACCGCCATCTGTATGAACATGGATATATCTAAAGAGCCATCTGGATGAACATGGAAATATCTACACCGCTATATGTATGAACATGGAAATAGCTACACCGCTATCTGTATGAACATGGAAATAGCTACACAGCCATCTGCATGAACATAGAAATATCTACACCGCTATCTGTATGAACATGGAAATATCTACACCGCTATCTGTATGAACATGGAAATATCTACACCGCTATCTGTATGAACATATAAATATCTACACCGCCATCTGTATTAAGATGGAGATATCTACACCGCTATCTGTATAAACATGGAAATATCTACACCGATATCTGTATGAACATGGAAATATCTTCACCGCCATCTGTATGAACATGGATATATCTATAATGCCATCTGGATGAACATGGAAATATCTACACCACTATCTCTATGAACATGGAAATATCTACACCGCTACATGTATAAACAAGGAAATATCAGCACCGCTATCTGTATGAACATGGAAATATCTACACCGCTATCTGTATGAACATGGAAATATCTACACCACTATCTGTATAAATATGGAAATATCTACACCGCTACCTGTATAAACATGAAAATATCAGCACCGTTATCTGTATAAACATGGAAATATCCACTCCGCTTTCTGTATAAACATGGAAATATCTACACCGCTACCTGTATAAACATGGAAATATCAGCACCGCTATCCGTATGAACATGGAAATATCTACACAGCCATCTGGATGAACATGGAAATATCTACACCGCTATCTGTATGAACATGGAAATAGCTACACCGCTATCTGTATGAACATGGAAATGTCCACACCGCTATCTGTATGAACATGGAAATATCTACACTGCCATCTGTATGAACATGGAAATATCTTCACCGCCATCTGTATGAACATGGATATATCTACAGAGCCATCTGGATGAACATGGAAATATCTACACCGCTATATGTATGAACATGGAAATAGCTACACCGCTATCTGTATGAACATGGAAATATCTACACCGCTATCTGTATGAACAAGGAAATATCTACACCGCTATCTGTATGAACATGGAAATATCTTCACCGCCATCTGTATGAACATGGATATATCTACACAGCCATCTGGATGAACATGGAAATATCTACACCGCTATCTGTATGAACCTGGAAACATCTACACCGCTATCTGTGCAAACATGCATACATCCTCACCGCTATCTGTATAAACATGGAAATATCTACAATGCTACCTGTATAAACATGGAAATATCAGCACCGCTATCCGTATGAACATGGAAATATCTACAACGCCATCTGGATGAACATGGAAATATCTACACCGCTATCTGTATGAACATGGAAATAGCTACACCGCTATCTGTATGAACATGGAAATATCTACACCGCCATCTGTATGAACATGGAAATATCTTCACCGCCATCTGTATGAACATGGATATATCTACAGAGCCATCTGGATGAGCATGGAAATATCTTCACCGCTATATGTATGAACATGGAAATAGCTACACCGCTATCTGTTTGAACATGGAAATATCTACACCGCTATCAGCATGAAAATGGAAATGTCTACAAAGCTATCTGCATATACATGGAAATATCTATACAGCTATCTCTTTACACACGGAAATAACTACACCGCTATTTCTATAAACATGGAAATATCTACACCGCCATCTGTATGAACATGGAAATATCTGCACCGCCGTCTGTATGCACATATAAATATCTAAACCGCCGTCTGTATTAAGATGGAGATATCTACACCGCTATCTGTATAAACATGAAAATATCTACACCGCTATCTGTATAAACATGGAAATATCTACACCGCTATCTGTATAAACATGGAAATATCTACACCGCTACCTGTATAAACATGGAAATATCAGCACTGCAATCTGTATGAACATGGAAATATCTACACCGCTATCTGTATGAACATGGAAATATCTACACCACTATCTGTATGAACATGGAAATAGCTACACAGCCATCTGCAT